>NC_044983.1:117103295-117412079 GCF_008728515.1 Papio anubis
ACCAGGACAATCAAAATTTTCCTTTTGTTATTTTTATTTGCCGGGAGAATGGATTTCTTAAATTTAATTTTCAGATGATGATTAGCTTTTTCAGCAACACAATCACCAATTCAAACTGCCACTATTTATTGAACACCTATGTACAGTCCTATGTGCTAACCTCAAATCTTCACTGTTCTTACAATAGACATGCTTCTCTTATTTTACATAGGATGGATTTTTGTACTAAGAGAGGAAGTAAATGCACCTGAAGTCAGGAAGTTGATAAGTGGAATTGGAATCCAGGTGTCTTTTGCTTCATAGCCTATACTTTTGCAGTATGCCATACTTCTTACCTGTAATGTAATATGAATAGTTAATAATTATCTATTTTGTATGTTGTACTCTATATTCTTCACTGGATTATAAGATTATACTTGGATCTATTGGGTTGATTCAAATGACACATTTCGGGAGAGAAAATTTAATATGGAAAAGAAGCAATTTCAGTTGCAATTTTTGCAATTTCATAAATCAAGAAAATGTTTTGTAATATGTAATCACATGATGAAAGTTACTTTTTTGCCAAAATAGATCATCTGTTTCTCTCCTAATTTTTTTTACTCATCACCTATTTGTCACATATCTGTAGATATGACCAACAGAATTTTAAAAGCAGCATTTAAAACATAACTTACACAAAGATGCTTATCTCCTGATGACTGTTACTGTCATTTTTACTGAATAGACAGGTAGCATGGAACTATTTCAAGGTTGAATATAAAATAGAGCCAGGAGCTTTGTCATATACTTGATTTTTTATAATAAAGCATATTATCTATTGTGAAATAACCTCAAACAGTCTACGTTTTTAAATCTAAATGCAAAATGGACAATTCTCCCTTAAACTTGTTTCATTATATTTCAAAGAGTTTAATACAAAATTCTATAACAGGCTGAGCGCGGTGACTCAGGCCTGTAATCCCAGCACTTTGGGATGCCAAGGCAGGCAGATCACCTGAGGTCAGGAGTTTGAGATCAGCCTAACCAACATGGGGAGACCCCGTTCTACTAAAACTACAAAAATTAGCCATGCGTGTTGGCATGTGCCTGTGATTACAAGTACTCAAGAGGCTGAGGCAGGAGAATCGCTTGAGCCCGGGAGGCGGGGGTTGAGGTGAGCGGAGATCGCGCCACTGCACTCCGGCCTTGGCAACAGAGCAAACCTCCGTCTCAAAAACAAACCAAAGCCGGGTGCAATGGCTGAGGCCTGTAATCCCAGCACTTTGGGAGGTCGAGGCAGGCGGATCACAAGGTCAGGAGATCGAGACCATCCTGGACAACATGGTGAAACCCCGTCTCTACTAAAAATACAAAAATTAGCTGGGCATGGTGGTGGGTGCCTGTAATCCCGGCTACTCGGGAGGCTGAGCCAGGAGAATGGCTTGAATCCAGGAGGCGGAGGTTACAGTGAGCCAAGATCATGCCACTGCACTCCAGCCTGGTGACAGAAGAATACTCCGTCTCAAAAAACAAAAACAAAACAAAACAAAATAAAACAAAATTCTGTATCTTTCAAAATTCAAGCTAAAATGCCAGGGTTAGATAATGTTTCTTCAGCATATAACAAAATATACAATTTACAACATACAATATACAATTACTTTTCTAAAAATTAAAACAATCAGTAAAAGCTAGAAAGTATGTAAAATACAATCATTCTAGTAAAAGTTGAAAAACTGAATTTGAAGTTTCAGTCCAGTGCCTTTCACGTTGATTGTACTTTTTGCCAACTACAACTAAATTGTTTCTTTTTTCTATATTGGAGATTAAATCAAACAAATCTTTAAGTCTTCTCTTAAGTTCTGAAGAATTGTGGTACAAACACATAAACTGTACACTATCTCTATGACTGTTACGCATACACATCTCTATAGTTTTGTACAAACACCCCTTCCATGGCCTGGTCTTCTCCCTTTGGTTTGCTCAATATTTGGAGAAGGGTCCTCCTGTTCATCTTCTACTAATAGAACCAGTCAAGCCATTTTGTGTTGATTTCTAGCAATAGACTATATAGTCTCTTCTTCCTTACCTAGAGAAGTAAGAAATTTGATGTTTATTTTAGAATTATCATCTAGATAAATAGATATTTTTCTTGGTGACATAGATATATCTCTTGAATAATTATGAAACAACTAAACAACCCAAAAAATAAATGTATGTGATTATATGATTAATCTTACCACTTCTATAAATGGTAGGATTTATAAGTGATTAAATCATTGTTTTAATAAGTGATGAATAGCATAAACTCACCATTCTTAGCCAGACTAAGAATATATTTATATATTTATGTCGTAAGTAAGACAACTTAAGAATTACCATGAATGCCTATTCTAAATATTAGGAGTTCATGGTCATTCTTAAGTTGTCTTACTTAAGACATAAACATATGAATACATATCTTACGTATTTATCTTATCTTATGCCATGGCCCTTTTCTATACAAAGCTCTCTGTGTTTCATTTTCTGGGTGCAGAACTTCTCCAGGAATGGAATTGAAGTCTATTTCTCTCCAAAGTTCTGATCACAGTGAATGTAATAAAAAAATTAAATTATTGAACACATGGATCTAATAATGAAACACTTGACAGGCATTATAAAATAGCATGAATGTATATGAATGTTTCATTTTGCTAATGAACTAGATTTCTGAAAGATTCACTAGTACTTCTTTAAATGTGGATTTAGGCTATTACATTGGTCGGTTCAAAAAAATTAACAAGATTATATTTTTTAAAAAAGTAATTCTAAAACCTTACAGAAGAAAATCAGGAAAAAATAATAAGAGAGCAATCATATGCTGGTTAAATAAATTATAGAATAACCATAAAATAGACTACTAAGAAACTGTTTAAAATGATGTATTTCTATGTGACTGGACATGGAATGATGTTCATTATATATTGTGAATCAAGGTTAAAGTTTCAGGAAAATATACTTATTGCAAATGCTACCCTTTCATTTTCTCAGACCTTGGGATTGTCCCTGAGTCTTCTCTTTCTCTCACATTCTGCTTTCAGTATTTCAGGAGGGAACCGTTTTCTTTGGTTCCACTTTCTTTTTTTTTTTGAGACAGAGTCTCGCTCTGTCGCCCAGGCTGGAGTACAGTGGTGCAATCTCCGCTCACTGCAAGCTCCAACTCCCGGGTTCACACCATTCTCCTGCCTCAGCTCCCCGAGTAGCTGGGACTACAGGCACCCGCCACCACACCCGGCTAATTTTTTGTATTTTTAGTAAAGACGGCGTTTCACCGTGTTAGCCAGGCTGGTCTTGATCTCCTGACCTCGTGATCCACCCGCCTCAGCCTCCCAAAGTGCTGGGATTACAGGCGTGAACCACCGCACCCAGCCACTACTTTCAAAATATATCCAGAATTTGCTGTTGTCTCACACCTCCACTGCTACCACTCTGATCCATGAAACCACCCCTCTATGCAATAGGCTCTTAACAGTTCTCCTTTCCTTTGTCTCTCTTTAGTCTGTTCTCAATTTAGCAGTCAGAGTAATTTCTTTAAAACAAAGGTCATTATCATGTTTACTGGTTTGCTCAAATCCTCCACTGGCTCTCACCTTATGCAAAACTAAAGCCAAAGCTCCTACAATGGAGTACAAGTGCTTCCATGATCTAGTCTCCTATTATCACCTTGTACTTCTATTCTTGTTCTATTCTTCCAGTCTCAGTCTTGCTCCACCCGTTTCTTTTCTGGCCCTAAAATATGCCAGCCATTCCACCATAGGCCTGTTTCATATATCTGGAATGATCTTATACCAGATATCCATGTGGCTGGCTAGCTCACTTCCTTTACGTCTTTCTTCATATGTCACCTTTTCAGTGAAGCCTACCTCAATCACCCTGTTTTAAAATTGCAACCCATGTTCCCAGACTCATCCCTAACAGGCCCCTTACTTAAATATTGATTCTTTAGTTTCCCATAGTTTTAGCCACTCCTTATTAATATATTATACATTACCTTTTTATTATATTTATTATTTAGTGTCTTTTTTTCTCTAAAGAAAGTAAGCTTTAAGCCAGGCATGGTGGTGCATACCTGTAGTCCCAGCTACAGGGGAAGCTGAGGTGGGAGGATTGCTTGAGCCCAGGAGTTTGAGGTCAGCCTGGACAACAGTGCAAGACCCTAGCTCAAAAAAATAAAATAATAAAAAAATTTAAAAAACAGAAAAAACAAAGTAAGCTTCATAAGAGGTTGGGTCTTTGTCTAGTAGTCTACTCTTATATTCCTAGATCAATGCCTGACATATAGAATGTATTTAATAAATATTTATGGAGTAAGTTTTCTTTACTTTTTTTTTTTTTTTTTTTTTTTTGAGACGGAGATTCGCTCTGTCACCCAGGCTGGAGTGCAGTGGCGTGATCTCGGCTCACTGCAAGCTCTGCCTCCCGGGTTCATGCCATTATCCTGCTTCAGCCTCCCGAGTAGCTGGGACTATAGGCACCTACTACCAGGCCTGGCTAATTTTTTGTATTTTTAGAGAGATGGGATTTCACTGTGTTAGCTAGGATGGTCTCGATCTCCTGACCTCATGATCCACCCGCCTCGGCCTCCCAAAGTACTGGGATTACAGGCGTAAGCCACCGCACCCAGCCTCTTTACTCTTTTATAACTTACAACCTAATCTCAAGGGACATATGTCAACTGACTGGAAAATATAGAAGGATGAGTAGAGTGTTTGCCCTTTACTTTCTATATATCTATGTACTTTATATATGTATATATATATTTCTATATATCTATATCCTTTCTATATATCTGTAATGTTAGAATGTTTTTAAAACAGTATCATTATTATCATAACTGCATATCTAGAAACAAAAAGAAAAAAAGGCATCCTTTATTCTACTATTTAACACATTATGTGCTAATTTTCACTATGTAATAAAACAAATTTGTGAACAAACTTAAAATAATTTTGCATCTACATTTTTTGGAAACTTGATTCCAATATAGTCTTCCAAATGTCTTTTCATTGCAAAGATTTTTTACATGTGTTCACTATGAGTTAAGAATAAGATTCAAAATGCGGAATTGAACTTTTAGTGCCATCCATCTTTCAGACTGCATTTTATCCATAATTTCTGATGAAACTATACTTTAACTTAGCATAATTCAATGACTGGGAAATCTGTGTAGACATATGTGCATGATAATTGTGTATGTACTTACATTCGACAAGTTCATCATGCCGTAGGTAATATTTATGATTCCTCTTCCAAAACAGTGGCAGCCTTAAATGTAAGGGAGAAATATAAGTAGTAGATAGATTGAAGGTGTCATAAGAATCTATCTTTGGCAAAATATATTTGTATTGGCTTATCATAGTACCCCAAATAAGCAGAGATAAGAACTGTCTGCAAGATTACTGTTAAAATTCATTTGTATTTTCTTGGAGGGTGAATCCTGGAGCATATCAGAGTTGCATTTTATTCTGATCAAATAACTAGCTATTTCCTAGCATTATCTTAAAACAATAGCTCATAAAAAGGGTAAATGTTATGGATAAAGAGAAGAAAATTTAGGAAGAAAATGTCAGGCATTTGGAAGATGGCAGATAAGAGTGAGGCTGGTGGCAGATAAGAGTAAGGCTGGTGGGAGGGGTTGTGGAAGAGGAATAGTGATGCTGTTGGGGAAGAGGAGAGTAGCTCAAAGTCACTGGCTGCAAAGAGCTTGTTAGGAAAAACCCCAAATAGGCCAGGCGCGGTGGCTCACGCCTGTAATTCCAGCACTCTGAAAGGCTGAGGTGGGTGGATCACCTGAGGTCAGGAGTTCAAGACCAGCCTGACCAACGTGGTGAAACCCCGTCTCTACTAAAAATACAAAAATTAGGTGAGCATGGTGGTACATGCCTGTAATTACAGCTACTAGGGAGGCTGAGGCAGGAGAATCGCTTGAACCAGGAAGGGCAGAGGTTGCAGTGAGCCGAGATCACGCAGTTGCACTCCAGCCTGGGCAACAAGAGCAAAATTCCATCTCAAAAAAAGAAAAAAATTAAAAAAAATAAATTAAAAAAATAAAATAAATATTGTGCTTTATTATCAGCCCTCCAAAAGCAAACATGATTGCATTTCTTTCATTCAATTATTCATTCATTCGTCCATCCACTCAGCAAAATTTCACTGAGCACATACTGTGTCTAGAGCACTGGAAGACAAGAGTACATTTGTAGAAGATTAAGACACAGCATGTGCCTTTGAAAGGAACCAGAGTTGGAAATTCAATGAGTTCAAGTGTCTGTTGCTTCCTGCCCCCAGAGCAGTCCTTGTCAAGCTTACTTGGAGCTCTCCCTTCATTTCCTGAAGGGACTCAGCCAGTCCCAAAGCTGCCAGGAGCATACAGTGGTTTACACAATCTGACTCCAGCCTGCTGGAGCAGCTCACGTGCCCAGCTGCTTGGACGGCGACACACAAGGCAGCTGTGCAGGCCCACAGGCCTTGCTTGGCCACCCAGGAGCACTCCCTGGAGGGGAGAAGCCAGAGCTACAGCCCACCTGGCTACTGCAGGACACTGAGAGGTCAAGCTGGGAAAGGTCTGGAGTCTACAAATCATCACCCTCAATGCTGAAGAGCACGAGACAGGGCATTTGGGGGGGGGCATTCTGAAGTTCAAAGCTAAACAGTGTTATGGGCTAAGACTGGCAGTTAGCTTCTTCAGTCCTGTTGTTTGGCATGGGGAGGTGATTAAAAGATTGGCTTTGGACAAACATAATGCTCAGTTCAAGTAGAAGCCACTGCGCAGCTTAATATCTGTGTGACTGTAAGTGAGTTACTTAACATCTGGGGTTCATTGGCCATATCTGTAGAATAGGGAAAATAATAAAACCAACCTCACAGAGCTATCAGGAGGATTAAAGGAAAAACATGTATATCAAGTAATCACTGTATTTCACAGAATATAGTAAGGTTCAATACTACTGACCTTATTGATCCGATTTTTATTCTATTTTTTTCTGGTGGGGGGAGAAAGAATCTCATTTTGTTGCCCAGGCTGGAGTACAGTAGCATGATCATAGTTAACTGCAGACTCGAATTCCTGGACTCAAGGGATCCTCCCGCCTCAGCCTCTGAATAGCCAGGACTGCAAGTGTTTGTCACCACACCTGGCTAATTTTTATTTTATTTTTTGTAGAGATGAGGTCTCGCTATGTTGCCCAGACTGGTCTTGATCTCCTGGCCTCACGTGTTCTGCTCACCTCAGCCTCCTAAGCACTGGGATAACAGGTGTGAGACACCTCACCCAGCCTATGTTTTTATTTTAAATCTTCTAGTTTCTATACCTGCTCTCCTCATTCTCCTGATTTATCCTAATGTTTATTAAGGACCTATTTCTTGGCCGGGCGCGGTGGCTCAAGCCTGTAATCCCAGCACTTTGGGAGGCCGAGATGGGCGGATCACGAGGTCAGGAGATCGAGACCATCCTGGCTAACACGGTGAAACCCCGTCTCTACTAAGAAATACAAAAAATAGCCGGGCGAGGTGGCAGCGCCTGTAGTCCCAGCTACTCGGGAGGCTGAGGCCGGAGAATGGCGTGAACCCGGGAGGCGGAGCTTGCAGTGAGCTGAGATCCGGCCACTGCACTCCAGCCTGGGCGACAGCGCGAGACTCCGTCTCAAAAAAAAAAAAAAAAAAAAAAGACCTATTTCTTGCCAGACATTTTACAGGATACTGAAAACTACAAAGGCAAAAGGGGTATTTCTCCTTCATACTATGGGCTCTCAGACTATTGAGAAGAAAAACACCCCATGTTTATTGTGTGCCTACTATTTATTA
The DNA here is from genome assembly GCF_008728515.1 of Papio anubis. Lineage (NCBI taxonomy): Eukaryota > Metazoa > Chordata > Mammalia > Primates > Cercopithecidae > Papio > Papio anubis. The sequence continues at coordinate 117,111,120 of NC_044983.1, forward strand.
GGATTTGAAAGGACTTTTACGAGTCTATCATATACATAGACTTATCCAGTGTTCACAACAACCTCATATATAGGTAAAGGTTATTGACAGTTTACAGATAAGATGGTTGAGCCTTGCCCTCAGCTAGCATGGGGTAAAGCGGGATACAGTAGAGCTTTATAAGCCAGAACAGTGTAGAATTAAATCCTGTCTCCTCCTCCTCCTACTAAGTATATGGCCTGCTGTGACCTCATAGGTACTCTAAGCCTCAAGTTAATTGAATCTAAAATGAGGATAGTAGCTAGTTCATTAGGTTTTTCTAAAGATTAAATGGAATCAAATACCCAATACCAAACCCAATTTTCAACACAAGGATGACACGAAATAAATACTATTGTCATCACATTGTGAGAACTGACATTTGAATGCAGCTCTGACTTCCAAACCCCAAAATGTACCCTCCTATGTTTTAGGTGTGAGTTCTTTCTGCAACTAAAGTGTGTGTTTTTGCTTTTAAAACTCAGTTTTGATTTCTGACAAGTGGGAAGAGAGATATATGTGTTCACTAGGGTACAGGCTATATTGCTGTATCAAACAGGTACAAAACACAGTGGCTTAAATAAGATAGAAATGTAGGTCAATGTTGGGTCACTTTTTGCTCTAGGTTTCAGCCCACAGGAAGACAAAAAGAGGACAAGTAGAGGGCAAACAGCATTCTTTAACCAAGTGACATGAAAATTGCATACAGCCGGGCTTGGTGGCTAACGCCTGTAATCCCAGCACTTTGGGAGGCTGAGGTGGGCAGATCGCAAGGTCAGCAGTTGGAGACCAGCCTGAACAATATGGTGAAACCTCATCTCTACTAAAAATACAAAAATTAACTGGGCATGGTGGTGGGCACCTGTAATCCCTGCTACTCGGGAGGCTGAGGCAGGAGAATGGCTTAAACCCAGGAAGTGGAGGTTGCAGTGAGCGAGATTGCGCCACTGCGCTCCGGCCTGGGCGACAGAGTGAGACTCCATCTCAAAAAAAAAAAAAAAAAGAAAGTTGCAAACAATACATCCACCTGCATTCTAAAGGTTGCATTAAGCTGCAAAGGAGGGTGAGAAATGCAGTCTCCAATTGGATAGTCTAATACGTCCAATAAACCATATCTATGCAAGGCAATTTGAGAGGAAATAAATAATAATTATATCTGGGGAAATATAATGCTGATTTTAAGTTATATTAAGCATATTACACTCCTCTAATTATTTGTTTGGTTTTCCTTTTATATATGATTAAATGAGTTGACCAGCAGGGTTACAGGCTTGGCAATGTTTTTCTAATTTAAGTCTATTGCATGCACACTTTAAGACACAGTTTGGATTGAATCTCCTGGAGTCCATGTTCATCTACTACTGCAGATATAACTAATGTCTCTCTCCTCTTTTTTTTTTTTTTTTTTTTGAGACAGAGTCTCACTCTGTCACCCAGGCAGGAATGCATGGTATGATCTTGGCTCACCACAGCCTCCGCCTCCTGGGCTCAAGCAATTCTCCTGCCTCAGCCTTCCGAGTAGCTAGGTTTATAGATGTGCACCATTGCGCTCAGCTAATTTTTGTATTTTTAGCACAGACTGGGTTTCACCATGTTGCCCAGGCTGGTCTTGAACTCCTAACCTCAGGTAATCTGCCCACTTCAGCCTCCTAAAGTGCTGGGATTATAGGCATGAGCCACTGCACCCAGCCCTCTCCTGTATTTTTAATAATCATTAATGTTTTATTGCAGGTATCTACTTAGAGGCTTTATTAATCCGTTCTCATGCTGCTATAAGGTCATTAAGGACAGAGGTTTAATTGACTCACAGTTCTGCAGGGCTGGGGAGGCCTCGGGAAACTTACAATCAGGGCCGGCGGGGGGGGGAGCAAACATGTCCTTCTTCACAAGGTGGCAGGAGAGAGAAAAATAAGAGGCAAGTGAAGGAGGAAGCCCTATATAAAACCATCAGATCTCACGAGGACTTTCTGTAATAAGAAGCATGGGGGAAATCACCCCCATGATTCAGTTACCTCCCAACTGGTCCCTCCCATGACACATGGGAATTATGGGAACTACAATTCAAGATGAAATTTGGGTGGGGACACAGCCAAACCGTATCAGAGGTCTATCTTCTCTTCTTGAATCTCCTCTTTACGTAGGTCAAAATACTGCTTTACATACCTTATTATCTCCAGGCCAAGTAGCAGGTCTGGCATACATAGAAAATCAATGCTAAATAAATTAATAAACTAAAAAAAATGCATATAGAAACTTCTGAAATGGTGCTTGATGTATTGATTGAGTACATGTTAGGGGGCATTGTTAGATGACAGTGGATGATAAAAGAAGAACAGATGACATCCCCCTCTACTCCTGCAAGTGTGAACTGTAAATATATTCAAATGTATTTGTTCCCACATTGGGTATATTCTTGATTCTATGAGATGGATAAAAGCATTTACTAAATTACACAGCAAATAGTAATCCTTGAACAACTTCAAGGTCAAGAAATGTATAGTTCTTGGTGATATGAAAGGTTTTAACGAAAGACACGTTTCCTTCTCTTAGATATCTGCCACATTTGTTCTTATTCCTCACTGAATCTTTGACAGGTCTGTAATTCAAGTAAAGCTTGATCTTCCTGAAACCGTTTATGAGAACTTAAAAGAGGTTTCTCTCCACTCTCAACAAAATGAGCTAGATTGCTGATTTATTGCACTTTTCTTTCTTTACCTGAAATTTCAATATTTATTTATTTTTAAGAAGCCTCTTTTAATATTTTATTTCCCTGGCAACCTGTCTTAATGTTCCTTTCTTTTCATTTTTCAGAAACATCTCTTTTCTTCACTGTCTCCCAGCCACCCCAGTTACCACTTGCTTGAGTTTCTTTTTCCCAAATTGCTGCCTTTTGTCTTCTCAGCTACAGTATAATGCAATGTCTTCTTCTTTCAAACGTTTTGACCTCAAACCAAATAAATTTCAGAGAAAGTTCACATGTTCCTCATCCTGTTGTAGTATTAACATATTCTAGATCCACAGAAATTGATGAATTACGATTTATTTACAATAGCCTGCATATTTAACAAATCTAGCTAAGAGTGCTTAACACATCTTAAACAATTTCAAAGGAGACATAGAACACATAAAATCTGTCGGCTGTTTGTAAATCTGGCAACTTTATTGGTTTTGATGAATGCTACTTAACATAAAACATACACATTCTGCTCAAGTCAATCTTAAAACAAACTTGACTCATTTATTCTTAGTGAAATTTTCTAATCAAATATATGCTCTTCAGCAAATAGCCTTTCTAAAAATGACTACTATGCAGTAAAGTTCAGTAAAATGTTCTATGTGTCTATACATTGTCTATCAATTTTGCTATGTGTTGCCTACATTCAGACATTACATGTGTCTCAACTGTGAGTTACTGTGCCCTTTTTTTCTGTCACTGGAACCTAGAAATATTACTTACAACATATATCCTCAATAGAATAAAAAAAAATTCTTTTACTCTCTCAACTAAGCATCCACTGCATGCCAGCATTATGCCAAGTACTGGTAAACAAAGGTGAATAAAATGCCACCATCTTTGCTCTTGTGAAAGGGAAATTAATCTTGGGACCCCCAAATCACTAAGCCAAGGGAAAAGTCAAGTTTGGGTTTATGTCAGGCAAACGTGCCTCCCATTTTATTCCTAAATAAGTTAAGCTACAAAGGTAAGAAGTTACATACCTCCCTCACTATTTGCCCACAAGGAAATTCCTTGTGGACAAAAGACAGACAGAACCCAAAGTCATCCCTTCGAGGATTACCTGAGACAAACGTATATCTGATTGCTCCCTTTGCCTATTGCTTATGTAAAAATGCAGATTTACTGAGCCAGACTAAACGGTGTATTCAGCGGAAGGCTGATCAAGGATTCAAAATAATGCAACCTTTTGTCTCTTATCTACTTCTGGAAAACCCCACTTCAAGTTTTCCCTGCTTACTGGACCAAACCTAGGTACATCTTACACATATTGATTGATATCTCATGTCTCCCTAAAATGTATAAAAGTCAGCTGTACCATGACCACCTTGAGCTCATGTCACCAGGACCTCATGAAGCTGTGTCACAGGTACGTCCTTAACCTTGGAAAAATAAACTTTCTAAATTGACTGAGACCTGTCTCATACATTTTGGGTTCACACTCTCAAGAAGTTCACAGTCTAACTGGGGAGAGAGAGACAATTGCAGTCATTGTCAGAAGTTGCCTAAAAAATGTGTTAAAGTGAACCGATCCAAGACTTAGATGGCCTAGGCACACATCTAGATCTGGGCAGTAAATGTTTTTTTTTTTTTTGAGACAGAGTTTTGCTCTTGTTGCCTAGGCTGGAGTGCAATGGCACGATCTCAGCTCACTGCAACATCCACCTCCCAGGTTCAAGTGATTCTCCTGCCTCAGCCTTCCCAAGTAGCTGGGCTTATAGGCATGAGCCACTAAGCCCAGCTAATTTTGTATTTTCAGTAGAGATGGAGTTTCTCTGTATGGGTCAGGCTGATCTCGAACTCCTGACCTCAGGTGATCCATCCACCTCAGCCTCCCGAAGTGCTGGGATTATGGGCGTGAACCACTGCGCCCAGCTCCGGAGAGTAAATGTTCTTAAAGACAAGTGGTTGTTTTCTAGGCAAATAAAAATAGTATGGAGTTGAAAACAAAGTACAAGTCTGGGAGTCTAAACACTGTAAAAAATGTAAACAACATTTTTTGGTAATTTAAAAAGGTCATAAACATTTAAAAATATCATACCATTGATAATTTAAGGCTAGTTTGCTAAAGTGAGTAACATGTTGAAGTTGTGAAATTCAGTGGGTAGCAAATAAATGGCCAGAGTTGATTTTATACTTTTTGCTGAAGCAAAGTTTTTCATACCTTAGATAATCCAAAATGTATGCACTTCCTTGACATGGTGTGTAAATGCAGAGAGTTCACCATAACCTGACTTGGTGCTATGGAGTTAAAGATGCTTGTAATAACCCCTGCCTACTTATCTCCCTTTATGTAACGAGTATGGACCCTGAAATCAGACAATTCCAAGCAAATATAGTGTACTTTTATCAGAAGAGTAATCTTGGGTAAGTACCACAAAAGCACTGAGATCCAGGGTCCTCAAAGTTGAGAGCGATCCAAGAGTAACCATTTCAGAGAGTTATTGTGAGAATTAGATGAAATCAAATATCTGGTGGCTCATACCTGTAAAACCAGCACTTTGGGAGGCTGAGGTGGGAGGATCACTTTAGGTCAGGAGTTCAAGACCAGTCTGGCCAACATGGTGAAACCCTGTCTCTACTAAAAATACAAAAATTATCTGGGCATGGTGATGCACGCTTGTCATTCCAGCTACTCAGGAGGCTGAGGCACAAGAATCGCTTGAACCCAGGAGGCAGAGTTTGCAGCGAGCTGAGATTGCACCACTGCCCTCCAGCCTGGGTGACAGAGTGAGGCTCTTTCTCAAAAGAGAGAGAGAGAGAGAGAGAGAGAGATCTGTATTAGCCAGGATTCTTCAGAGAAACAGAACCACGAGTGGAGACAGCTTTACTATAAGGAATCGGCCCATGGGATGATGGTGGCTGACAGTTCCCAAGATCTTCAGGGTGAGTTGGCATGCTGGATAACCATGAAAGCCAATGGTGTAGTTCTAGTTCAAAGGCTAGCAGACTGGAGCTTTAAGAACAGCCCACGTTTCAGTTCCAGTCGAAAGGCAGAAAAACTAATGTGCCAATTTGAAGGCAGGCAGGAGTAATTCTTTCTTACTTGGGGGCGGGTCAGCATTTTTGTTCTATTCAGACTTTCAAATGATTGGGTGAGGCCTATCCACATTCGGCCCACCCACATCCGTCTACTAATTTAAATATTAAAAACAGCCTCACAGGAACACTCAGGATAATGTCTGACCAGATATCCAGACACCTTGGGGCCTAATCAAGTTGACACATAAAGTAACTGTTATAATAGCTGGGGTTCATTTCCTAATGATTGAAATGAGGCTTCATAAAAATCTTGAATAAATGAAACCATAATATACACAAAGAAAAAATGGCTTCCTCAATTAGCAGAACATAAATAATTATTTCCGGAGAAGCTGAGGATCATTATGGCAGAGTGAGCTACTAAGAGTGAAAAGGAGGAGGTGATTTCAAAAATTCACAATAAGAAAAATACAGACTATTAACACACTTTTCCCAAAAGTGAATAGAGCACACAATCACCACCACAACCACAAAATGAGAAAATCAGCTTGTGGCCCGCTCAAAGGACAACTTTCTAACCACATACTGGGATGCCTGATGAGCCATAATTCTAGTGGTAATCCAACATGGAAATGAAGGAAAAAATCCTTGTGTTTGATGCTGTATCTCTCAGTAGACTGCATTTAACAATTTCTGTAAGGGAGCAGATAAAAACAGAAACCACAGAGGAGTGTCAAAATTTAATTTTCCTCAGAGAACTAAAGGGAACTCTTTGAGAAAAAGAAGCTATAGACGTGAATGTGGCGTGAATTATGTTTTCTGATAAATCCCATCACTTTGACTTGCTTAAGTCTGAATTTTTTTTTTTTTTTTTTTTTTTTTTTTGAGGATGGAGTCTCGCTCTGTCGCCCAGGCTGGAGTGCAGTGGCGTGATTTCGGCTCACTGCAACCTCCGCCTCCCGGGTTCAAGCGATTCTCCTGTCTCAACCTCCCAAGTAGCTGGAACTACAGGCGCGTGACACCACGCCCAGCTAATTTTTTGTATTTTTTGGAGAGAAGGGGTTTCACCGTGTTAGCCAGGATGGTCTCGATCTCCTGATCTCGTGATCTGCCCACCTCGGCCTCCCAAAGTGCTGGGATTACAGGCATGAGCCACTACGTCCGGCCAAGTCTGAATAATTTATCCTTATTGAGGGCCTGCGAGTGCCAGGCATTATGCTGACTGCTGTCTCATTCATATAAAAACACTGTAAGGTCCATGAGGGTATATCTATCTTACAAATGATTATGCTGGACCTCAAAAATGAAGGTTAATATCACATATCTAGAGAACACTGCATCTGGGATTCAGACCCAAGTCCTCCTATTCCAAAGTCAGAAGACTTGATAGCCCTAGGTATTCTTCACAGTTGAGGCTTGGTTCTTGCATGGAGTAGGAAAAATCAAGGTAGCAATCAGTATAATGGGCCCACCAACCCTCACCCCAGAAAACTGACTACTCAAAAAATTATAATTGTCTAAAAATATGGTGGTTGTAAAAAATATATATAATTGTTGTTAGTAAAATTACAATAAATAATAATAATATCTACTGATACTTCTTTCTGCTTTCAGGTAATTTGAATTACTGTATGATTACATTTATGTAACACTCTTTAAATGACTAAATTATAGAAATAGAGAAGAGATGGGGTTGCCAAGTTTAGGGCTGGAGTTGAGGTGGGAGTGGGAAAGGGAGGTAGGGGTGGTTATCAGAAGGTCAACATCCTGTAATCCCAGCTACTTGGGAGGCTGAGGCAGGAGAATTGCTTGAAACCAGGAGGCGCAAGTTACAGTGAGCTGAGATCGTGCCACTGCACTCCAGCCACTGGGGTGACAGCGCAAGACTCCGTATCCCTCTCAAAAACCAAAAAACAAAACAAAGCGAAACAAAAGGTCAACATGAGGTATCCTCTGGTGGTCATGGAATTGTTTTGTATCTTGACTGTAATGATAGATACATGAACCCACACATGTGATAAAATTGCATTGAACTAAATGCACACATATACATGCACACACAGAGACAAGTGAGTACAGGTAAACTGATACAACCTGAATAAAATTATTGGATTTTATCAACACCAAATCACTGGCTGTAATATTGTGCTGTAGTTTTGCAAGATGTTACCACTGTGGAATACTAGGTAAAGGGTACATAGGATCTTTCTGTATTATTTCTTCTAACTGCATATGAATCTATAACTATCTGAAAAAAAGGTTAATTAGCAAACGTGTTACTGAACGTCCATTATCTACCTTGATGACTAGTATAACCTCGTGAGATAGAGATACTTTTCTAAGCCATTTCATGCATTTTTAATAACACTTTGGACTCTGACCAATTTCCAGATAGACTCTTCTGCCTTTTAGAAGGCCAGTAACTAATCAGAACTACTGGCTCCCCTATGCCGAGATAAACAAGTTAAGCAAATGTGGATGTATTAGATTTGTCATTTGATGAATGAAGAAAAACTTCTCCAGGAAGAATAGGAACAGCTTGAGTGAGTACAGTTTCTTGAGCATGCCCAGGGGGAAAATGAAGCCATTGTTATCTGATGTGACACCTAGGGCAGCCTGCCTGGCAAGCCCACCACCAACGAAGACTGTCCTTAATGAGAGTCTGGGATCAATTAAGGAAAAGTGAACTTCTAACCTATGTGAACTGTCAGGGTTGAGGCCTGGCCTGGCTGATCTCTGTGTTTCCAGAGGTTAATCACAGCGCTCCGCGCTGACAAGGGCTTCCCTTCTTTTCCTACCTCTAGGTACTAAGTTGTGCCCTCTCAGGCCCCAGAGAGGAGAAAGTTCCCTTTCCCTCTATTTCTAAAGTAGGAAAATAAAAAAAGATAAGTATAGTTTTGTGCAAGAGTGTTTGCCTCATATCTAGAGCAGTGACTGGCATGTAGTAGGTGTTCAAGACATTTTTTATCAAATAGTAATTTCAGATAAACCTTAAGAAAAATTCCAGCTCACAGCTCCTGATCTATAAACCAGAAAAAAATCAGCCATCTGTTCAATGCTGACTATGTATCAGATGCTGTCTTTACATATTTAAGTACCAGTCATTCCTTTCAAGTATTCTGTACCATAGATGGTATTTTTAATGTCCATTTAATAGATGAGGGCATTGAGGCACAGTCAGATTGAATAACTACCAAGTCACACAGCTGATAAGTGGGGGATGTGGGAGGATATACAGCCAATACAACCCCATCATTTGTGGTTACATCACCAGCCTCCCTTGCCTCATAATTTACAGAGAGTGAATTCATTAGGCAGAAATATGTATTCAAAAGTGAAGGCATCCTTCTGGGTTTGGAGCTTAACCAAAATTCTCATATAGAATGTAAAAATGCATTCTAACAGCTCTTTTAATGTTTACAACAATTCTATGATGTGGAAGTTATCAACCCTCGTTTATAAATGAGCAAATGGGGTCAAAATGGTTAAGTGGCTTGAAGTGGTAACCCATTTAGTAAGCGGTAAATTCTGTCTCCTGAGTTTTATCTTCTAAACCCAGCTCTTGGGTTTACTATATAACTATTGAATCTTGCATTTCAGCATCAACCTTGCATCAGCAAGAATTCTAATTCAGTTGTAAGAGCTGACTCCAACTAGTTTAATTAAGCTTGTTGAGGGATAATTTGCTCATCTATAATATGAAGCTATTATAATACCTGCACTTTCTGTCTCAGTGGGTCGACATGAAGAAAAGATGAGATGATGCAAGTGAAAACGTTTTGTCAACTGTAAACTAGAAGGCACTTTCAATTGCCACTATGATTATTATTTTTCAGAATCATTTTACTTCCAGGAAACAATGCCAGAATGGGAATCTCAATGGGTTTTAATGTTGGGGTATTATACATTCGATTCTGAATTTATTTATTTTTGTTTCATTCATTCACTTGTTCAACAAGTGGGTTTTGAGCAGTTATTTTATGAGACACACTACACTAGACCCTGTAGAAAAATGGCTGGGCGCGGAGGCTCACACCTGTAATCCCAGTGCTTGGGAGGTTGAGGCGGGCGAATCACTTGAGGTCAGGAGTTCGAGGCCAACATGGTGAAACCCTGTCTCTAGTAAACATGCAAAAATGAGCTGGGCGTGGTGGCAGGTGCCTGTAATCCCAGCTATTCGGGAGGCTGAGGTAGGAGAATTGCTTGAACCCAGGAGGCAGAGGTTGCAGTGAGCTGAGATGGTGCCACTGCACTCCACCCTGGGCGACAGAGGGAGATTTTATCTCAAAACAAAAACAAAAACAAAAACAAAAAAAAAAACAAGAAGAAAAAAAGTAGTAGCACTGTAGATAAGTATTATCTGTCAAATTGTAATCATACAGAAACCATGTCTTATTCACTGTCAGTCCTTTCCATCATGATGTCAAATCTTAGCTGGTGCCCAGTAAATGTTGGTTAAATGCAGAAGAAAGTGTTAAGTCTCAGGTTTTTTTCCTCCATTTGAAGCTTATGATGCTGTTAAAAGGTAATGAGAAAATGTCATAAGTTAAAAGAGAGGTACACATTAAAAATTTGGTGGATTAGAGTTATCCAGTTGATTCTATGGAAAAAGTTATATTTACCCTAGATAATAAAGACCTGCCTGATATCCTTAGTTAGCCAAATAGCATTTTAGAAAGGTGATTTTCAAACTTACTTTCATCAGTGTGCCCCTGTGCCCAGAGATTCTGTTCTGATTCCTTAGGCCTGGCAGCGGCCAGAAAAACTGTGTTTTTAAGAAGCACTGCAGGTAATTCTTAAAATCAGGTAGCTCTGAAGAACAATAAAGTAGAAAAATAAAGTTCTTAAATTAGTTCAGGTAAAATTGTTGAAAAACTTGCTCTAATTGTAAGATTTAAATTCTTCTTCTTCCTCTCATTTGCAAAGGTAATCTTCTAGAGACTAGAAACATTTGCGGTAGAATCTTCCAACATTTACATAGGTTTAGGTATGCAAGGTTAGTATCAGCACTCATCCAATTATGTGCTGAGTTTGACTCGGTCATTAATTTCTACTTCATAAACATGATTACAAATGATACCAATGATTACTTACTATTATACCTACCTTCACCTCTATCTATGTGTTCTGTCCCAAACGCGCACACACACACACACACACACTCTCTCTCTCTCTCTCTCTAACTAGGCAGTGTGCTAGGCTGTGGATATTAAGAGATAAAACAGTCTCAAGGATTTCACAATCTATGCATGAAGTCAAACAATTTAAATCAATTACTGTAATTACAAGGACAATGATGGGGTTATGCAGAGAAAGAAGTCTGTGACTTCCCAGTATACTACTAATGCATGACCTTGTAAAATCACTTAACCTTTGTTTCAGCATCTCTGCCAGATTGGGTTGGAAGAAGAAATGGGTCCAAAAACTAGAATATTCTGTGTGATGATGTTTTAAAATGGCTAACAATAAGTGGTGATTTGGAAACAAGACTAAACGTTTTCTGTTTGGTCCTACGGATGTCATTTTACAACCACTGCATGGTGGGCACTGAATTTCTTGGCATCTTTGGAAACAACCACAACTTCTCTGTAGGCAGACATGTATTCCCTAGCGCTGTTTTTTCAATAACATTTATTTTAACAATAATATGCTTAGTCTGCCGTGCAAGCACAGCTTCACTGATTAGGCAACCAGCCCAGTCAAACATTGTTTGGGGATATAATTATAACTACTTAATTGTTGGACAATCTCATAATAGCTGCAAAAGAATCCCAGTTTGTTTACACACAGCAATTTAAAACTTGTTTCTTCTGCTTATCCTTTTTCCTCTTTAAAGGAGAAATCTGGATAATTCAATTCTAGCCTGAAACCCCGGAGTACAATTAAGGCCCCTACAAACACATCAGGACTAGGAGACTCCCTTTTGGTTAAAGTTAAGAAGCTGTTGCCATGATTTGTTTTAATTTGATAAACAGAGAGAGCTGTTCTGTTCTGAGACCTCTTTCCCCTCACTCAGAAAGGGGGTGTTTATGTACAGCTGTGGGGAATTACTCACAGGAGGTTTAAACAGTGGAAAAAGAAAACATCCTGTTTTTTTTTTTTTTGGGGGGTTTTTTTTTTTTTTTTTCTGGACCCACCCAGCCCACCAAGGTTTACAGACTCAGCCAATGGAAAGATAGATTATGGTTCACTGAAAACTCCCCTTGGAAAATGGAGACCCAGCCTCTATCAAGACAACTACAAGATCTGAAGGACTGACAAAGCAGCATTCGCTGCAATGGAGAGATGGCAAATCAGAATGCTTCTGAAAGAGCTTTGCTTCAGAGATAGCTTTCAGATTAGATACTGCCACAAACAGAGCCTCAGTGACCAGGAGTGTGTTAAAAATGTAGGAGGGGGATGAAAACATAAATTGCACTGTGATTTCTGCAGAGTCACTAAACCCCGTCTTGTCCAACAAAGAACAAAATCTAGATTTTTATTTTTATGTTGTGTGGTTGTTAGATAAAAGATAATATGGTCTCTTTCTTCACGTTTTTCCTCAACTCAAGTAATCTTTTTCCTTGCATTTTATTTAGTTGACTTTGTGCAAAAAGGAAGCAGTGACTTCAACCGAATCAGAAATTTAGCTTAATATTGGCAGAGTAACTTGTTGAACAATATGAAATAAGTGGTTAAAATTGTAATAAGTCAATCACGAGTTATACTCTTATTCTATCAGATTAAACATCAGAATCGTGATTTGTTGGTTATTCTTAAATATAGTAGGTTGTGTCCCACTTGAGAGAAATCACATTTAATATGAACAGAATGGATTTTGAGCTTTATATGTCTTGAGAAATGTATGTTTCTTCTTTCTGTCTGTATTACTTTTCAGTTTTCATGACTTTTTTGAGAAGTGTCATGGGATAGAGTTATAAGATGATGTAATAAATGATAAATACATTAATAGGTGTATATATTATTTTGAGAATAAAGAATTAAATTACATTGTTTTGGCCAGGCGCGGTGGCTCACACCTATAATCCCAGCACTTTGGGAGGCCAAGGCGGGCGAATCACAAGGTCAGGAGATCAAAACCATCCTGGCTAACACAGTGAAACCCCGTATCTACTAAAAATACAAAAAATTAGCTGGGTGTGGTGGCGGGCACCTGTAGTCCCAGCTACTTGGGAGGCTGAGGCAGGAGAATGGCTTGAACCCGGGAGGCAGAGCTTGCAGTGAGCGGAGATTGCACCACTGTTCTCCAGCCTGGGTGACAGAGCGAGACTCCGTCTCAAAAATCAATCAATCAATCAATCAATCAATTACATTGTTTTGTGGCATCATATTTTAGTGACTACGATTAAAAAAGCAAAACCAACAACAAAAAAGACAATAATTAGAAAATTTTATGTTTGTTTCCTGAAGCGAAATTCAACAAAGTATCTTCTATCAAAATATGCTTATGCAAAGCTATCTTTTCAGAAAAAAGTATTTCAGAAAAACATATTTAAAGAAGATTCCTTTATGCATAACTTAATTAAATTGAGCTTTCTTTAATCTACATTGATTGAATGTAACAGTTCAATAAATTATATAACTTATAACTCTTGATCATTAGTATACCAGCTTAAAATATTTTCTTCAAATTGTCTCCTATTTGAAGCTAATAGTTTAAGGACAAAATTCTTTTTTTTTTTTTTTTTTTTTTTTTTTTTTTTTTTTTTTTTGAGACGGAGTCTCGCTCTGTCGCCCAAGCTGGAGTGCAGTGGCGCGATCCTGGCTCACTGCAAGCTCCGCCTCCTGGGTTCACGCCATTCTCCTGCCTCAGCCTCCCGAGTAGCTGGAACTACAGGCGCCCGCCACTGCGCCCGGCTCATTTTTTGTATTTTTAGTAGAGACGGGGTTTCACCATGGTCTCGATCTCCTGACCTTGTGATCCGCCCGCCTCGGCCTCCCAAAGTGCTGGGATTACAGGCGTGAGCCACCGCGCCCGGCCAAAATTCTTAATAAGGACAAAATTCTTAATTTGTCTCAGTCTTTCAGCCACATTTGACTCATCAAATAACCTGAAAATTCATTACTGTTCACTTGCATGTTTTTGTAGAGTGGTGTGAAAATAAACTTAAATCAGTAACATAAAATCAATTTTATTCACCATTTAAAATTTTCATTGAATATTGGAACCAAATACCATGACTCTACTTATTAATAGTAAACTCAGTTGCTAGGCCATACATACATGATTTGCAATTTTAGGTTCTAAAATGATACAAAAGAAATTCTTGTATTGAACAACTGTTTTTTTGAATAAGTCTCCCAGGATTAACCTGGGTGTTTTTTCCTTAAAACATAACTTCCAAAAATAGGACTATGCCTATTTCACATGAATGGGTTTTGTTCCTTAAAGTATATGCAATCATTAGGTAGAGATGAACTGAAATCAAATGTAATCAGCAATAATGGTTGTAGAACACTCATAAAGTAATTAGGACTATCCATAATCCTCCACTTAAAATGGATTGCTCTTCATGTAATTCATATTTTTTAAAAAAGAAAATATATGCATTGACACATATATATGACACAATTGGAGAAGCTCATTTATAAAAACAAAAGTTATCACTGCCAAGAGATTTTTCCAGAAAAAAAAAGATTTTTTTTTAATGTAAATTAGCCAGTAAACAGGGAAGGTACTTACTCAGTTTTCTAAGGGAAATAAAATCAGCACCTTAACTTTCAATTTTTGGGTCTTTTGCAAATAAAAACAAAATGACTTCCAGAAACAATTCTTCTCCTTTTTTTCCCTCTTTTATCTCTATCTTCCTTTCTTCTTAATTTCTTGATAAACTTGTTTTCATATTTGTATATGCCATTATTAAGTTTATTTTATTTATTTATTTTATTTTTTGGAGACAGAGTTTCACTCTTGTTGCCCAGGCTGGAGTGCAATAGCACGATCTTGACTCACCACAACCTCTGCTTCCCAGGTTCAAGCAATTCTCCTGCCTCAGCCTCCCGAGTAGCTGGGATTACAGGCATGCACCACCATGCCTGGCTAATTTTGTATTTTTAGTAGAGACGGGGTTTCTTCATGTTGAAGCTGGCCTCAAACTCCTGACCTAGGTGATCCGCCCACCTTGGCCTCCCAAAGTACTGGGATTATAGGCGTGAGCCACCGCACTGGGCTCGTTAAGTTTATTTTTATTGCTTTAAAAAAAAAATGTCATTTTGTTGTTTTGTTTCAATGTTATATTTCCAGGGTCTAGACCACCTGGTATCTAATAGCTGCTGAAAAATATTTGTTGAGTGAAAATGAGTAAATTAAGTAATACTTGTTGTAGAAAATGTGAAAAATACCTCCCTCCTCAGAAGAACTATAAGAAAGAACAAGAAAAGCCAGATTTTTGTTGTGCTGGACTTTCCCTTGGTTTATCAATAGCTGCACAAAACCTGCCCTCGAGGTTGTGACTGTCCTTAAGCAGTTTTGCATCTAGGTTTGTCCCTCTTTGAAGTCCACTAAGGAGCTGAGCAGAGCTAGAAAGGCTAACAGAAGCAAGCCAAGGAGAGGCAGGCTTCAAAATGTAATTATCCTGGACTCCACGGGCTTTAAAAAAGTTCTTTTGTGGCTAGAAAATGAACGTTATTTATCCAAAAGGTTGCAGCTGTTAAATTCTCTTGAGAAAACACAAAGTCAAACCTATCCATGCCAGTTTTTTTTTTTTTTTTTTTTTGATTGCCTAACTTCAATGATTCAGAGATAAAATCCCAAAATAGGCATTTATAAAGGCAAGAGTGAGAGAAATAAAAGACTCAGAACTGGGGTTGGTACTCAGTGTTGCTTGTTCTCGAACTACAAACCGCCAAGCTATTCTTCTTCTCATTTCCCTAGTTTGCCTGAGTAAGAGTCTTTTTTCCAGTCAAAACAGTGACAGACATTTTTGTATATTCTACTCTGTTCTGTCTCCATTGGTGGTAATTTCTAAAAACCAGAATAACGAAAGCCCTAAATCAAATAATGCAACCAAAAACTTTTAAGCCCTCCAATAAAAAGAGAAAACAAAAAGTAAGAAGAGAAAATGTATTTTCCCAGGAATGTCCACATCTCCACAGACTCCGTTTTCAAAGTGGATTTTCTTTGAATAGGGTTTGGATTTGGCAACAGGCTATTAGGATATAATGCTCTACTCACAATTCTTCAAGAAAAGATCTAAGGTTTTATAGTTTTCCCATTTTTCCCAGAGATGGGTAGAGCCAAGAGGAACGGGTGAAGGAAAGTGGGCAAAAGATTGTGAGAGTCGGAAAAAACTTGCTGGAACCTATCCAGTCATCTTCAAAGGATAACCTCTTCCAAACAGAGCAAACCTTCAGGGGAAGATTATGCAAAGCCCCTGCCTTCCAGCACCCCTGAAAGCCCACCACCCTAGTCCATTCAGATTTGAGGATTAAGAAAATTAGGGGAATGAATGCATCTATTTATCCATGGTCCATGTCAAGAATTGTTTCTTCTGGGCCATTCTGGTTTGGATCCTGTGGCTTTTTTGGTGGTGTGATCGTTGCTTTTATGTTTTTTTCAGGGGTGGGGGTGCATCTGCATTATCTGATGGTTCTGTGTTTATTTTTTTCCACAAAGATGCTTAATTGTGTAACTCCTGGCTAGGTTTCCCTAGCCAACATGATAGAAATCAGAGTTGGAAAAGACCTATTAGGTCATTTTTACCCTCACTCCTGCCAGTGAGAATTTTGTCTCTAATATGCCAGATGAAGTGTCCACCCCTTCCCTTGGGAGATTAGATTCTACAATTTAATTAGTTCACACTGCCAACATATTTTCTCTGACATTCCATTTACAATTAATATCATTGTTTTTCTTAATTCAGTTCTCACAAATTATGTTTTTACTTTCTCTTATTGTCTTGCAATTTTAATCACTGATAAGCTTATTTTCTTATTTCTCCCCAAATACACTCATTTATTAATTTTTTCTAGAATGTTCAGTTTATTTGTTAGCATTTGTTATTTTTTGCACAACTCTGTATCTCTTCAATACAAAGATAATGACGGCTTCGAATTTCCCAACATGGCACATTAGCAGGGATGTGTACAGTACTATTAAGCAGAAAACCAAGACATGTTAATTTTTTCTTAAAATTCAGGCTTCGTCAATATTTTGTTTCTATTTTCTGTAAGCTCCTAGCAGAGCAGTTAGTAGCCTGAGATATGTTGGCAATTCTCAGTGTCTTAGCTTTTCAGTTGTGTGTGTGTGCACACGTGTGTGGTGTTTGTATGTGTCAAATTTTCTGCTGTGAAAACCCTAGCTCAGATAATCAGATAAGATAAGGCAGGCAAAGATAAGACTTAAGAGGGGAGGAAGAACACTATAATAATGAATTTAGGGACTGGAGAAACTCAGCTACCCACCAGGAAACTTTACTCGCTGACAAGATTAACCCTTTTCAGGCTGACGTGAATCGTTGTGGGCTGAGGCTGTCCAGTGTACCTATGTAGCAGACCTCAAGGCATCGTCCTCCTGGGATTTCACATTTTCATTGCCTAAGTTCCTGGCTCGATTCCTGCCTTGCCTTGTCTCTCTCTTTTGACTCTTGGCCAGCAGATCTCATTTCCTTGTCCAGTGCATCATGTGAAATCAAGCCCCTCCTCATGACCTTCTTCCCACCTGCTGGTCTAAATGGGAGGAGTCCCTGTTTCTTGAATCTGCCCTCTGAGTAAACTCTCTCTTGTGTCTCCACCCTTTCCTGATGATTCAATACTAACACCTGCCCAGAGTCTACTTTGTCTCCACATCCCTAACGATTTGGGTGTCAAGACAGTCTGTCCACCCAAATTTACATTCAACTCTATCAGAGACCACAGTCCTAACTCAAAGTAGCCTACTTATGTGGTTCTTTACGCGAGTTTTATAGAGAAGTGTCTCTCACAAACATAAGGGAAATATATAAGACCCTTTAAAACCCTTGCTTAGCCCCATAGCTCATCATGAACCATTGACCCCCTTCTTGCTCTGGGAAAGCCACATTGGCCTCTCACCAATTAATTTACTGGGATAACACCAACCTCGCTTCCACTTTGGAATCTTCAGCCTCTTGTTTCCTCTACTTGGATAAATTTTATCTACGTATCAAGCCACGGCTGACATGGAACTCAGAGAGATTGCCCTGAAATAGCCTTCCCTGGGCTGAGTAAGGTTCTCTATGTTACTCTTCATCATTTGCCCTATATTTGCATTGATAACACCAAAAATTGTGAACACATATTTACTTACTTGTTAAGTTATTTGAAATTTATAAAACTCAATGATGCATGAACATAGGGTCTTGTTGATTGTACATTTCTCCTTGTATATAGTGTATTACAGGTGTTCAAACAGGTGAGGACTTCGACCATGACAGCAAAAAGTAGATAGAATAACAGTTACCAGAGTCATCCAGTCCATTGTTGATAATCAATTAATTATCTTAATCTATATGATTCTGTTTTTGCTTCATATTTGTAAATGTATAGTATGTCAACTTAAGTTGACATTGTGGAAATCTGTATAGGTATTGTATAAATAAGTTTTCTTCACTTCAGACAAGAGAGAGCAACTACTATTTTGAAAAGGGACTTAATTGTGAAAAATAGGGAGCTCATATAATTGATGCGAAAATGGAGGAGTAGGCTTAATGAGGAGACAGAAACCAGAAGAACATACAAGTCAGGCAGTAGGAGCAATGCTTTAAAAATTCTCATTGACACTACACCATCGCTCCCAGACCCTACTGGAATCTCTAGGCACTATCATTGTCTCTCACTGCAGGAATCCTGCAGTAACTGTCATGGATGACCTCTTTCAGTAACTGACTTTAACTTCAAAGTCCTGAATTAGAGGGCTGCTTGATCAAGGACTCATTATATTATCTAGCCCTGGTCTCTGGATTAGAAAGAGAAAGAACTGCCCACCTTTTGCACAGGCATTTTGGGATAGAGAATCTCATCCCACACAATGAATTATTGCCCCCAAATACGAAAGAGAGATAAATGATGGGCACCTCTCAAGCAACTAATCAATCAAACCAGCCAAGCAACATACTTTCCAACAGCAATTGTTAATCTTTGATCTCATGCTTCAGGGCTGGCTGTGTCTAAAGCTTGTGGTAGTATCTTCCTTCTTATTATCACCTTATCCCTTTCCTTATTATCAATTCTGTGGATCTTCTTTCTTAAGAGTCTGCATTTCTGAGATGTATTGCTTCTCAGAGGGATTAAGTTGATATTTTCAAAGTATTCTGCAAGTTACTTTGATCACATATTGTTGTAACATGGTCTTAGGCTCCCTAGAGGCTGAGTGTGAGACCTGAATTCCTGTGAAAGTGATGCATTAACAGAAAAGCCCATAAGGAAGGGAGTGAAGCAGGATAGAGAAAGCGAAGATGCTGAGCAAGACAGTGGTCTCATGGCGGGGCGCGGTGGCTCACGTCTGTAATCCCAGCACTTTGGGAGGCCGAGGCGGGCGGATCACCTAACGTTGGGAGTTCGAGACCAGTCTGACCAACACGGAGACACCCAGTCTCTACTAAAATTACAAAATTAGCCGGGCATGGTGGCACACGCCTATAATCCCAGCTACTAGGGAGGCTGAGGCAGGAGAATCGCTTGAACCTGGGAGGCGGAGGTTGCAGTGAGCCGAGATGGTGCCACTGCACTCCAGCCTGGGCAACAAGAGTGAAACTCCATCTCAAAAAAAAAAAAAATGTGGTCTCGGCCGGGCGCGGTGGCTCAAGCCTGTAATTCCAGCACTTTGGGAGGCCGAGACGGGCGGATCATAAGGTCAGGAGATCGAGACCATCCTGGCTAACATGGTGAAACCCCGTCTCTACTAAAAATACAAAAAACTAGCCGGGCGAGGTGGCGGGCGCCTGTAGTCCCAGCTACTCGGGAGGCTGAGGCAGGAGAATGGCGTAAACCTGGGAGGTGGAGCTTGCAGTGAGCTGAGATCCGGCCTCTGCACTCCAGCCTGGGCGACAGAGCGAGACTCCGTCTCAAAAAAAAAAAAAAAAAAAAAAAAAAAATGTGGTCTCAGACAAAGTCTAGCCTGGGCCAAGTCCCTAAGGGAAGGTCTTTGAATCACTAATCACTTAGTTCTGTTGGCCTGCCTAAGGCGAGAGAGTAACCCTTTATATACCACATTCATCAGTCATTGGCTTTGGACTGCTGCCCCCAGGGCATGCACATAACTCTCCAGGTAAAGTAGCTGGCAGCTGGGGGACATATTTACATATTTTCCAGAGAAAGGGGCCATCTGTGAGCTGTTAGCAGCTGATCCTCGGAAGTTGGGGAAGTTGCTTTCACTTTACTCTAGGGACTCGCCCTGAATTCTTTCTGGCTCCGAACCGGAGTGCAAGCCAGACTCCACCCGGCCTGGGCGGGCCAAGTGGGCGGGCCATTTCCTGCAGCAGGTAGCATGGCTGAGGGAGGCGCATGTGGGGTGTTACTGGCCGGAGGCCCCCGGCTTGCAAAGTGACCAAGAAGAAAATTCTGCGTTAGGAGGACCAGTTAAGTTTCTTCTCCAGAATTCTACAGTTGAAGTTATTTGAACTTTCCTCTGTATTTATGAAATTTATGAGAATATTAGCTCTGAGCTGTCTGTAATCTTGGTTTTAACTTTATGAGAATGGTTATCTTGAGATAACATGGCTCCATGTAAAAAGAGAAAGGTACAGAAGATGGAATGATAATATAATGGTTTGAATCCACATCTATAAAATCATTGATGGTTTTTTAAAATTGTTTTTTGGTTACCTGGAATACGTTTTGTTTCCTTTTTTTTGTCTGAAGCTTTCTGTTTCCTGTAGTCAAAGTGTTGTGTTTAATATACACATATTATCACTGATTTACTCAGAAACCCCCTGAGTTAGATATTATTATCTTTATTTCACAAATATGAAAATCAAGGCCTGGAGCATTGATGTCTTTGGCCAAATTTGCACAATTAGCTAGAAAAGAGCAGATGTTGGGTACTAAATTTTCTGACTTCCAAATTATTAGCTAGATGCCAAAACCCCCAGAAAAAAGAAAAAAAAATGATTTTAAAAATGTAACAGTTTATCAACACCTACGATGTTCTATATGAATCGCAATAGGGATTTTACACATGTGATAATGTATATATTTTACCTCATGATTGTTTGTTTCTTGTATTTCTTCCAGGAATTTTGGCTACATATTCTTGTCATTCAAGATGGCAAGCATAAATATAATGCTTGGGGTATAAAACAAAGCAATCATAACGATTTAAACTTGAAGAAGTTTTTTTTTTTTTTTTTTTTTTTTTTTGAGACGGAGTCTCGCTCTGTTGCCCAGGCTGGATTGCAGTGGCCCGATCTCGGCTCACTGCAAGCTCCGCCTCCCGGGTTCATGCCATTCTCCTGCCTCAGCCTCCGGAGTAGCTGGGACTACAGGCGCCCGCCACCACGCCCGGCTAGTTTTTTGTATCTTTTAGTAGAGACGGGGTTTCATCGTGTTAGCCAGGATGGTCTCGATCGCCTGACCTCGTGATCCCACCAAGGCCTCGCCTCCCAAAGTGCTGGGATTACAGGCTTGAGCCACCGCGCCCGGCGAAGAAGTTCTTTTTATCATCTATGCAATACCATATAGTATTTCATTCAGAGCAAAGAAACAAAAATGCTGCCTGAAATACATCCTTTCTTTTTTTTTTTTTTTTTGAGACGGAGTCTCCGCTGTGTCACCCAGGGCTGGAGTGCAGTGGCACGATTCCTGCTCACTGCAAGCTCCGGGCCTCCCAGGTTCAGGGCCATTCTCCTGCCTCAGCCTCCTCGGAAAGTAGCTGGGACTACAGGCTACCGCCCACCACGCCCGGCTAGTTTTTTGTATTTTTAGTAGAGACGGGGTTTCACCATGTTAGCCAGGATGGTCTCGATCTCCTGACCTCGTGATCCGCCCGCCTCGGCCTCCCAAAGTGCTGGGATTACAGGCTTGAGCCACCGCGCCCGGCCAAAATACATCCTTTCTTATAGGGTTGCTTACAAAGCAGAAAAACTCAGGAAATTGACTGTTATCTACTAAGTTTAATGATGTAGTCAGAAACAAGTGTTATTAAATGGTAAGACACCTCACATGCTTTATCATGTAAGAAAATCTAGATGATGTATTTTTCATTCTTTTAGTATAGGAAGAAATCAAATTTTTAAATTATAGGATAAAGACGTAAGCGACATTCTCGGTGTCATAATTATCTCACACAACTAGATAAGAACTATTTGTATATATTTTTATCTTTACCTTGTATTTGCATCTTTTTTTTTTTGAGACGGAGTCGAATTTGCACCATTTTTTAAAAACTTGTTGGAAGAGCCCTTATGAATACTTTAAGAACCAAACTTAGTTTCACAGTCTCTGAAATGCCCTCCCAAAGACCTCAGGTATTTGGTTTCAAGAGTTAGTTGAAGAAGTGGAAAACCAGGGAAAATACTACATATTGGGAAAGGTAGTGTGAAATGTAGAGTGGGAAAATTCTAGTCCTTTAGATCTTATTAATTGTTGTAATTTGATCTTCTTAATTGTTGTAATTAATATTTCTCCCATTTATTCAACTGGTATTTATGGAGCACCTGAAAGGTACTAAACATTCCGCTGAACACTAGAGCTGCGACAGTGATATAGCAGTGATGACAGCCCAGGAATTATCTATAGTAATGTGAGAAGATCCTTTTTTTTTTTTAATTGAGGAGATCATCCATATACATCACTATATATGCAGAGACACAGTCATTCATCTTGACGGTGTCGCTGTTATCCTATAAACAGGCTCATGGGTGGGGTTTTTGGTTTTATAAATGAATGACTGTAGATACAAATGGCTTCAGAGTGTCTGTAAAAGGACCATTTGTTCATGGGTCACAGGGCTACTCTGAAACTGTCTCTGTGATTCAGTGTTAGAGAAACTTCCCATGGTGGATGGGAGTCTCCTGGTTAAAAAGGTCACCATGACACAGAGGGAACTTCCTGTGAAGCAAGTGGTGTGTGGCCTCGTAGCCTAAACTCAGCACGAGGGAAAAGGCTGGAAAAGAAAAGTTACTTCCAGCACAACATGTGATTGCATTTGGGGAAGACACCTGAGCACGTGGATGTAAAATAAGTGATGTGCCCATAACAGAGATGCAGGGTAATAAATTATACTTCACATCAGTGGACAAGTTTTTATTAGTCTGAGCAGGACCTAATCTTCAACAGCTGCATCATATGGCCATGAAGAAAGCATGGATGCTGGTGAACTTGGAGTTTTTTAGTGTGGTGTTTTTTTGTTTTGGTTTGGTTTTTGTTTTTTTTCCCCCCTTTCTGCCTAGAGGACTGGTCTTTCTTGCACAAAGCAGATTATATTGCCCAGAGTTTTTGAGTAATTAGAAGAATGAGAATGGGGTTGAGAGTAAGTCCTCAAAAGGAAGAAACTAGGCTTCCCTAATGGTTAATGGCAGAGCGATAAACAAGAGATTAACTAAAAGTGAAATAAAATAAAATAAAGTAGAAATGACGATAACTACAAACTAATGAAGTTGAGTTTTACTAGTGACATGTAAACTTCTGCTTATGTGATTTATCACTTAGCTTTCACTTTGTAATGCTACAGGAACAAACAATCTCCAAATTTTGGTAGATTACAGCAATTAAGTTTCAGGTCCCTTTCACATTCCATGTCAGCGTAGGTCAGCAGAGTCAGCTGCCACTCTGCTTCCATCTGTGGCTTTGCACCCTCTTACTCATTTTGGGATCGGGCTGTAGGAGCAGTTTCAGTCTGGGTTAAGTGAACAAGTTACAGTTCTTAATGTTTCTGCTCCCATGGCACCCAAGCCACTTCTGCACGCAATTCATTCAGTGATGAAAAAAAGTCACATGGCCGAATCTGCTTCAGTAGATTGGGAAGTATGCTCCCCTCACAAGGAGGCCACACAAGTCTCATAGGATGAGAAAGGGATGCATAATCTTCTTAAGGAGAAGGTAACACACAAGGGGAATAAAGATATACTCTACTACGTGTGGCGTTCTTTACTTGGATAGCTCAAATACACAATTTTTGTTTCCTTTTTGCTACCTTGTATTGTTATAAAAAGTAGAAAATAGCAGTAAATCTCCTCAAATTAACAATATAGCATTTGTAATGAAATCTGTAAGATATGTTTTAGGAGAAATGTACAAATACAGCCTTATCTCCACAACACAGTTGGATGACCTCAGAGCCATCACGCATGAGCTGTTTGATGATGGCCCTCCTAGACATTCCAAATCTCTGCTTACGGTTGCCACTGCCCACAGTGGTGAGAGAGAATACCCATTTGTGTGTTTGCCAATGAAGATGAGGTTTAGTGGAACAGGCGTCTCCACCACAGATGGTTAAGAGTGATTCACAAAAGAAATACTTTGGCCTGTCTTCTCTTTAGTGAGTCAACACCAACCATTACAATCGGATGGTTTTTAAGAATATTGCCTATAAAGGAACATAGAAAAACTTTATAACTATATTTCAGGCACCTAGCAAAGTACTTGGTACATTGTGGGTAGCAGACAAATTTTTATCAAAATAACTTGAATTGTTCTTAACTCTGATTTTTTAAAAAAACAAACAAGGACTGTGTAAATTCAGTAACTGACATAGGTGAGTGTTTTATGTTTGGTGAATGGATAACCATATAAATGGAGATAAAAGTCTTTTTTTTTTTTTGAGACGGAGTTTTGCTCTTGTTGCTCAGGCTGGAGTGCAGTAGTGTGATCTCGGCTCACTGCAATTGCCTCCCAGGTTCAAGCAATTCTCCTGCCTCAACCTCCTGAGTAGCTGGGATTACAGGCATGTGCCACCATGCCCTGCTAATTTTGTATTTTTAGTAGAGACAGGGTTTCCCCATGTTGGTCAGGCTGATCTCGAACTCCAGACCTCAGGTGATCCGCCCATCTCAGCCTCCCAAAGTGCTAGGATTACAGGCATGAGTTACAGTGCTTGGCCCGATAAAAAGAGTCTTAATTAATTTACTTAAATTTATTCTGATCGTACTGGTAGATACTCTCCTTACATCAGAAAACATTTTACAGAGTAGCAACATTGTTCAAAGCTGTAATAATCATGAGGTAGAAATGTCATGACTTTGAAAATCTCTAAATACTTGAAACAAACATTAGCAAGAAATTTAC
Source organism: Papio anubis (assembly GCF_008728515.1). Classification (NCBI taxonomy): domain Eukaryota; kingdom Metazoa; phylum Chordata; class Mammalia; order Primates; family Cercopithecidae; genus Papio; species Papio anubis. The sequence continues at coordinate 117,136,033 of NC_044983.1, forward strand.
AAGAGCTGTTTATAATCTTCATGATTATATATCTATATATAAAATGTGATTACCTTATTATATATGGTTTTATACATAATAATTACATATGTAACCATTTATTTTAAAATATTAAATCTACCCCTAAGTCTCATTTCCATTAAAAATAGCCATGAAAACCAAATTAGTTAGCTTTTTAGCTTTTGCTAAAATGTATTCCCTGAGTGAGAAAATTTTGCATTGGCCAAATCATTTACTAAAACAATTTTACAAATGAATTTTCTTGTTTTTGGAAAGAATGTATGGTAGACTTGTCAGAGGCATTTGGACCAGAGCAACTCCGTCTTGAATAGGAGCTGGGTAAAATGAGGCTGAGTCTTACTGGGCTGCATTCGCAGATGGTTAAGGCATTCTAAGTCACAGGATGAGACAGGGGGTCAGCACAAGATACAGGTCATAAAAACCTTGCTGATAAAACAGTTTGCAGTAAAGAAGCCAGCCAAAACCCACCAAGACCACGATGGCCACGAGAGTGACCTCTAGTCGTCCTCACTCCTCCACTCCCACCAGTGCCATGACAGTTTAAACTGCCACAGCAATGTCAGGAAGTTACCCTATATGGTCCAAAAGGGGGAGACATGAATAATCCACCCCTTGTTTAGCATATCATCAATAAATAACTATAAAAATTGGAAACCAGCAGTCCTCCAAGCTGCTCTGTCTCTGGAGTAGCCACTTTTCTTTTTTCTTTTTCTTTTTTTTTAGACAGAGTCTCGCTCTGTTGCCCAGGCTGGAGTGCAATGGCTCAATCTTGGCTCACTGCAACCTCCGTCTTCCAGGTTCAAGCAATTCTCCTGCCTCAGTCTCCTGAGTAGCTGGGACTAGCAGCTCACACCACAACACCCGGCTAACTTTTATATTTTTAGTAGAGACAGGGTTTCACCATGTTGGCCATGGTGGTCTTGAACTCCTGACCTCAGGTGATCCACCTTCTTCGGCCTCCCAAAATGCTAGGATTACAGGTGTGAGCCACCACGCCCGGGCTTGGAGTTGCCATTTTTTCTTCCTTTACTTTCCTAATAAACTTGCTTTCACTTTATAGACTTGCCCTGAATTCTTTCTTGCATGAGATCCAAGAACCTTCTCTTGGGGTCTGGATCAGGCCCCTTCCTGGTAACAGACTTACTCTTGTTAGAGATCCCCATTATTACCACGTTGACATCAATCTCTGTAACTTATGTAAAACCTCTATTTTTCTTACTATGAAACTTCACTCGCTAGACCTTCACTTACTCTTCATGTTTATATAAATTGTTTGATTTTTTGCCTCCTAACTGTCAGGGTCATGTTTTGACATAGAAGATTATATTTTCCTAACTTCAGAAATTCTGTGGCATTGGAATTGGAAATGGAAATGGACAAAGACAGGCAGAAGTGAAGGACTCTGGCTAAGTTAAACTCACTTTCTAGCAAAGTGACTGATGCTTACACATCCACCTTTCTCCTGACTCACAGCTGCTTCACAGGACATGTCATTAAAATTTGCATCCCAGTGAAGAGCTAATTACTTCATCATAAGGTTACTAAGTAATCATTATTATATTCAGTGTTCAATATGCACACAGCCAAGGCCGCATGCTGTCTAGGTATCCTAAAATCTTTCTAATAATGTGAATAATGTGTTCGAAGAGACACTAAACAAGGTTTCAACATGAATTTGCCTACACACACACACACACACACACACACACAGACACAGTGACAAGTTGGAAAGCCTCTAGCACAATGTCTGGCATGTAGAATGCATTCAATTTCAGTAAGTAGTGGTGATTAAAAAATCACAATTCCTGTCACTTTCTTATATTCTATGTATTTTATCCTACAATTCCTATAACTTGCTTATAGTCTATGTCTTTTATCCTTTATTCTGTGTCATTATCAAGCTAAATGATAGTGTATAAAAAGACAATTATTATGGATCTTGAAGATGTAACACATTAAAAGAAATAAAAATAAAAACTTTGGTTCACTTGCTTTACATTAATTATAGAAATTTATGCAAATAGCTTACTAGGTTTCTCACTATCCTGCAGCATCATAACTAGCATGGATGCATTTCAAAGTGCCAGTGTCATTGGTTTGCAGTGGTATTTGATGATAGTCTTCATACTTTGCCTGCCCATAAGTCGTGATATTTGCTTATCATTTTAGACAATTAGAAAAGCCATTGTGTTGAAGTTTATTTTCTAAATTGCTAGAAGCAGAGGAAGACAGGAAGAAGAAGGTGAAGGAAGAGGAGGAGGGGGAGGAAGAACATTACGCTCAGTTCAGTTTGGGATCTAGATGCGTTGAATTCTTTAAAGTATTGGCAAGTTCTCAGTGATGTGTAAGGCAATTCTTCATAAGCAGACGGTTCAAATATTTGGAAGCTCCCTAGACTTGAGAACAAAATAGCCCTCAGCATTTTTTTTTTTTTTTTCCATCTGTGTTCTTTCTTCTAGCCAGAAGCCAACTACTGGGCATCTTTGGAGGTAAACCATTTTCTGATAAATTGAAGGCTGAAAACGATTTGTATTTTCATTTCCAGATTGCTTGGCATCAGGGCTCCAATTGCATTGAACTGATCAATGGCACATATCTGGGAGAGTCCTGAGTGCATCCAGTCTATCGTCACCAATCCTCTGTGGTTTTGCCCTGACAGCTTCTATTTGGGCTCCAGAGAAGGGCTGGACTGCCAGAGGATTGTAAATATGAACCTGGGGTGGGGCCCAAGTCCTCCAGATGTGGCTGCTTTCGTAGTTTCAGTGTGAATTCAAGGGACCTACCCTCCTCTCTGACGGAGATAACAAGTGTCAAATCTCATAATCAGAAAAATGTGGTCATTTGAGTGATAGTGTCTACAAACAACTTTTCTTTTCACCTCCTCTGTGGCTAATAAATACCGTAAACCTGGGCTCCTCTTCTCTCTGGTCAATTTGGGCATTCTAAGGCCATGCTTGAGCATTGATGAACTGTGTGAAGTCATGAGTTTTGGCTCCTCCTTTTATGTATCTTTCTAGGAGAACCAATACAGTCTCTGACTGGACAAGAAAATTATATGAGGAAGTAATATATCAAATGAGTCAATGTGTGTCTGACCAGAACTTCCTCATTCTGTTGGCTTTCCCTGCTCTGGCTTAGTGGTGGTAGGAAGTATTTCAAGTTAAATTCCTGTGGTCACTTTTCCCATTTTCAGGCAATGGGTCATGTGCACTGGGATTAGCCAAGCATTTTGCTTCTCTGTCTACATCATTTAAGTGTACTTTTCATAAGGCACATTTCTTATCCAAATGGAAAAACAGAAAAACTGTAAAGGACTATTTGGCCACTTGCTGATTACCATGATGCTGAATTCAGTGGAGAGCTTGCTGGAATAAGGGGAATTGGTGGAATTATCCTTAGTTCTTTCTTTACCTGAAAATACCTTTATGCCTCTGAAATGTAATGTATAAAAACTCCAAATAAGGCCAGGCACCGTGGCTCATGCCTGTAATTCCAACACTTTGGGAGGCCGAGGTGGGTGGATCACCTGAGGTCAGGAGTTCAAGACCTGACCAACATGATGAAACCCTGTCTATACTAAAAATACAAAAAATTAGCCGGGCGTGGTGGCAGGCACCTATAATCCCAGCTACTTGGGAGACTGAGGCAGGAGGTGGAGGTTACAGTGAAACAAGATCGTGCCATTGCACTCCAGCCTGGGCAACAAGAGCGAAATTGTCTCAAAAAAAAAAAAAAACCCAAAACAAACAAAAACTCCAAATAAAACACGTAACAGCAATTAGTGGAAGCAGTAGATAAACTGATGTCTTTACTTTGTTTAGTGTGAAATGTTTTAAATATTTTGAAGTATTTTGATGTGTTCAGTCTTTGAATCCAAAGGAAGAAAATCTGATTTCAATTTTGAAAGCTGTTAATAGATACATCTCAATGAACATTTTTTTTTTCCAAAGGCTATAAGCTTATTTTGACTATGTCACCATTGCTCAAGAGGTAATGCTCCTCTTTTTGTATAGATCTGTTGGTTCCGTATATTCTCCTAATGAAACACACCTGAAGTATATATAGTTGACCCTTAAACAACATTGGTTTGAACTGTGTGGATCCACTTATATGCAGATTTTTCTCAGCCTCTGCCACCTCTGAGACAGCAAGACAAACCCTTCCTCCGCCTGCTTAACGTGAAGTTGACTAGGGTAAAGACCTTTATGATGATCCACTTTATTTAATAATAGTATATGTTCTTATTCCTTATGATTTTTTAAAATAACATTTTTTCTGTAGCTTACTTCATTGTAAGAATACAGTATGTAATGCATAGAACATGTTCACTGACCGTTTCAGTTATTGATCGGGCTTCTAGTCAAAAGCAGACTGTTTTAGTTAAGTTTTTGGAGAATCAAAAGTTGTACGTGAGTGTGTCGATGCCTCTAACCCCTATGTTGTTCAAGGGTGAACTGTAATTAAGTACTCCCCACCACCCTCAGCCTATGGGTGATTATGGCAGTGAGTCTCAAATGGGGGTGACTGCAAGTCAGACAGTCCTCTTAGAAGGGAGTATCAAAATGTTGGGGGACACAAAAATGTCTATGTTGGAGTTAGAGAAATATGTTTTTTTCCGTATTTTATGTGATTTGTAATTTTTTTTTTGAGACAGAGTCTTCCTCTGTCACCAGGCTGGAGCGCAGTGGCATGATCTTGGCTCTCTGCAAGCTCAGTCTCCCGGGTTCAAGCCATTCTCCTGGCTCAGCCTCCTGAGTAGCCAGGATTACAGGCACCCACCACCAGGCCCAGCTAATTTTTGTATTTTTAGTAGAGACGGGGTTTCACCATGTTGGCCAGGATGGTCTCAATCTCCTGACCTTGTGATCTGCCTGCCTCAGCCTTCCAAAGTGCTGGGATTACAGGCGTGAGCCACCACGCCTGTCTATAATGTTTATAGACAAAAATACTCCTTATTGAGGATACAATTAAGAAAATTACAGAAGATCTATACAATTCTATAAATTATGAGTATTACTGTTTACTATTAAAATGATACCTATAAAAATCTTGCCACAACAACATGGAACAAGAGGCTAACAATATAAAGTTCAACAAAGCAGGATAAAAAAGTAGGTATAAAATAAGGATATTTTCGTATTTTTAGCCTGATGTCATATGCATAAACACAAAAGAATGGGAACAAAACTGGAAAGAAATGTGCCAAAAATGATAACAGGTATTCCCTGTGTTCACTAGGATTATAGATAAGTTTCTGTTTCTTAATGCTTTTATTTGTCTAGTTATTTGCCATAAGCTGATATTATTTTTGATAGTGGAATAATGTTTAAAATGAAATAAAAGAAACAAGAGTGCCTGAGGCAAAAGTAGAGCTCTTATATTATGTCTCCCAAGTTAATTCCCTCCTGGATATTAGGGAATTCTCTCCACATTTTGCGTAAACAGGGCCATTCACAAATAACAGGCACCCTTGTATCCCTATAGCTTCTTGAATTGTTTTCACCATGCCATTTTATTAAGCCTCCCTTTCAAGGAGGCTCCCTGTGTCAAGTAGACACAGCTCTGCTTTCAGTTCAGTTTACTTTCATTGCTATATGTGAGAAGAACTCTCTTGCTGGAAGGAGGTTTTGAGACGCCTATGGGTATCCTTCATGTTCTCACAGCCTCATCTTGAGCTGTTCTTTAGGCATTGCCTATTCATTGCATGGGGCAGAATACTTAAAGATAGCTTTGTCTGCCTGTTCCCGTTGGTTGGCAGATGCCTCTGAAAAAAGACAGAAAAGCCCATCCACTCTTGGACCGTAAGCTAGCCATTCATGTATTGAAGTCACTGGAGGCTGATGTAATGATAGCAACCATTCATATTGGCAGACAAGAGAACTCTGTATGTAAGACAGAAGACTGGGGTGCTTTTAACTAGCCATTCCTCACACGGAAATGATGATGGAGGGATCTGATTGGCTGGACTTCGATGCATTTTGAAGGGGGTCTGAGGTGGTCTTAAGTAGTATAATACTTCCAGAGGGTGAGTCTCCTTCCTTCTTCAGTCTGATAAATAAAAATATGTGGAATATAATGAAAATAAATCACAATAACAATTTGTCAGTTCGATAAAACTTCATGAGGGTACTTTTTAAAGCCCTGTGGTCAGTATCCCTGAATACATCTTTTTCCCATACAAAACTAAAATCACCAATAAAGAACAGGCTACTGGCAAAAATGTGAGTACTGGGCACTGTTTTGTGCCTCAGAATGAAAGGCATACAATGAGGTGATTAAAAACATGCTGACTTTAGAAATTTGGGGCTTAATTAATGAGTTAATGATGGGAATAGAGCTCCTTTTCTTCAGTATTCAAAATTCCAATAATAAATGGTTGTGTTTTGGAAGTTCATCCGCTAAGATTCTTGGGTGAGTAGGGGGCTGTTATTAATGGCTGAGTTACAATAACACTTGGGATCTGTAGACTGTCCAAAAAGGTAACAGGAATGCAGGCTCTCATCAACACTTTTATGAGAGAGATTGTATTGTAGGTCGATACTTCTTTTCTGAAGAAAATTTTTCAGTTCTGTTTAGCAAATCTGTTATCTACAAAGTACAAAAGAGATTTGAACCTTATTAGACAATGCATTCAGTATGTGAGCCAAAGTATGAATTTCTCAAGCAGTACTTCTATGACAAATTCTGCCCTCAGAACTGAGGAAATTTTGATTTAAATTGTCCAGATATTTTCTAATCTCCATTTTTTATTCAATAGCTGAATGGAGTTATACAATTTCCTGAGATTATGGGTGATATGTTAAACTTCACAAATCTTTGTTTCATTTTCTTTTTGTTAGAGTTGATTTTGTTGTCTTGTTGTCACACGTGTCCATGGGAAGAGACAACCAAGCAGGCTTTGTGTGAGCAACAAGGCTGTTTATTTCACCTGGGTGCAGGCGGGCTGAGTCCGAAAAAGGAGTCAGCAAAGGGTGGTGGGATTATCATTAGTTCTTATAGGTTTTGGGATAGGCAGTGGAGTTAGGAGCAATGTTTTGCCAGCAGGGGGTAGACCTCACAAAGTACATTCTCAAGGGTGGGGAGAATTACAAAGAACCTTTATAAGGATGGAGGAGATTACAAAGAAACTTCTTAAGGGTGGGGCAGATTACAAGGTACATTGATCAGTTCGGTTGGGGCAGAAACAAATCACAGTGGTGGAATGTCATCACTTAAGGCAGGAACCGGCTATTTTCACTTCTTTTGTGAATCTTCAGTTGCTTCAGGCTATCTGGATGTATACGTGCAGGTCACAGGGGATATGATGGCTTAGCTTGGGCTCAGAGGCCTGACACCTGTCTTAGGGAAGGTGATGGTATGGCAGGCAGATAACCAGATGATTTTTAAAAACTGTTGGCTTTGCGTGGTGGCTCATGTCTGTAATCCCAGCACTTTGAGAGGCCAACGTGGGCAGATCACCTGAAGTCAGGAGTTCAAGACCAGCCTGGCCAACATGATGAAACCCTGTCTCTATTAAAAATACAAAAATTAGCCAGGAGTGGTGGTGCATGCCTATAATTCCAGCTACTCAGGAGACTGAGTCAGGAAAATCATTTGAACCCAGGAAGTGGAGGTTGCAGTGAGCTGAGATCACCCCACTGCACTCCAGCCTGGGTGAGATAGTGAGACTTCATCTCAAAAAAAACAAAAAACAAAAAACGAAACTGTGGACAGTCACTTCATGGATTCTAGGGACTTTTGTATTTCTATTTTAATCACTCTGTGATAAGAGGTACCCATACAGACAATTAAGACAAAAAATTATTAAAAAATATAGTTGAAGAGAAAAAGTAAGAAAAATATGGATCATTCTCCATTCATTTTTGAAATACATAGGCATATTTTCAGGGGACAGGGATGTCTGTGTGTCCAGCAATGATCTGGCGCTAAGGCAATTGCAGTGTATGATACAAAGTTGGTCACTGCTTCCAGAATGCTTCTAATCAGGCAGCAGGGATGAGCACTCAGATGTAGGTTACAATAATCTAACTACAGTTTGGATAGGACATGATATAATGAGATCCCTTCAGGATGCTATAGCTGAAAGTGACAGAAACCCAATTCAAACTGATTTAAGAATGAAAGAAAATTCTTTGGCTTACAAAGCTGAAAAATATAAAAGTAGGTTGGTTGGATAGGATATGGACAGGAGGCAGGGAAATACTAGGTAGAAAAAAGTAGGGGGCCGGGCATGATGGCTCATGCTTGTAATCTCAGCACTTTGGGAGGCTGCGATGGGTAGATCACCTGAGGTTAGGAATTCGAGACCAGCCTGACCAACATGGTGAAACCCTGTCTCTACTGAAAATACAAAAATTAGTTGGGCATGGTGGCACGTGCCTGTAGTCCCAGCTACTCAGAAGGCTGAGACAGGAGAATCACGTGAACCTGGGAGGCAGGGGTTGCAGTGAGCTGAGATCATGCCGTAGCCCTCCAGCCTGGGTGACAGAGCGAGACTCCATCTCAAAAAAGAAAAGAAGAAAGAGGAGAGGGGAGGGGAGGGGAGGGGAGTCTCTGGCAAGAGTTCCACCCTCAAGCCTGGGCCCATGAGTGAGACTCCATCTAAGAAGAGAAGAGAAAGAAGGGGAGGGGAGGGGATGAGAGGGAAAGTGGGATATGATAAAGTTTCTCTTCAAATAACCCAATCAATCTTTTATTCTTTAATTCATAGTACCCCCCCCACTTTTCCTTTTTTCTCCTTTTTTTCCTTTTTGCGTTTGTTAGATGCCCAGGCCTGCCTCAGTACCAGGCATTGTCAGTACTAGCTTACATTCCTTTCCTTATTTGGAAAGAGGACTAACTTTCTAGTTCATTACAGATACCCCTTCCCCTTTCCTCTCCACTTGCTTTTATGTGCCCACCTTATCTAAAAAAAATCAAATGTTTAGCCAACCAGGATTAGTTTAGATTATATGGCCTGACTCCGGCCAATGGGGAAAGGGTACAGGGGCAGGACTTGCGTCAGGAATAAAGGCTTTCGTGCCCCTTTGTTCAGGTGTGCTCTCGTGGCCACTGGCCAAGGAGGAACTCCTCTGTGCAGAAGTAAAATCGCTTTGCTAAGAAGCCTTTGTTCGAGTGTTCAGTTTCCTTTGGATTTTGAGCATTATTCCTAATAAGAAGAGATGAGAGAAGAAAAGAGAAGGTGGCAAGGTTTCCACCCTCAAGCCTGGGCCCATGGCCCTAAATGAGAACTTTAAATCCCTGTTTTCCCATCCAAATGTTGCCTTTTGGCCCACCATGCTCCTTACTCTGTGCCCATAGAAACCCCAAGCTCCACTGGCAGAGCAGCAGAGCCGTGTGCCAGAGAAGGAGAGGAGAAAAGCGTCTGAACGTCAAGAGGGGAAGAGGCAGCTGGACATTGGAGACTAGCATTGGAGAAGAGTTTGGCCGGGGATGATTGGAGAGGAGTTTGGCCAGGGACAGTCAAACGCTAGGGGAAGATTATCTTCCCACTCCATCCCCTTTCCTGCTCCCCATTTCACTGAGAGCCTTTCCACTGCCCAGTAAAATCTCTGCATTCACCATTCTTTAAGTCCGTGTGACCTGATTCTTCCTGGATGCTGGACAAGAACCTGTGTACCAAGAGAGCAGGGTGTAAAAGGCTATCACCCGGATCCTCCCCTGAGCTGGTTTTAACACCTAGCCATCTACAAAAGGAAAATGCTAAAAGAGTATTGTTTGTAACACACAGTCACTGGGGCTCCAGAGGTCGTGGGCAATGCCTAGACACTGCTGGGGGCAGTATGGGTTAGTTCCTGCAGACACTTAGTTCCTAAAGGCACTTGCCCCAGCTCCTGCGCCCACTCACCTGTGTGCGCCCCCTCCTCCAAGAGGATTGAGCCAAGTAAATGGGCCACCCCTGTTGCAAGTCCTGCAAGAGGATCAAGGGAATTCTCCCATCTCAGATGCAGGGGCTCAAATTCCGTTGCGAGAACTCAGACTCTGTCTGTCTTCTGCTATGTAGATGAAAAGAGTCAAACTGTAAAATATCTGAAGAGATTTATTCTAAGCCAAATATGGGTGATCATGGCCTGTGACACAGCCCTCAGGAGGTCCTGAGAACATGTGCCCAAGGTGGTCAGGGCACGGCAGCTTGGTTTTATACATGTTAGGAAGACATGAAACTTCAATAAAATACATTTAAGAAATACATTGGTTTGGTTCAGAAAGGCAGGACCATTCAAAGCAAGAGGGCAGGGGTAACTTTCAGGTTACAGGTAGGTTTAAAATTCACATTTTCTGGTTGACAATTGGTTGAGTTTATCTGAAGGCCTGGGATCAATAGAAAGGAAATGTCTGGATTGCGATAAGAGGTTCTGGAGGCCAAAGTTTGATTATGCAGATGAAGCCTCCAGGTATCAGGCTTCAGAGAGAATAGATTGTAAATGCTTCTTATCAGACTTAAAGGCCTGTGTTGATGTTAACACTAAAGAGGTATCATGAAGCATATTCAACTCCCACTTCCTGACGTGGCCTGAAATAGTTTCTCAGTTTACATTTTAAAAGTGCCCTGGCCTAGGAAAAAGTCCGTTCAGATGGTTGAGGGGGCTTTTGAATTTCACTTTTGTTTGCATATGATTACCTTACTGAATAGCTCCTAAATTCCCTTTTCCGTTATGCTAATGTCCCGGCTCATATGCTTTCAAATGATGGAGAACTTCTTTATACTTTTAAAAATAGAGAATTAAAATTTATTGGCACTAATTAGCCAAATCTAAGTCAAATGCTCACACATTGAGTTCAGAAAATGGTAGGCTTTATCCTAATCCTATAGACTAAGAGTAGGGACTACATTTTTTTCCCAAGGAAAATCAAGATGCTATTATCATAAATAAGAGAAACGGTCAATGCATAGGAAAGCAATAATTGTTGTCACCACAGAGGACACAGAGACATGTTCTGGGATATCCATTCCACTAATGAAAAGATCTAGGACAGTTTTGATAATCACATCTCCAAGAAGGCTGATGAAAGAAGGAGGCTGCTACTTTGGGTTTAAGTATCAGCCTCTGGTGATCAAAGAATTATGATCATTTCCCTTTGGGAAAGATATAATGTCCAGTTATTTGTTATTTCTCTAGTACCCACAGTTTCAGGGATTGTCCAAGGTTCCTAAGATTTTTTTTTTTTTTTTTTTTTTTTTTTTTTTTTTTTTTGAGACGGAGTCTCACTGTGTCTCCCAGGCTGGAGTGCAGTGGCGCGATCTCGGCTCACTGCAAGCTCCGCCCCCCGGGTTCACGCCATTCTCCCGCCTCAGCCTCCCAAGTAGCTGGGACTACAGGCGCCCGCTACCGCGCCCGGCTAGTTTTTTGTATTTTTAGTAGAGACGGGGTTTCACCATGTTAGCCAGGATAGTCTCGATCTCCTGACCTTGTGATCCACCCGCCTCGGCCTCCCAAAGTGCTGGGATTACAGGCTTGAGCCACCGCGCCCGGCCCGGTTCCTAAGATTAAGGTGAGGATAGAGTCAGATATACAGTAGATCCCAGATTACTAGATTTTAAATTCTTCAGAGAAAAATGAAGAAGAGAATAACACTAGGGAAAAGTATGCCTCCAGAGGAATGGGAAATAGCTAAGAAAATAAGTTTCACTGGCCGGGTGTGGTAGCTCATGCCTGTAATACCGCCACTTTGGGAGACCAAGGCAGATGGATCATCTGAGGTCGGGAGTTCGAGACCAGCCTGACCAACATGGATAAACCCCATCTCTACTAAAAATACAAATAAAATTAGCTCAGTGTGGTGGCGCGTGCCTGTAATCCCAGCTACTCGGAAGGCTGAGGCAGGAGAATCGCTTGAACCCGAGAGGCAGAGGTTGCGGTGAGCTGAGATCACGCCATTGCACTCCAGCCTGAGCAATAAGAGTGAAACTACATCTCAAAAAAAAAAAAAAAAAAAGTTTCAGACTACCAGTCCAAACAAGTTTAGTATTAATCAGCAAGTTGATGAGTTCAGAGTTAAGGTTAGGAGACCTGTGGGAAAGATAGAATGTATCTATCCTTAAATGATTCAGCTGGGCACATGTTCTCAGACTTAGAGTCTCAGATGTCCACCACCCATGTTTAATTCAGCTATCTTCAAGCTTAGGTATCAATTATGACTAAAACAATTATATTGTCTACATTAATGTCACTATTGGAAGTTGTGAGCCCTAGAAACAAAATCAAGTGCATTCCTGTTACCCCTTATTTTTGCTATTCAGATGCAAACTCCAAGCATCAGTGAACATGAGCCTATGGATCACCCTAATTTGAGAACCACATTGGCCTAAACCATAACCCTGAGTATCTGCCTAATTTTCCTCCACTCAATTTCTGGCTTTTGTCTGTTTGTTTAGAGGAAAACCATGATCTAAATACTAGCTGTTCTCTGGATTCTTAGCATCCAGATTTGAATTTTGCCTCCTTAATCCACGATTTAAAAAAGGAATTAGATGCATAGAATAGAACCCCAAACTTAACAGGTATGGTAGATAGAATAACGTCTATCCACCAAACACACACAAAAAGATGTCTATGCCTCAGTCTCTAGAAACTGTCAGTATCTTACATTACATGGCAAAGGGGAATTTGCAGATGTAATTAAGGTTATGAAACTTAACAGAGGGAGGTTATCCTGGCTTATCCAAGTGGCCCAATCTAATCATATGAACTTTAAGAGCAGAGAAATTTATCTGAGTCAGAAAGGCAGCAGAAGACAAAGGCAAAAGAGATGTAACAGAAGAGGAAGCTGGAGAGATTTTAAGTGTGAGAAGGATTAGAGGCACTGTTGCTGGCTGTGAGATGCCCACCTACAAGGACTGAGGAGAAACCTCTAGGAGATAAGAGGCTCTCTGGCTAACAGCACACATGGAAATGATGAGTTTAACCCTACAACTGCAAGGAACTGGAGTCTGCCTGAAGCCTGAATAAGCTTGGAAGCAGATTCTTCGGAGATCTCCTCTGTACTGAGAAGGATTAATTGATTAGGATCTCACTAATAAGGGTTGGGCAGACTGACACCTTGATTTTAGTCTTGTGAAACCTAGAAGAGAGAAACCATAGAGCAAATCTGGATTTATGATCTAGAGAGCTGTGAAATAAATTTGTATTGTTTTAAGCACAAATCAGTGGACTGTTTAAAATAGCAGTAGTTGGAAACTAATATAGTATGTTTCCAGACAAGGAAGGAAAGTATGAAATAGAAGGAGAGGAAATCTTTTAGTGGCAACTAAAAGAATTGATAGATTAAAAAATGGGAGAGTTTTCTACCGATTCTCAGTATGGTTCTGATTTTAGTCCTATGTTGCTGTAAAAATATGAGTAATTGTCCATTAACTGGACAACATTTGGCATAAAATCTTTGTTTCTTAAAGGGCTCAAGTCAGTATCTGCATTATAGGCATAGTCTGTGGTGAGATAAAGAAATAGTGAAAAGAGGTAAGAAATGAAAAGTATGAAAGCAGGCACATGATTCCTCATCAATCCTGCTACCATATGTCTAGTCCTAGAGTAAGACATAGATCTTTTACGATTTGAAGACAAGTCTGTATTTTTGGAAACCTCATTTTTATGTCAAAGCTCTCAGATCTGTTGGAAAAAATTAAAAATAAGAATGGCTATGTATTCCAGAGAAATAAAGCCATTGACAGACTTTTAAAATTCTTTATTGTTGTGGATCCCAAAAAAGGGACCTCTATGATATGTTATGTATCGTTACAATATGGTGCATGGCTTCATCATCTGTACTGAGAAAGATTAATTGAATAGGATCACACTAATTTACAAGCAATTGTACTACAGGATGAACATGAAACAGGCCTGCCAAGAAAAGTTTTGTCACTTGCACTAGACATTTTTATCTGCAAAGGATGTTTATATACACCTTGGGTTATTTCCAAGATTTTACTTTGGGTATGGATCTAGGCCTTCACTTAGAGAACTCCTTCCTCCTTAAAAAAGCAAGTGAAATTCTTGCAACATAGATAAGAAAATCACCAGTGCTACTTCATGTGTTTTTAATGATGCCCTGAAATCATCAGGCAACCACCAACCCAGGGCCCGGAAATGAAGAAAGTACGATCTGTCTCAGAGAAATATAAATTTCTACGAAATAACAAGCAAAGTGTGTTCATATCTTGAAACTCAGGAAACCTCAGCTACTGAGTTCCAAATATTTCTCAGATATGTAAATAATACCAAAGGAGATGGGAAATTCCAGTTGTCGTTTATAGTATTCTTCATTTCATGGGGATTTCCTCAAGAGGTTATGACTGTCAAGGAGCGCAGACAGTCTTTTTTCTTCTAAGACTGATGACAGCTCCTTTTCCTCACAGACAAAACCTCGAGAAGCTTCTCAAGTTATGACCAATGTTGACAAAAAGAGTCAAATCTGTAACATATTTTTAGAGACTTATTCTGAGCCAGATATAAGTGCCAAGGTGGTCGGGGTACAGCTTGGTTTTATATATTTTAGAGAAGCATGAGGTATCAATCAAATACATTTAAGAAATAGGGGGGCAGGGGCTTCCAGGTTGTAGGTAAATTTAAACATTTTCTGGTTGGCAATTGGTTGAGTTTGTCTAAAGACCTGGGATGATAGAAAGGAAATGCTCAGGTTAAGATAAAAGATTTTGGAGACCAAGGTTCTTTTGAAGTCCTATAGTGGGTGCCCTTGGAGACAATAGATGACAAATGTTTCCTATTCAGATCTTTAAAAGGTGCTAGACTTTTAGTTAATCTCTTCAGGATAGGGAGGGCCTGGAAGGAAAAGATCTAGCTATGTTAATAGAGATTGTTTACAGATGCAGATTTTCCCCCACAAAGGATGGCTTTGCAGGCCCATTTCAAGATATGGCAGAGAAAAATGTTTTGGGGTAAATTATTCTGATTTTCTTCCTGGTTATGCCAAAGTCAGATTGGAAAGTAAGTTACAAATACAGGGTTAAATAAAACCCATCTGATGAGAATTTATGGTTTGTAGGGCATGACTCCCCAGACCCCTTAGATAGGAATTTGCGCAAGATAAAAACAATCAGAGCTTAGTCCTCACCAAGTATCGAATGCTTATGTCTGTTCTCTGTCATTCGCTTCCTCTTTGGAGCATATTTTACCCACCATTCCTTTCATTCCAATTGATTTTATATATATATATACATATATATACACATACACACACACATATATATATAATTTTTTTTTTTTTTTTTTTTTTGAGACAGAGTCTTGCTCAGCTACCCAGGTTGGAGTGCAGTGGTGCAATCTCGGCTCACTGCAACCAATGTCTCCTGGGTTCAGGCGATTCTCCTGTCTCACCCTCCCCTGTAGCTGGGATTACAGGCACCTGCCATCATGCCTGGCTAATTTTTGTACTTTAGTAGAGACTAGGTTTCACCATGTTGGCCAGGCTGGTCTTGAACTCCTGACCTCAGGTGATCCGCCTGCCTCAGTCTCCCAAAGTGCTAGGATAACAGGTGTGAGCCACCGCACCTGGCCAAATTGATTATATTTTAATGAAGGTTCCATAACATATTTGAGTCTACTCAAAACTGAAAAGAACCATAACATAAAGGAAGACAAATGGGAAAAAAAAACCCCAAACTCTCATACCTCTCAGATCGATGCCCTTATTTGACTTATCATCATATGTTATATAAACTGTAGGAAGCTATATATTTGGGCATTCTTATCCATTCATTCATTCATTCATTCATTCATTCATTCAAACAGCTGTCAGTCATGCAAAGAACTAGATGTCATGTTCAGCCAAGGGAACAAAGAAAGAAAGAACAAAGTTCTAAGACAGGAAAAGTTTTAGTAGGCTTTAAACACCCAGCAAAAGAGCAGTTGGCCCTCACAATACCAAACATACAGAGTTTTTCAAATATCCAAATGCCCTAAAAATACTATGACACTTAAATATGCATATATTTCTGTGAATTTAAATAAAGTTTTTATAGTTATCTCTCATTGACTATCACTTCCCCTTGAAATTGTAGTTGGTACCATTTTGCACACATCAAAAATGCTAGGGCCGGGCGCGGTGGCTCAAGCCTGTAATCCCAGCACTTTGGGAGGCCGAGACGGGCGGATCACGAGGTCAGGAGATCGAGACCATCCTGGCTAGCACAGTGAAACCCCGTCTCTACTAAAAAATACAAAAAATTAGCCGGGCGAGGTGGCGGGCGCCTGTAGTCCCAGCTACTCGGGAGGCTGAGGCAGGAGAATGGCGGGAACCCGGGAGGCGGAGCTTGCAGTGAGCTGAGATCCGGCCACTACACTCCAGCCTGGGCGACAGAGCGAGACTCCGTCTCAAAAAAAAAAAAAAAAAAAAAAAAAAAATGCTAGGTCTGGAGTTATGCATTTTAGTTATGTAACCAAACTTACTTTTCCCAAAAAAATAAAACTAACGTACACAAGAGAGCTGTGGACTTATCTGCTGTCATCCACCCAGTTGCTCAAAGCAATAGTCTAGGAATCATAGTGGAATCCTTCTTTGTTTTCTATAGCTACACCAACACTGATCCCATTCTGTTAAGTTGCATCCACTTATCTCCATCTCTCTTTAGCACAAACTATTATTAGCTCTCAATTCACCTGCCTTAATAGCCACTCTTGTCTTCCTGCAAGCATTCTCCACCCAGCAGCCCTAGAATAATCTTTAAAAAATTGTCCAGCCAACTTTATGTTTAAAACCTGGCAACAGCTTTTCCTTAAATTCAAACTCCTGGACCCTACAGGATCTGTTTCCTCCCTCCCTCCCTGATTTCATCTACTGCTATTCATACTCTTGCTCACCACGTTTTAGCCACACAATTCTTTTTGTTCCTTGATACAAAACGTCTGATTCTTGACTTGGGGAAGATTATTTCCCTTTCTTAAAATGATTTCTGCTCCCAGATTTGTCCTTGGTTGGCTGCTTGTCATTTACTCCCTAATTAGGTCTTTCCTGGCCAACCAATGTAATTAACATCCCTCCGCCACAACTCCAGACATTTTCTTTCATCAGCTCTTTTTAAATACAATATAATAAAATATTGTTAATTATATGTTTCATGTTTATTTTCTCTCTCCTTGTACTTGAATATAAACTCCATAAGGGCAGAGACCTTATTTATCTTGTTCTCCAGTTAATCTCCATCACTGTGAATAGTGCTTCACATATAGTGGGCACTCAATTAATGTTTGTTCCATTCATTTGTTCAAGATTATACAACATCACAATTCAGAAGCAACATCTCCTAACACTCATTCTACCGGGCCATAGTTAGAGACACTAATGGCTTACCACCTTGAAGATATATGGTATACCTTTTGTGTAAGTAAGATCAATCTTCCTCATTTTAGCACTTCCTAGAACTTACAATAAAAAAAGAGAAATATTAGATGACCAATTAATGGACATATTTTGATTGACCTAAACAATGGTTCATTCAAATACGCAAATACCCAAGTATACCATATCTTAGCTCCAAAATTCTTCCCAATGACCAGTTGGAGAGACAACCTGTTTATTCGGCAAATATGCCAGAGGTAGTGATTCACATGGTCTTACAGCACTTGCCCAAGCCGACCTCCATCACCCTACCCTGGAAGGATGTGCCTGGAGGTGGTTTCCTGTTTGATTAGCCAGTCCCTGTGGCATTATTTCATGTGTCAGTGCATTTAAAAGGGGTATCTCATCCCGCTTTTATATTGCTATTGGCACTCAATAAAATCCAACAAGTTTTCAAACTTACATATTTCAGCATCTCCCAAATGTTACCATTGGTTCTGAACAATTTAGTTTACTGGAAAAAAACAAAGGACAAAAAACTATATTTTTCTGTCTCTGTCCACTGAAACAACCCAGAAGCAATGCATTTCTTTTTAGAAAAAGGAGAAATAGGCCGGGCGTGGTGGCGGGTGCCTGTAGTCCCAGCTACTTGGGAGGCTGAGGCAGGAGAACGGCGTGAACCCGGGAGGCAAAGCTTGCAGTGAGTGGAGATTGCGCCACTGCACTCCAGCCTAGGCGACAGAGCAAGACTCTGTCTCAAAAAAAAAAAAAAAAAAAAAAAAAAAGGAGAAATAAAGGCATACAATTTCCAGTTCCCAAGATTAAATGATTTTTAAGGCCCTAGTGTTATATTTGTATCTCTTTTTTTTCACCGAAAATCTGATTCTTAATGGTGGCTGATTCATGAACTTATTTATTGTGTGTGTGTGTGTTTCAAAATAACATTAGCGATATTGTAACTAACAATGAGATTGCTGAGTGCAAAGTATGACTCCTTTGTTGTATTTTTTTTTTCTTTTAGATATGCTTTTGTGGAGATGTACAGTCAATACGCTGTCTTTTTAAACCACTATGATTACTTTTTATTTGATGATACGAGCAATTTGACAAAGCATTTTTTTTCTTTCAGTTTTTTATTTTATTTTCTGATATAACTTTGGTTTAACTAGGTAAATATTCCCATGGTTTAACAGTCAAAGCTGTAGAAAGTCTGCCTTCCTTTCTGTTCCTTCCCCCTCTTCTCTAACTTCTCCTATAGGTAACCTTTTTAAAAATCTTTTGGTTTATTTTACAATGTTTATTTTTAAAATTGCAAATAAATATGCATATATTTATATAGATATAAATACATATTTGTATGTTTCCCTTACATAAAAATTAACATACACACTTCTCTATGCTTTTTGTTTTTTCTCTTAATGACATATTCTTGTGAAAAAACAATGAAGATATAGGCCTCATTCCTTTATGTAGCTGTATGTTGTAACATTGTGTGGATGTATCATAGTATATTCAATCCAACTCAGGCTGATTGCTGATGTACTGTTGGGTGATTTCCATGTTTTTACTTTTACAAATAGTGCCGCAACATGTATCCTTGGGCATGCATCCTTTCATAGGTTTGCCAAAGCATCTTTGGGATATGTTCTGAGAAGTGGAAATTCTGCATCAAAATGTAATTTTGGCAGATATCGCCAAGTTTTCATCATTGAGTTGTGTCATTTTTCAATACCATCAGCAATGTATGAGTGTCCATACCCTACTGCCTTGACAAATATTATGTCTTCAAACTTTTGAATGTTTTATCTGATGAAAGAGAAATAGTATCTCAGTGT
Organism: Papio anubis; assembly: GCF_008728515.1. Taxonomy (NCBI): domain Eukaryota; kingdom Metazoa; phylum Chordata; class Mammalia; order Primates; family Cercopithecidae; genus Papio; species Papio anubis. The sequence continues at coordinate 117,155,181 of NC_044983.1, forward strand.
AGTTATAATTGAATTTCTCTTATGAATAAAATTGACTTTTAAAAATATTTCTGAAAATAATTTTTGTGAATTATTTGCATGTCTTATTCATATCTTTTGCTCACTTTCTATCAGATTGTTAGTTTCTCTTCTCAATATTTAGACACTCTTCGTATATCAGTGAAATACCTGTTTATGATATAAATTGCAGACATTTGTTCTCAGTTTGACATTTGCTGGATGGCAAATACTTAAAAAATTCCTGGATGGCAATGCAAATTACCCTGATATGATCACTATACGTTGTATCTATGAAACATCACTACGTACTTTGTAAAATATGTACAATTACTATGGGTCAATTACAGAAAAAGACTTTTTTTTTTTTTTTTGGTGAGACGGAGTTTCGCTCTTGTTGCCCAGGCTGGAGTGCAATGGTGCGATCTCGGCTCACTGCAACTTCCGCCTCCCAGGTTCAAGCGATTCTCCTGCCTCAGCCTCCCGAGTAGCTGGGATTACAGGCACCCGCCACCACGCCCGGCTAATTTTGTATTTTTAGTAGAAACGGGGTTTCTCCATGTTGGTCAGGCTGGTCTCTAACTCCCGACCTCAGGTGATCCGCCCGCCTCGGCCTCCCAAAGTGCTGGAATTACAGGCATGAGCCACTGCGCCCGGCCGAAAAAAAAATTTTTTTAAAAAGAAAAAATAAGTGTCTCTCTAGGGCATTTGGAGCTCGGTCACATCAACATCATGTTTTATCTTCCAGATTACAAAGAAAAGCATCCATGTTTTCTTCGAGTGTCTGTATGGCCTTAGTTTTACACTTAAATACCAAACCATTCGGAATTCGTTCCCTTTATAAGGTATTAAAAAATCCAAATTTATATGTGCACTAATGGCTAATCAGTTGTCTGCCCAGTTATTAAAAGTCCTTATTTTTCCCCAGTGATTTGAGATACGTTCTTTATCATGTACTAAATTTCCACACGTATTTTTTTTCCTTCCTGGATTTTTCATTCCATCAGTCTACTTGTGCACCAGTATCACACTGTTTGAGTCAAAAGGCTTTATGATATGTTTCATGAACCGTAAGAATCAGCGCCACTTCTCATTACTTCTCATTTTTACAGCTTTTCTAGCTAGTCTCACTTTTTCTTTTTTCTTTAATTCTTTCAAATGAATGTTATGATCAAGTTCACTTATTCCAGCAAGGTAGGGGAGAATATTATCATCAATATCAAATTACATAGAACAATTAATGTAGGGAGAATTGACATTTTTATTGACTTCTACTGAAGAATATAGAATATTTTTTCTTTATTTAGCGTGCTTTTCATCTTTTAAGCCTGTGTGTGTCTAATAGAGGTTTTTTACATTTCTTTTTAAGTTTATGCACAGTTTCTTTATTTTACTTTATGTTGCTATTATACTTTATTTTATGTTGCAATTTATTATAAACTAGGTTCGCTCTTCCATTATTGTTTCCATTAGATTATGTTTGTATATCTGAAAGTCAATTCTCTATGCTAATTTTATACCCTCTATTTGATAAATTATTTTACTAGTTTTTAATATTTATTTAGGTTTTCCAGAGTTATAATTTTATAATCTGTAGATAGAAATTGTTTTATCTTTTCTTTTGCCTCTATTTGCTTTTTAGGACTTTAACATTTTAGTTAATTTATCTGACACAATATTAAATAGTAGAGGAGATAATGGACATTTCTTCTTGTTCCATAATCAATATCCTGTTGTTTAATCACAACATAGCTTTGACAAAATTGAAAAAGCAGAGCTTTTGGAGTCAAGCAGCCATGGCTTTGAATTATACTTTCACCACTTACTGATCTTGTGACTTTAAGCAAAGGCTTAATGTGCATGAGTTTTATTTTTCTCATCTGTAAAATGGATATTTATGTTTGCAATGATTAACACAATGACTAACACATGGTAGACACTCAATACATTTTTGCTCATTATTTTTCCTTCTAAATGAGCACCCTGTCACCTGGGAGTCCTTAAAAATGCAATGGGCAGTAGAAAAGCCAGACTGAATAAGATAGCACAGCACCAACAATCACTGAGACTGGCCTAAGATGGAAACAGAGACCAAACACCCTGAGCTGAAACTTTTAGGCAGTAAGTCATCACTTAAAGCGGCAAATAGGTATATCTAGCTTAAAAGAGAAAGAAATCTAGCTGTTATCTATGCAGTGCCCTCTGGTGGTTAGGATACATGGCTGTAGTTTAAAAAAAATCTAGATCATGGAACAGAATAGTAATAAAAATAGCCAACATTTGGTGATCTCTTTCCATCTTCCAGGGCTTTTAGCAAATAATGTGCAAGTATGAAACCCTGTGAGATATGCATATGCTCTCCCTTTCTACAAAGGAGGACGTCAATACTTACAGAAGTTAATGAACTCAACCCAGACTGCATAGCTGATTACTGGGGATGCTAGAATTCTGTGATTTAGATACGTTTGATTCATATCTGCTGTGCTATTCTGTATGTATGCTATAAGTGTATACAATGTAAACAGAATAGTTTACTCAGAAGGGTCCTAGAAATAGGCTAGTAGACACCACATTTGACAGATGAAAGAATAAAATCCCCAAAGGAGAATTGTACAGTTAACTATTAAACAATTTGAACTAGACTCCTAGGTCCCTGACCCCCATTTTTTTTGTTCTTGTTATTGCACAAAAGTTATTTGATTTAATTTTCCTTTCTTGCAATTGTTTGACATTTCCCCAGGATAGTAGACAGCCCTACATATCTTTACAATTAAAAAAAAAAAAAAAAAAAAAAAAAGACGGGGTGGGGAATAATCTCTACCAAATTTGACAACTCATTAACTACACTTTATAAAAGAGATTTAATTGCTTGCCTTGTATCCTGTTTTCAGCTTTCGTCTCCAGTAGCAAATATCAATTAAATTCTAATAACAAAGAGTCTTACCACAGTTGACAAATAATCCCTTTCAGGAGAATTGCCCTCAGTGACTCTCCACAGGCAAAATTTACAATTCTTTCAGCCACAATTCTTTGCTGCTGTTTCCTCTAACATCAGATGTGACAGGTCTGCCAGGACAAGAAACAGACTTACCCTTTGAGGGCATTTTCCCATATAATGAGGTGGCTCCTGCAGAAATCACACTGCTAGTGGTGACAGGCCACTATAACTCCTGAGTGCTGACCATACAGAGACCTATAATTTACCCAGCTGACCAGCATCAGCGTGAGGCCAATTTTCTAGAATGATGTTCTGATTTTGCAGTTAAGTTGTTGACAATAGAATAGTTTATGAATGACAAGGAGGAAAACTAGGTTCTCTCAATAAAAATCTCAGGGAGACAATTTTCACTCAGTCGTAGGTAGCACTTTGTAATAACCAGAGCATATAAATCTGCTGCAAACTGCCCAGAATACAATCACCTCTGATCATGAGATTCAAACAGAGGCTGGTTCAGCATTTGGCCAGAATGTGGTGTAGCTCACTCAAACAGTAGATTGACTAGATAATTTTCAAATTCCCTTTCCAAACCCTAGGTATGTTTCCTTGACATAATCGTAATTTTTTCTCTATTGCTTTTAATTTGATTAAGCAATAATGTGCTGTAATTACATAGCCACATTCTTTTAAAAAAACATAAAACAATGAATCTCTGCCATCAGATGGGTGTACATAAATCAGAGATGACCACTTATTATGTAAAGCATGATGTCTTATCGTTTCGTTGTTAGCTAAAGAATAGTAGTAGAGATCATAGTTACAGGGAATTTAGATGCATTGTTGTCAGGAACACCAGCTGAGTTTCCAGGTGAGATTAGAGGCTCACTATCTTGTGATCAAAAGATACGGAAAAAATTAGATTATTTCTAATATCTCTTTTAATTATAGTATTCTAACATTCTAGAAATAACTTTAAGATTCTCAGTTGCTAAGTGAGCAAAGGTAACAATAGAATCTATACTGCATTAAGAGCTATGAAATTGTGTGTTTGGTTTCCTTCTTATTCCATTATATGTACATCTTAATTATATGGTTGAATGTTTTATATGTATATAACATTATATATGTGACTTTTAAAAAAGAGACTTATTCATGTCATATGAAGAACAGTGGACTCAGCTGAACTTTTAAATAAAATGAAAAAATTTATGGATTACATAATCAGTATGTTCAAATAATAAAGGTCTAAAATGGGCTGTCATGTCAATGTTACCTGAGTTGTTTTACATGACTCAAATGGATACAAAGTTAAGAGAAAAAAATTCTACATCAATGAACTAACAAAATTGTTAGCGCTGGGCGCGGTGGCTCAAGCCTGTAATCCCAGCACTTTGGGAGGCTGAGACGGGCGGATCACAAGGTCAGGAGATCGAGACCATCCTGGCTAACACGGTGAAACCCCGTCTCTACTAAAAAAATACAAAAAACTAGCCGGGCGAGGTGGCGGGCGCCTGTGGTCCCAGCTACTCCGGAGGCTGAGGCAGGAGAATGGCGTAAACCCGGGAGGCGGAGCTTGCAGTGAGCTGAGATCCGGCCACTGCACTCCAGCCTGGGCGACAGAGCCAGACTCAGTCTCAAAAAAAAAAAAAAAATTGTTAGCAAACAGAGCTGTTTGAGGAAAGAATAATCTACCTCATTTTGTTGTATTCCATATCACCGCAAGTTTCAGTATACCTTTGATGTTCTCTGGGTAGATTATTAAATAGGGATTCAAATATTATTTCTCTTGCCATCCTGAGATTTTTGTCACCCTATGAATCCAGTTCTATTGTCTTATTTATGAAGCAGCATCAATAGGTTCTTCTGTAATCACTCAAATCCTTTCAGGAAAGTTCGTTACTCTTGGATAATCTCTACAAGCCAAAGAGATTGGTCATGGTCTTGTCTTTGGTCATTTGTAATTCCTCCACTAGCTATTTCACATTGCAGAAAAAGAAATGTTTTCCCCAAAGAAAGTCCCCTTGCAATTAAGTTACACAAAACATGGCGCTCACAGCCCACAATCTTTAATTCACTCCTCCTGGGTAGAGTCAAACTTCATCATGCCACTAAGTGAGGGGATACCTACCACAGTCAGGAAACTAACTGAGAAAGTATATCTGTCATAGCCTGTAGCCACCCAGAAGGAGTTCCAAGAATCTTAATCCTTAGTGAACCATGAAACTTCAGGGCAGGCAGTTTGCAGCTGGGGATTTGTTTGCCTATGCAAATTCCATCATAAATCACCTCATCCTCAACTAAAAGGCTAAGGCAAAGGCCAAGGTGCTGTGCAGAGTTATCACTGGGTCAAAGGCTCAGGATTTATGAGGCAAACCAGCCCTAGATTGGTCTAGTCTTTTATTAAGGTAGTTACTTTAACTCCCATTTAGCAGATGAAGAAACCAAGATTCTAAGTATAATAGACTTTCCTTAGTCCTAAGAGTTTATTAAGATCAGAAATTTTGCCATCTGGTGCTCTATTTCCTCTCCAACCAATCTGCTTAGGTCAGCAACTTCAATTCCTGTTAATGTTTCAAAAGCCAATTATGGCGGGAAGTATGCTGACACCAGGCCAGTGGATAACTCAACATTGCTCCTAATGGCTGACTCTGTAGTTGTGTATCAAAGGCTGTTGCTAAACAGTCATAGGCATTCCTTCACTCACGTCATCAATTCTGTGTTGCCTTGGTGCAGAGTCACAACATGTGTTTTTTGACAAGATGCTTTCTGTTCTAAGGATATTTAATGGTCTCTCCCTGCTGGCTCTGAATAGTAATAGTATCACAGTGAAGCCAAAGGGATAGAGGATTTTAAGAGCGATGGGAGTAGTCCAAGAAAGAGGAAGAGAGATAAAATGCAGAAGATACTTAACTATAAATTTCATCGGTAACATCACAGCTCTGAATTTATAAGCTTATGACTGGATTTGGAGTTGAAAGATTTGAATTCTGCCTGTCTCTGATGCATTCTAGTTCTACAGGCTTAAGTAGAACATAAGAACTAGTTCTACAGGCTGGTTCTATAGGCTTAAGAACATCATTTACCCTTTGTGAGGCTGAGTTTCCTCATCATCAGAAAAAAATAAATAACACTCCTTGCCCCCAACATACATGCATACACTCTAGGCGCATGTGAGGACTGAATTTAACAATGTGGCATATGGAAAAGTTCTTCTGAAAATTATCAAATAACAAATTGCAAAAGAGATAATGACACCTGAGGTTGCCACCAGGTGTCATCTGATGATGACTCTGAGGGCTGTCACCACCTCAACCGAGGCCTACTTGTTATAATCTTTTTTTTTTTTTTTTTTTTTTTTTTTTGAGACACAGTCTTTCTCTATCACCCAGGCTGGAGTGCAGTGACCAGATCTTTGCTCACTGCAACCTCTGCCTCCTGAGTTCAGGCGATTCTCCTGTCTCAGCCTCCCAAGTAGCTGGGGATTACAGGTGTGCACCACCACGCCTACCTAGTTTTTGTATTTTTAGTAGAGACAGGGTTTTGCCATGTTGGCCAGGCTGGTCTTGAACTCCTGACCTCTAACAGTGTCTCTGCAATATTTCTTGCCAATCTACATATATTGAATCCCACTAATTTTGCCAATACCCATTTCTCATATCTATTATGCTGTAGTTTCACCAATTAAACTCCATTTTAACAGCCATTAGATAAACTAATATGCTCTTTGTTGTTGAATGGAGATGAAAAGAGCTGACACCTTTGTGGTAGCTGCCTCTAAGGTAGGGTTTATGATCCAAAGTCTTGGGCATACATTTCCAATTAGACCAAGTAGTCAACCCTAGGGTGAAGATCAGAGATTAAAATTATCATCATCCTCCAATCACTCCCCCACATATATACTGGTTAGGCTGTAGTAATTTTCTAGAGTAAGTTATAAACCACAGAACAATTATAGTGGGAGCAACTAATACAGTTCAGAGAATGGTACTGCATTTGAATCATTCTGTTTAAGAACTTCTCAAAACGTTTCTTCTAGCTTTTTGGCCTCATCGCCATCATGATCAAAGAGATGTTTGGAATAAATTCAAATTTTTAGACAACTTTCTTTAAATAATTGTGAGCCATTGTTCTCCTTCAAGAACCGTTAGCTCCAGCCAGACTGCTGCTCATATAAACCTGATGCCTTTTGATTTTTTTTAAAACTTTGTCTCCACTGGTACTTTTATCTTTTTTTTTTTTTTTTTTTTTTTTTTGAGATAAAGTCTCACTCTGTCGCCCAGGCTGGAGCTCAGTGGCGCGATCTCGGCTCACTGCAAGCTCCGCCTCCCGGGTTCACACCATTCTCCTGCCTCAGCCTCTTGAGTAGCTGAGACAACAGGTGCCCACCACCACACCTGGCTAATTTTCTGTATTTTTGGTAGAGACGGGGTTTCACCATGTTAGCCAGGATGGTCTTGATCTCCTGACCTCGTGATCCGCCCGCCTCAGCCTCTCAAAGTGCTGGGATTACAGGCATGAGCCACCACGCCCAGCCAGTACTTTTATCTTGAATGTCCCTTCCCACTCACTTAAACATGCTAATATCCATCCCTTTGACAAAACGTCTCTGAATTCTTTCAATATAAGACTCCCACTTTCATTATAACACTTACCATTCTAACTTCTGATTTAATTATGTGAGTATTTGCCTATATTGGACTTCAGATTCCTACAGGCAGTAGATATGTCTAATTCATCTCTGAAGTCATCTAAAAAACACACAATGCCTTGCTCAAATTAGTCAACCAATAACTACTTATGGAAAGGACCCATTTCTAGTGGAACAGAAAAAAGACCTGAATTATTTGAGTGTCATCTTGCCCATTCTCAGGTATGTGAACTTGTGAGAAACTCTAATTTTTCATCTATAAAACATTAACAATTATTTCAGGTGTTGTTATAAGAGTTAAATGAAAATAAAATAAAACGGAAATGCCTCATTCATTGTGAATATAAAATATTACTTATTTTCCCATTCAAAGGATTCTGCAATTCATAGAATTCACAGAATTAAAGACTATTCAATGAAAACAAGAGGTCTAGGAAGAACAAATGATTTAGATTAAAACTAGCATGCAGCTTCCATGACTCTCCATTCCATGTTAATTTCCCACTTTCTCCTTTCGTGATCTAGTATTTTTAAAACTACATGCTGTTCTGGAAAAGACCCTGAGGTTTGTAAACAATCACCTAAATATGTTTTTAGTTTGTGTTATATTTGAAAGAAAACGTGATTCTTTCAAAATATGGCTTTAATGCTGATCACTGCAGATGGGTGATACGGTTTGGCCATATCATCCATTTGGGTTTGACCCAAATCTCATCTTGATTGTAACTCCCACAATTCCCATGTGTTGTGGGAGGAACCCAGTGGGAGGTGATTGAATCATGGGGGTGGGTCTTTCCTTCTCTGTTTTCATGATAGTGAATGAGTCTCACAAGATCTGATGATTTTAAAAATGGGAGTTTCCCCACACGAGTTCTCTCTTGGCCTGCTACCATCCACGTAAGATGTGCCTTGCTCCTTCTTGCCTTCTGCCATGATTGTGGGGCCTCCCTAGCCATGTGGAACTGTAAGTCCATTAAACCCTTCTTTTGTAAATTGCCCAGTCTTGGGTATGTCTTTATCAGTAACATGAAAACAGACTAATACAATGGGGTATTTTGATAGATTATTCTTCATACTAAGCATTTTGACAGTGAATGTGTCAATATAGTAAAGCTTCTGTAGAAAAGGAAGAAAGCTTCCTCTTGATCAGATTTTTTTTGACCTTTTTTTTTTCTCTCTCTAATGTCAATGTTTACATCTCATAGATCTGCACTGGCTTTCTTGGAAAACTCATTTTATGTTCTTGCCTTATATTTAGGTGAAGTCATATCCTGTGACCCCCAAAAAGTCAACCTTTCATGCTCATAGGGTTGTTATGGAAACTAAACAGTATTGGCCGGGTGTGGTGGCTCACGCCTGTAATCCCAGCACTTTGGGAGGCTGAGGCGGGTGGATCATGAGGTCAGGCACTTAAGATCAGCCTGGCCAACATAGTGAAACCCCGTCTCTACTAAAAATACAAAAATTTTGCTGGGTGTGGTGGCGGATGCCTGTAATCCCAGCTGCTTGAGAGGCTGAGGCAGGAGAATTGCTTGAACCTGGGAGGCAGAGGTTGCAGTGAGCTGAGATTGCACCACTGCACTCCAGCCCAGGCAACAGTACAAGACTCCATCTCAAAAAAGAAAAGAAAAAAAGAAAACTAAACATATAAATGATGATTTTCTTGTATGTAGTTGATTAAACATTTAGTTAAACAACAAAAGTAGTTTTGTTGTGGCCTCAGTGGTCTTCAGAATCAAACAATTTTGGTTTGAATCCAGTATTCACCATTCACCAGTTGTTGGCTTTAGGCAAGGCAATCAACCTGCCTATTGCTCATTTTCTTCATCATAAAATTAGAATAAAAACAGAGACCTAATATTATTGCCTTGAGGATATATGTATAGTTTCTAATACAGTTCCAGTTGTATAGTAGACTCTCAATAAATAGCAACTGCTTTAAAAATATCATATACTAATGAGAGTCTTCATTGCTATACCTCTGCCAGTCATTAATGGGATCAGGATTTGGGCTTTCCCATTTATGGTGTATCCACATACACTAGAATAGTGTTGACACAATTAAGGCTTAGTAAATGTTTGGTGAACCAGAAGATGAATAGAGGCCTCATGTAACTCCCAGCCATGTCTTCAATCTTAACATTTAAATCATATCGGCCCTCTGTGACTTTGTATAATGATAGTCTGGGGACATGCAATGGCCCAGTGCAAATAAAAATCGAAACATTTTCAACATTTTCTCCTATTAGCAATGTTTTTACAAAGAAATTTTCTAGTCTTAAATAGAAGCACTGACATAAGAAGTGGTGAGAATAAAGTAAACCCGCATGTACTTTGATGAAAATGGAATTGCCAGAGTTGTTACTTAAATTGAGTTGGAAATGTGAATGATGATGTGAGTGTTATGAGTGGATTCACACAATTTTTGTTTTTGGACCTCTAAATGATATCATCAGCCTTTCCTCTGTGTGCTTTCTGCCATCTTCAGTGATTCTCTAATGCCACATAGTTGGATACTGAAGTATCAACTTACCTCATTTCAAATCATAGATTCAGCATCCTCTGCTCACATAGAGATGGAACAACCCTCCTTGCCAGTTACAGTAACTCCTGACCATCCAGCTATGCCCATAATTGTACTGACAGTTCCAAAGTTCAACCACCTGTGATCTCATCATATACAGATAATACATATCTGTCTTCCATACTGAAGTTTTCATAGCTTTTCATATCGACTCTCTCATATAGTCCTTATAACAAATCCGTGGAGGTGGCTGAAAAAGTATGACATCATTATTTTAGAGATAAAGAAACTGAAGTTAATCTAGGTGTTACCATTTTAGAGAGAGAAACTTGGTGGTCTCAGTAAAACTTGGCCCTAATTTCTTTTTTTTTTTTTTTTTTGAGACGGAGTCTCGCTCTGTTGCCCAGGCTGGAGTGCAGTGGCCGGATCTCAGCTCACTGCAAGCTCCGCCTCCCGGGTTTACGCCATTCTCCTGCCTCAGCCTCCCGAGTAGCTGGGACTACAGGCGCCCGCCACCTCGCCCGGCTAGTTTTTTTTGTATTTTTAGTAGAGACGGGGTTTCACCATGTTAGCCAGGATGGTCTCGATCTCCTGACCTTGTGATCCGCCCGTCTCGGCCTCCCAAAGTGCTGGGATTACAGGCTTGAGCCACCGCGCCCGGCAACTTGGCCCTAATTTCACCTTTGAAATGAATTCATTGTTACGGGCATTCATGCTGTTTAGGTCTAAATCTACTCCTCTGTTATACGCCAACTGGATTTCTCAGTTTGTTTCCAGCAATAACATCCAATGTTTCCTAACTATTCCAAACACAATTAAGATAAAAATGTGATGGTGGCAGTAGTAGAATCTCGGTCTTCTGAGCCCTAATCAAGTCATTTTTCTAGAGAGCTGCCAATGGCCAACATGAAGACAGAGTCTTGGGCATGTCCTTTATGCCAGAGGTTTCCAGATGTGGATGCTCAGCAGATTTACCTATTTTTGTTAAAAATACAAACTCTAGAGTTCATTCTCAATGATTCTGATTGTGTAGGTCTGATTTCTCAGCCTATGTTGAAACCTGCTGATTTAGGTCGTGAAAAAGACTCCTAAATGTATTGGTTTCATGGCCTTTCCTTGAAGTAGTGCCAATACAGTAACCTGGCTGTCGTTTGACTCTGATGTAGACCAAGTCAATGGCCTTAACAGGATCTACTGGGGATATTAAGGTACAATCTTCAAGTTCCATTTTTTTTCTAGGAAATCTGACATCCAACTCACAATTTTCTCCCATTTTAAGATGGGGTCTTGGGGATGGACAAAACAGTGTGAATGAGCATGCTATTCTGGATCCAAGAGCCATCTCTGGAGAGAGAAATCATGCTGAATCTAAATCACCTCCCCCACCAACATCTTTCAGAAGGAATAAATTAATGTGGTTAGTTGCTACCAAACAATTGACTTTCAGACAATGACCTTTATCTTCTCATTTCTCTCACTGAGATAAAGTGAAGGGCAGCCCCATGGCTCCTGCTGTTAAGTGGAACCTAAGTGGAAGAGAAGAGGGACCAATGTTTCTGAGCTGATATCACCTAAAAAAGGCACTTAACAAAGTCCAGAAGGGATTTCAGTTGAGGTTTTGGCTAATGTCAAAAATAATCTGTTTCAAGATTTCTCCAGGTTGTACAAAATAGCAGATAAAGCTTGAAAAAATAAAGAGAAACTAAAGAAATCATAGTATAAAATGTATGTAATTTTTTTCTTCTTGTAAATAATGTACTAATTTTTTTTCTAATTTTTTTTCCCATAAAATAAGCTAATAGAAAAGACCAAAATAGCACAGGTCTTGGAGTAACTATCTGTCTTGGCCACACATGGAAAAAAAATGAACAACCTGCATTGGTAGTGACCTTTTGCTCAGACCATGTGCCTGAGGAGGTGGCATTGAACAGTAGAAAGTCAGACACATCAAGATCTGAATGCTAAAGTCTGTCATTACTATGTGTGTGGCTTTGGTCACAATCACCATCCACCAGAGTTATTGTATTAAGTCTCCTAACTAGTACCCTGCTTTTGTTACTGTTCTTCAGTCTATTCTTGGCAGTCATAGTCTTCTAGTCTATTCAATCTATTCTTGTTCTTCAGTCTATCTCAGCAGCCAAAGAGATCTGGTTGGAATACAAGCCAGGTCATTCTACTGTGCTACTCACCTCATTCTAATGCCCACCCATCTTTCTCAGAGTAAAAGCCAAAGTTCTTACAATGGCTTGTGATGCCCCATATGATCTCATGCCCTATTGTTTCTTCCTAATCTTACTTTGTACTTAATGTTGTTCACTCTGCTTCAGCTATCCTAGTCTCTTTAGTATTCCTCAAACATATCAAGAATCTGCTCAGTTTGGAGCTTTGCACCTTTTCTTCAGTCTGCCTGGACTTCTTTTCTTCAGGCATCTATGTGACTTACTCCTTCACATCCTTCAGGTCTCTCTCTTTTTTTTTTTTTTTTTTTTTTTTTTTTTTTTTTTTTTTTACAAACTTTGCCTTCTTAGTAGAACATTTCTTAACCAGTCCATTTAAAATCACTTTTCCACACAACATGCTCTATGTCATTTCATGTTGGCATTTTTTCCCTTTCCTTATCTCTTCTTACCATCCAACATATTGTATATTATGTCATTTATTATTTGTGTCTTTTCAGTGGAATGTAAACTCTATGAGGACAGAGAATTTGTTGGTTATGCTCATTGATCAATTCTTAGCATCTAGAATTAATGCCTAGCATATGGTATGCCAATATGGTTTGGCTGTGTCCCTACCCAAATCTCATTTTGAATTATAGGTCTCACAATCTCCATGTGTTGTGGGAGGAATCCAGTGGGAGGTAGTTGATTCATGTGCTGGTTACCCTCATGTTGCTGTTCTTGTGATAGTGAGCGAGTTCTCATGAGATCTGATGCTTTTATAAGGGGCTTTCTCCCTTTTGCTCAGCACTTCTCTTTCCTGCCATCACATGAAGAAGGACATGTTTTCTTCCACTTCTGTCATGAAGTCCAGGCTGAGGTGGTCCCAGATGGAGATGAAGAACTTGTTGGGAACTGGAATAAAGGTGATGCTTGCTATGTTTTAGCAAAGAGACAGGTGGCATTTTGCCCCTGCCATAGAGATCTGTCAAACTTTGAACTTGAGAGAGATGATTTAGGGTATTTGGCAGAAGAAATTTCTAAGCAGCAAAGTGTACAAGAGGTGACTTGGGTGCTGTTAAAAGCATTCAGTTTTATGTATTCACAAAGATATGGTTTGGAATTGGAACTTATGTTTAAAAGAGAAGCAGAGCATAAAAATTCAGAAAATTTGCAGCCTGATGATGCAATAGAAAAGAAAAAAACTCATTTTCTGAGTAGAAATTCAAGCCAGCTGCAGAAATTTGCATAAGGAACAGCAAGGAGCCAAAAGTTAATTGCCAAGACAATGGGGAAAATGTCTCCAAGGCATGTCGGAGGTCTTCACGGCAGCTTCTCCCATCACAGGCCCAGAGACCTAGGAGGAAAAAATGGTTTAATGGGTGGGTCCTGGGCCTTGTGGCTTTGGGCAGTCTCAGGACTTGGTGCCCTGTGTCCCAGCTGTGGTTAAAAGAGGCCAAGGTACAGCTCAGGCCATGGCTTCAGAGGGTGCAAGTTCCAAGCCCTGACAGCTTGCACATTGTGTTGAGCCTTAGGGTGCACAGAATTTCAAGAATTGAAGTTTGGGAACCTCCACCTAGATTTCAGAGGATGTGTGGAAAGGCCTGGATGTCCAGGCAGAAGTTTGCTGCTGGGACAGGGCCCTCATGGAGAACAGCTAGGCCAGTGCAGAAGGGAAATGTGGGTTTGGAGCCCCTACACTGTCTCCACTGGGGCACTCCTAGTAGACTTGTCCTCCAGACCCCAGACACAGGTCTACTTGGGAATGTGCCATTGTCCTCCAGCCCCCAGAATGGTAGATCCACTGACAGCTTGCACCATGCACCTGGAAAAGCCACAGACACTCAATGCTGTGAAGGAAGCTTGGAGTGGTGCTGTACCCTGCAAAGTCACAGGAGCAGAATTTCCTAAGGCTGTAGGAGCCCACCTCTTGCATCAGTGTGACCTGGATGTGAGACATGAAGTCAAAGTAGATAATTTCAGGGCTTTAAGATTTTACTGCTTTGCTGGATTTTGGACTTGCATGGGGCCTGTAGCCACTTTGTTTTGGTCAATTTTTCCCATTTGGAATAGGTGTATTTACCCAATGCTTGTACTCCATTGTATCTAGGAAATAACTAACTTGCTTTTGATGTACAGGCTCATAGGTGGAAGGAATTTGCCTTGTCTCAGATGAGACTTTGGACTTGGACTTTTGGGTTAATGCTGGAATTAGTTCAGACTTTGAGGGGGTGGCTGTTGGAAAGGCATAATTGTGTTTTGAAATGTGAAGACATGAGATTTGGGAGGGGTTAGTAGTGGAATGATATGGTTTGGCTGTGTTCCCACCCAAATCTCATCTTGAATTGTAGTTCTCATAATCCCCGCATGTCATGGGAGGGACCCAGTGGGAGGTAATTGAATCATGGGGGTGGTTACCCCCATGCTGCTGTTCTTGTGATAGGGAGTGAGTTCTCATGAGATCTGATGGTTTTATAAGGGGCTTTTCCCCTTTTTGCTCAGCACTTCTCCTTCCTGCCATCATGTGAAGGACATGTTTACTTCCCTTTCCGCCATGATTGCAAGTTTCCTGAGGCCTCCCAAGACATGCTGAACTGTGAACCAATTAAACCTCTTTCCTTGATAAATTACCCAGTTTCAGGTATGTCTTCATTAGCAGCATGATAAGGAACGAATACATAGGCACTTGGTAAATATTTAATGAATGAATGATGGAGATAATGAATAAATTAAAAATAGTGGGATTCTGAAAGATTCACTTTCTCATCTGTGAAATGGGAATGATACCTGCTAGCATAGCTCTATCGCATTTTAGGCATGTAATTCATCGCACATCTCTTCCTCTACATCTAGGCCTATATAGGATTATTTTCTATCATCTACATCCCGAGAATAGAGTTAAAAATAAATCCCTCCTTAAAACAGCAACATTCCAACTCCACAGTTCCACTATCTAGATTTCATTTTGCAAATTAGCTTGACAAATACACTATTTCTGGTTGGTTTGTGCTGTTTTACAGAGTAGATGCTCAGTATATCTTAATTTTGTTTTTCTTTCTCCCTTCATTTTTAACGTACATAAACACTGTCTCAGCAAATAAGTTCCTTTTACAGATTTTTTGCTTATTTTGGTAAAATCTAAAATACTATAATTCAAATACTAAGCAGAGATTCAACAAATGTTGGCTTAAATATATATAAAAGACAAGGAACTTAATAATAACATCTTTCTCCTTGCAGAAATGCAGATGGTCAGAATGCCTTGTTTGGCCGTTCCCAAGCATGAGTTATTTTCAGGGAAAGTGTGGAACCAGCTAGAACAGCAATGATTTTGCAGTAGACACCTCCTGGCTGCTTACATCCCTGAAAGGCAGTGAACAAAGGCACAGCAGGCCCTGGGGTCACTTTGGTTAGATTTTGCTATCCACAGAGATCTTTCGGTGACCACATGCACGTTTCAGTTTATTTATCTAAGGGCTCCTCTTGTAGGGCCAGACCAGGGAAAAAGGGAAAAGGGAGGCCAGATGTGTTAAGGATGGCAAGTGCCTGGAAAGCCTTGGATTGGGTTTCAGTTAGTAATTATAAAATGCTAAGTAAAATCCAGGGTATTCTAGTTTCCCTTCCCAGACCACAGAGCCCTGGGGGAAAGTACACTGTAACAAATAAAGGTGCCCTCTCAGCACACTGGGAAGTATTCACAGATTTTCAGATATGTTTTCATTGAAGAATCCAAACTTGAATTGAGTCACATTTGGGATGTGTGTCTGACCTACATAACAATGATGAATGTAAAATGGTTTACAAGTAAGATCCCAAGCTTCAGAGGCCTGAGTAATGTTGCCCACACTGCTCAGTATGGGGTCCTTTTTCCTTTAGGCACAACATAGAAATTGTATAACAACAGCTAAAAGCTTCCTTCTTACGCTGCAATGAGGCTAAAAACACAGAGCAGCTACAAAGAGGAACCTTCAGGGAAAGAAATCTTTAAGATATTATTATTAGATTGGCACAATTACTTTTGCACCAACCTAATAGTATGTAGAAAATAAATTATCTGGGTGATACAAAGATATTGGATATTGTAAAACAGGGAATTATTAAAGAAAAAGCAGTCTCCTTGAGATGTGTGTAATAAAAATGAACAAAAGAGGTAAAAATATTGGTGATACAATACTACAAAAGAATCAGCTAAATTTTCTACTGCTATATGGCTAGCCCTGGGTGAGACATTCTATATAATGATTTCAATTAATCAAAATAGTAATCTTAAATTTTTTTTAATTGACAGATAATGCTAAGTACATTTATCATGTACAACATGGTATGTTTAGGTATAAGAATAATCCTTTATGGTGGTTATTTTCTCTTTTTTACAGCTGATGAAATTGAGAACATAGACAAGTGATTCATGAAAGATAATATAGCTATAGCATGTGAGAATTGGTGACCTAGATTTGTCTGACTCCAAAGTGTACAATCTATGTCCTATGCTACATGGACTTACTACTTAACATTTCTGAATTTGTAACCATTTTAAACTAAGAGACTGATCATTATTTCAGGTTTGGTGCAAGAGAAGACAAATTTCAACCTGGAATTAAAAAAAAAAAGGCTTGTAAGTGGGAAATGAAATGAGATTTATCTACTAATGATAAGTGATATTATTAAAATATTTGTTGAGGCTTCAGGTTTGAGATGAAATGCCTTACACTCGTTTCCCCTTCTTCTCCCTGCTAAGTACAGCTAAAAACACATGGAAATAATACAGAGGACAGTAATAAGAGAATTCTGAAAGGTGGACTGAAGAAAGTGAACTGATAAGGGACCAAACCAAGGGCTTGACTAAAAGCACAGTGATCCTGTGTCTTCTGACTCTGCACCCACTGGAGGAAGATGCCAGGCCTGTCATTTCCTGGTGCTCCTCTTAGGAGGAGAATGGGCTCAGTTCTCCACAGTAACATCAGCTGAGAGCAAGCGGGAGCTGAGTTGACATCAGCCAGCTGGAGAGAAGGCCAAGTGAAATGTCGTCTGAGCCCCTCATCATGCAGCCTGGGGAGATCCTTTCCTTCCTTTACTAACAGGGACCAAGCAGGAACACCCGGCAACCTGGAGAAGAGTCTTCCACCCTTACAGGCCCACAATTTCCTCCTCACCCTCAAACTAGCAGCACCAGGTCCAAGGAACACATTCTTTCCCCAGAGACAGAACCAGTAGAAAAATGGAGCCAGAGCCCGACTGTCACCAAGGATAACAGAACGCCACTCCAAGGGCTCTGAAAACTAAATTGTCATTGAAACCGCAGCTCACAGAAGCAGGTCAGGGCTTGTGTGCTAAGTCTAAACAAGGTGTCTCCCTGCTAAAATAAAAATTTAAATAGGGTTCAGAGTCTCTTAGAATAATGCTGAAATATCCAGGAGACAATGAGAAATAACTGCTTCTATCAACAAATGAGAAAAGACAAGCGATTCTGATTGAAATGAATCATATGTTGAAATTGTTTAATAAGGATGTTAAAACAACCATCATAAAAATGTTCCAATGGACAATTTCAAATACTCTTGAAAAAAATAGAAAATTGCCTCAAAATATAGGAAAAATAAAAAGGAAATGGAAATTGTAGAACTGGAAAATACGATATAAACAAATTTTAAAATTTCACTGGCTGGGCTTGATAGTAGAGTGAATGTAATAAAGGAAAAAATAGTTACTTGAAAATAGAACAATATAAATTATTTAATCTTAACAACAGAGAGAAAATAGAAAAACAATGAACAGAGCCTCAAGGGCCCATAACAAAATATCTATTATTTATACCATCCATGTGTCAGAAAAAGAAGACAAAGAATGTAGGACTACAAATTTATTTGAAGAAGTAATAATTAAAAACTTCCCACATTTGGCAAAAGACAGAGACCTACAGATTTCAAAGAGCTGATTGAACTACAAGTAAAATAAACCCAAAGAATTCAGAGCAAGACTCATTGTAACTAAATGTCTGAAAATAAAGACAAAGAAAAGACCTTGAAAGTAGCCAGAGAAAAGTGACTCTATCTATAAGGGACCACTTACTTGAATGATATTAGATTTCTCATCTCAGACCATGGAGGCTGGAATGAAGTGGCACATTTTTCAAGTACTGAAAGAAAAGGAATTCTACATTCATTAAAAATTTACTTCAGTAAAAATAAAGGGAAAAAAATTCCAGATGATGAAACACTAAGATAAGTTGTTATCAGCTGACTTTTCCTTAAAAAATGACTAAAGAAAGTTTTTCAAACAGAAAGAAAATGATAATTGAAGAAGGTTTGGAGCTTCAGAGAGGACAGAACAAAGGAATGGACAAAAATATGGAGAAATATAATAAACTATTTTACTCCTCAGGAGTTTATTAGATCATATGTGATGATTAAAGCAAAAATTATAACAACATATTTTGGATGTTGTAATGTAAAGGAAATAGTCAAGACATCATATTTTATATAATAATATTTATAATATATTTTATATAATACATTCTGTTTACTTATATTACATATCTTAATATATTTTATATATTTATTATATTTTATATAATAAGTAGTTAAGACATTATATTTTTAAATTGGAGAAGGAAAAGAACCAAAGTGGAAGTAAGATTTCACTCCACTGGAAGTAGTAAAATATCAATACAAGGAGACTGCAATAATTCATGTATGTATGTTGCAATACCTAGAGCCATGGCTAAGGACACTATACAAAACAATATACTCAAAAACACTACATAAATCAAAATGAGATGCTAGATAATGTTTGAGTGACCTACAAAAAGAAAAGAGAAAGAAGAACGAGAAATAGAAGGAGCAAATAGAAAACAAAATTTAAAATGACAGACTTAAAACCCAATATATCAATAAGCACTTTAAATATAAAGGGTATTAATGCACCAATACAAAGACAGACCTTGGCAGAGTTTATAAAACAAAACAAGCAATGACCCAACTGTATTCTGTCTACAAGAAATTCATTTTAAATACAACATGAGTAGATTGGAATTAAAAGGGTAGAAAAAGTATATTATGCAAACATTAAAAATAGCTAAACTGGCTGTATTAATATTAGATAAAACAGACTTTAGAGCAAAGACAATCACTAGGGACAAAAAGGAACATTACACAATGATGCATTTTAAATCCTGACTTTAAGCAAGAAATCTTTCCATATTTACAGTGATAATATTAAGAAAATAAAACATGTATGACCTGATATTATACATCAGAGCAGAGATGTATACGGTTTATCACAGGGTACCTTATACAACCCAAACTCTTTCATTAATATTAAACATTATCATCAATTTTTTTTCTGATTGCCCAAGTGATACAAAATCAAACAAAAATCCAGCCAAATAGAAAAGTAATTTAAAGGCCTAGAAACGGCATGGTCTTTGACACATTTGCAAATGAAATAAAGCCTTTACGGCATGAGGGAGGTTATTTGCAGGAAGAGTAAATGAGTTGATGGAGGCAGCCAGAGGCCAGATCATACAGACCCTTTGTAGATCATGAGAAGGAGTTCGGCTTTTGATTCTAAAGGCATTGTGAAGTGATAGTAGTATTAAATAGAGGAATGATACGATTACAGATCTATGATCCTGAAACTACTGGGAAGAAAGATTGGGTATAGTTTAGGGCATGATAAACATAGAGCATCCAGGTAGGGATGCCCTGTTATTCAAACAGGTCAGGAACAAAAGACAGAGCCATGGTTTTGTGGGTCACAGGCATAGAGTTCATCTCCAGGGGAACCATGTAAACAGAAGAGAGAAAAACTGAGAAGAAAATCCCAGGAAACACCAATATAGAAATCGTGGGCAGACAAAGAGGAGCCAAAGGGAGAATTCCAACTGCATACATTTTCTGTCTGGATTTATTTCTAGACTGAGCATCTGTCTGGTAATCCTATATCTTTTACTATCCTAATGAAATGGACTGAGACATCCTTTGACCTCTGGGATATTTTATTTAATGTAGGTTTCTTATTCATTTTGTCATGTAAAAAGTAGTACTTGTGCTAGATAAAAGAAGGGTCTAGGGTTTAAAACGCTCTGGATTGTTTTGCTTGTTTCATTAAGAAGCTAAGAAGAGCGAACTACTCATGGGTCATTTAATCAGATGTATATAGTCTGTCTTGTCCAGTTGATGTTAGTCTTTTTTTTTTTTTTTTTGAGATGGAGTTTCACTCCTGTTTCCCAGGCTGGAGTGCAATGATGGCACTCTCAGCTCACTGCAACCTCTGCCTCCTGGGTTCAAGTGATTCTCCTGCCTCAGCCTCCCGAGTAGCTGGGATTACAGGCGTGGGCCACCACTCCCAGCTAATTTTGTATTTTTAGTAGAGACAAGATTTCACCATATTGGTCGGGCTGGTCTTGAACTCCTGACCTCAAGTCATCCACCCACCTTTGCCTCTCAAAGTGTTGGGATTACAGGCGTGAGCCACTGTGCCTGGCCTGATTGATATTAGTCTTAACGTTATCTTCAAATCTACTTAATTACCAATTTGAATGTCTAACCATTGATCCTACTTGGAGGATTTATTGTGCCTGCACTATTTGAGCAAATATGTTTATGATTAGTCATAAATTCAGTGAGATTTCAAATTACCTGTTACAAAGTTCTTTCCAGAGCTAACACAAAATCAACCAAAGAAAGAACACAATTAAAGCCTCTTTGATTTCATAGCTTGTTCTCAAATCATTGCCTCTCACTTAGTGTTGTGACTAGGAAGACTATTTCCCTCTTTCTATCTCTATTTCCATCCATCTACCTTTTGTTTACTGGATTGGTCATTGTTTTGAGTTTGTATCCACTACTCGATGAACAAAAAAGAGGCTAAAAGTTTAGAATTAAAAGAAGTAAAGATAAAGAAAGTAAAATCAATAATTCTAGCAAAGGTTTTCACATTTTAGGAGTAGATTAGTATATTTAGTGAACAAATGTTGAAGTTTTCTTTTTAAAAAAGCTGACTTAAATATTGAGTTGATACATATCCTGTCAATAATGTCTTCTAACCTGAATGAGAAAAAATATGGCTTACAGATAAGTATGTATGTAGCAAGAGAGAGTCTTAAATTCTCAAAGGAAAGGTGAACAAGCAAGCCAGAGACCAGTGTGACTAGTACATAAAAACCTGTAAGGAAACATTCAGGTTGATGACCTGCCGTGGTAAGGCAAAGTTCAGACCACAGAATACCTGACTCTTCTCCCAGCATTTACTTTCTTGGGTGTTGATTAATACTAAGAAGACTGTTAGGTTATTCCTCTTAATCATGCTTTAAAACTAAAGGCAGACATCTATAAAGTCTTTTACAACGGGATAAAGATAACAGGAAACAAATCAGAAGGTTCAAGGAATACACTAGTTCTCTTTTCCTTGCTCCTATCTGTGTTGAAGGTATATTGGAAAAGATACGGATCACAGCTACCTGTGTGTTCCTTGACCTGATGTCTCACTTTATTCATTTGTATCATATGAACCAATTTTTACCTTGTAAGATTATAGATAATTCACTTAAAGCACCCCATATGTAAAAAGTGGGCAAAAAATTATAATAATCTATATCAAAGTTTTGCCACTCTTTTTTTTTTTTTTTTTTTTTTTTTTGAGACGGAGTCTCACTGTGTCTCCCAGGCTGGAGTGCAGTGGCGCGATCTCGGCTCACTGCAAGCTCCGCCCCCCGGGTTCACGCCATTCTCCCGCCTCAGCCTCCCAAGTAGCTGGGACTACAGGCGCCCGCTACCGCGCCCGGCTAGTTTTTTGTATTTTTAGTAGAGATGGGGTTTCACCATGTTAGCCACTCTTTTTAAATTCAAGAATAGCTATGTCTAAATCTCACCAATGGAATCTCATACAAAGTTTTCCAATTTGACAAACTGGTAAAGAAGAGGAGAAGCAGTCTGAGATTCAGGAGTCCTGGGTTTACATTACTTATGCAATGAACTTGGCACAGATGTCTTCATCACCCTGGACTTTGGTTTCATCAATAAGAAAATGTTGTTATTTGCAAACATATTTGGTTGTCCTAATTGCTTCACATTCAAGAACTGGAGTAATAGTAATAATACTAACAACGCTTAGTATATGACCAGCACTATTCTAATTCATTTATACATAATGGTTGACATAATCCTTGCACTAGCCCTACATATTATTCTCATATTGTTGTTTCTTACAGAAAAGGAACTGAGGCACAGAAGAGTTGAGCAATTATATAGTCAATTGCAGAGGGAAATTCAGATATAGGTACATTAGTGCCACATTCGAGGTTCCTAACCATCATGCATACTGCATGTTAGGTGGTAGGTCCATTTGGCTGACATATTTGGAGAGGAAATTAAAACTCTAAGACAAGATTTTATGGATGAAAAGAAAAGAGGCTGAAAACAATGATGAGAAATGGAAACTTTCCAGTTTCCTGAGCATTAAGGTATTACCATTGTTTGGGAGGCTTTGGCAGTCTGGAATAATTTCTCATTTGTGACCCTGACACAAAAAGAGGGGAGATAGACAATGATGGCATGCTTAATATGCATGGAGATTTCTTGCATATTTTCCATTTACCATCCCAGTCCCTAATGCATGCAATTTGAATTTTCTTCTTGATTTAGCTTATGCACTGCTAGCTAATATTACATCTTTGACAGAATATGACAAGCATGTATCTTGGAAGTGGTCTGTTTCTCATATTTTATTCCATTTTCACTTTCAGTTTATTCTAATATAACTGATTTTGCACCAAGAAACCAGAAGAGAATGGAAAGTAAAGAGAAGAGGCATATGACTTGGATAATAATTTACTGCTTGGTTTAAAAATTCTAATTCATCTCATGGATTTTTATACCAACTCCAGCTTAGATCAGAAAACGTGTGGGTGTTAGGGGCATAATCTCACCCTACTTTTTTAAAAACAATGTGCTAAATATTTTTTGACAATATGTTAATCATGCTCTTAGAAATGGAAATTCTGCAATAAACAGCACAAACCTTAATTTGCTTCCTGATTCATGCATTTTTGATTATGAGAAAGCTGGCATCTGTTCACAGACTTAACATCACCTTTTCCAAATTCCTATTTCTTCATCTGGCTTATCTGCTAAGGGATTATGTTCATATTTTAGAATATAAAATTTTTCTTGCTCATTATACCCTACGGGAGTTGTTAAAACACACACCAGATGAAATGTAATTTTTAACTATAAGGAAAACTAACTGTAGTGAAAAAACTGCGTAAGTCAGAGATGAGGCCCAGCTTGCCTTGGTTTGAGGGCCTCTGGGCCCTGCCTCAAAGGTTGTTTGTTTGTTTGTTTGTTTAGTTATCCCAGTTATTGTTGGATTTTTCATTCTATATAGTGAAGACAACAAAAAAATAGGAGTTCAGAAATTGACGCTTGGAGAGCAGGTGATAGATGGTAGATATAAATAGACGGATAGGCATATATATATATATATATATATAGATGTGTATATCTTTAGCTATAGCTTTACAGATGTATATATCTATACATAAACTTATGGATATATAGATCTCTCTCATTCTCTATCTAGCTCCTTAATCCTTAACCCCAATAAATCAAAAAGTTCCTTGATTTGGGCTTATGATTCTTGGGAAAAATGGAAGTTCATCCTTTATAATGATCTCTGAATACATGTTTAGTAGTTCAAGTCTGCAAATCCAGGTTACTCTATATTCCAACAAGGGTGAAGAGAAGAGTTGAAAGCTCAAACTGTTACTTCAGAGAATGGGAAATAACCGAAGCAAAATGAAAGCTTACTGGGAATAAATACTGAATTAGCGTTATTTTTAATCCTAAATTTAGCTTAACACATTAAGTGGACCTAATTTTCCAGCTTTAATATGCCAAGATAAAAAAGCACACAGCACATATTCCCTCAAGATAAGCAATCTCCCATACCTGCAAACAGTAGTCCTTCCCTACTGCCACCAGCCTCCCATGGCAGAAAAATAATCCATTGGCTTTCGAACCAGCTAACAACACTACAACAGGATCAAAATGAGACATATCAATATTAACCTTGAATGTAAAGAGTCTAAATGCCCCCAATTAAAACAGAGTGGCAAGTTGGATTTAAAAAAAACAAAGCCCAACCTTCTGCTGTCTTCAAGGGGCCCATCTCACATGCAATGATATTCAGAGAATCGAAGTAAAGAAATGGAGAAAGCCCTACCATGCAAACAGGAAACAAAAAAGAACAGGAGTCACTATTCTTATATCAGATAAAACAGATTTTATTTTCATTTATTTATTTATCCATCCAAGATGGAGTCCTGCTCTGTCACCCAGGCTGGAGTGCAGTGGCACAATCTTGGCTCACTGCAACCTCTGCCTCCTGGGTTCAAGCAATTCTCCTACCTCAGCCTCCTGAGTAGCTGGGATTACCAGCGTGCACCACCACGCCCAGCTAATTTTTGTACTTTTAATAGAGACGGGTTCCACCATGTTGGCCAGGCTGGTCTCGAACTCCTGACCTTGTGATCCACCCTCCTCGACCTCCCAAAGTGCTGGGATTACAGGTGTGAGCCACTGCACCCGTCCTAAAACATACTTTAAACTCACAACAGTAAAAAAATGGACAAAGAAAGGAATTACATAATGATAAAGGATTCGATTCAACAGGAAGACTTACCTATTTTTAAATATATACACACCCAACGTTGGAACACTAGATTCATAAAACAAATACTTCAAGACCTGTGAAAAAACTCAGGCAGTGACACAGTAATAGTGGGGAATTTAAACACCCCACTGACGGAGTTGGACAGATTATTGAGGCAGAAAACTAACAAAGATATTCTGGACTGAAATTTGTCATCTGACCAGTTGGACTTAATAGACAGCTCCAGAATATGACATCCAATACTCACAGAATAGACATTTTTCTCATCTGCACACAGAGTATTTACTAGCACTGACTACAGGCTCACCCATAAAGCCTATCTCAATAGGTTCTAAAAAATTCAGGTCATGTCAAGTGTGTTGCCAGACCATAATTAAATAAAAATAGAAATAAATACCAAGAGACTCTCTCAAAACCACATAATTACACAGAAACTAAACAACTTTATTCTGAATGACTTTTGGGTAAACAATGAAATTCAGGCAGAAATAAAAAAATTCTTTGAAATAAATGAAAACAGAGGCACAATATATCAAAATCTATGGGATACAGCAAAAGTAACGTTAAGAGGAAAGTCTATAACACTAAACGCCTACATCAAGAAGATAGAAGGATTACTAATCTAACATTTTACTAATCTAACATTTTACCTGGAGGAACTAGAAAATGAAGAACAAATTAACCCCAAAGCTAGCAGAAGAAAAGAAATAGCTAAAATCAGAGCAGAATTGAACAAAATTGAGACTAGGAAATCCATACAAAGGGTTGACAAAATGAAAAATTAGTTTTTTGAAAAAATAAGATTGATAGACTGCTATCTAGATTAACAAAGAAAAAGGAGAGAAGATACAAATAAGCATGATCAAAACAACAAAGATGACATTACAACTAATCTCACAGAAATACAAAAGATTCTTACAAACTATTATGAACACAAACTAGAAAATCTAGAGGAAATAGATAAATGTGTGGAAAATACAACCTCCAAAGAGTGAAGAAATTGAAACCCTGAATAGACCAAAACAAGTTCAGAAATTGAATCATTAATAAAGAACCTACCAATCAAAAACATCCCTGGATGGATGGATTCATAATCAAATTTTAGCAGAGATACAAAGAAGAGCTGATACCAGTCTTACTGAAACTATTCCAAAAAACCGAGGAAGAGGTAGTCTTTCTTAACTCATTCTTCATTGCATAAACCAGCATCATCTTGATACCAAAATCTGGCAAAGACACAAGGAAAAAGGAAAACTACAGGCAAATATCCCTGATGAACATAGACACAAAAAGTCTCAACAAAATACTAGCAAGCCAAATCCAGCAGCACATCAAATAGTTAATTAACCACGATCAAGTAGGCTTTATGCCTAGGAAGCAAGATTGGTTCAACACACACAATTAATAAATTTGATTCACCACATAAACAGAATTAAAAACAAAATCCATATGATCATCTCAATAGATGCAGAAAAATCTTTCAACGTAATCTGATATCTCTTCATGATAAAAACCCTCAACAAACTAAGCATCAAAGGAACATATATCAAAATAATAAGAAGAACCATATATGACAAACTGACAGCCAACATACTGAATGGGTAAAAGCTGAAAGCATTCCCTGTGAAAACTGGAACAAGACAAGGATGGCAACTCTCCCCACTATTATTCAACATAGTACTGGAAGTCCTATCCAGAGCAATCAGGCAAGAGAAAGAAACAAAAGGCATCTAAATAGTAAATAAAATTCAAAGTATCTCTCCTACTTGATGATACGCTTCTATACCCAGGAAACCCTCAAGACTCTGCCAAGAGGCTCCTAGACCTGATAAATGACTTCGGTAAAGTTTTAGGATATAAAATCAGTATACAAAAATCAGTAGCGTTTCTGTACCCCAATAACGTTCAAGCTGAGAGTTACTTTAAGAACACAATTTCATTTATAGTGGCCACACACACACACACACAAAATTCCTATGAATACAGCTAATTAAGGAAAGGAAAGATTTCTACAAGGAGAACTACAAAACACTGGTGAAAGAAATAATACATGACACAAACAAATGGAAAAACATTCCATGCTCATGAATTGGATGAATCAATATCATTAAAATGGACATATTATCCAAAACAATCCACAGACCCAACAACACTATTTGTATTAAACTACCAGCATCATTTTTCTCAGAAATAGAAAAATAACTATTCTAAAATTCATATAGAATCAAAGAAGAGCCCAAGTAGCCAAAGCAATCCTAAGCAAAAAGAACAAAACGGAAGGCATCACTCTACCTGACTTCAAACTATACTACAAGGCTACAGTAACCAAAACAGCATGGTATTAGTACAACAGCAGACACATAGACTAGTGGAACAGAATAGAGAACCCAGAAATAAAGCTACACGCCTGCAATCAACTGATCTTTGACAAAGTCTATAAAAATGAGCAATGGAAAAAGGGCTCCCTATTTAATAAATGATGCTGGGATTGCTGGCTAGCCATATACAAAAGACTGAAACTGGACATTTACCAATTACCACATACAAAATTAACTGAAGGTGGCTTCAAGACATAAATGTAAGACTGAAACTACTAAAATTCTAGAAGAAAACCTAGAAAATACCCTTCTGAACATCAGTCTTGGCAAAGAATTTATGATTAAGTCCTCAAAAGCCATTGCAACAAAACCAAAAATTGACAAGTGAGATCTAATTAAATTAAAAAGACTGCACAGCAGAATAAACTATCAACAGAGTAAACAGACAATCTACAGAATGGGAGAAAATATCCACAAACTATGCATCCGATAAAGGTCTGATGTTCAGAATCTATTAGGAACTTAAATCAACAAGCAATAATAATAATAATAATCCCATTAAAAATGAGCAAAAGACGTGAACAGACACTTCTCAATAGAATACATACAAGCAGCCAAGAAACATGTGAAAACATGCTTAACATCACTAATCAACAGAGAAATGCAAATCAAAACCACAATGAGATATCATTTCACACCAGTCAGAATGGCTATTATGAAAAAGTAGAAAAATAACAGTTTCTGGTGAGGCTGCAAAGAAAAGGGAATGCTTATACACTGTTAGTAGAAATGTAAATTAGTTTAGCTACTTTGGAAAGCAGTTTGGTGATTCTCAAAGCACTAAAAATAGAAGTACCATCCAACCCAGCAATCTCATTACTGGGTGTATACCCAAAGGAAAATATGTCATTCTACCAACAAGACGCATGCACTCATATGTTCATTGTAATGCTATTCACAATAGCAAAGACATCAGCAGCACTATTCACAGTAGCAAAGACAATCAACCTAAGTTCTCATCAGTGGTGGACAGGATAAAGAAAATGTGGTACATATACACTATGGAATACAATGCAGCCATAAAAAATAATGAAATCAAGTCCTTTGCGGCAACATGGATGCAGCCAGAGGCTGTTATTATAAGCAAATTAATGCAGAAATGGAATACCAAATACTGCATGTTCTCACTCACAAGTGGAAGTTAAACAGTAGTTATACACAGATGATATAAAGATAAGAACAACAGACATTGAGGACTATAAAGGTGGGGAGAGAGGCGGGGAAAGAGTTGAAAAACTACCTATTAGGTACTATGCTCCCTACCTGGGTGACAGGTTCAGTTATACCCCAAACCTCAGCATCACACAGTATACACTTGTAATAAACCTGCACATGTCCCCCTTGAATCTAAAATAAAAGTCGAAAATAAATAAATGAGTAAAACAATCCATTGGCTTTGAGACTATTTATTCACATCAAGTCTGTAATATTCAGTGTGACCTACAATGTCTCTGCCTACCCTGGCTCTTTCCTGTCCCTCCAGATATAGCAACCCACCCACTAAATGCAGATAACTTGTCCTTGTCTTTTTTCATCTGATGCTCAAAACCATTTCTCTCTTTATGGACTTGGGACAGCCTGTTCCTCTTTTTTTGGCACATTCCCACCCACCCCCACACAAAACTAATCCTTTGCCTAGTTAATTCTGCTAACTCCTAATAGCCCATGAGGTAAGTATGACTTTCTGGCTTGTTTCTAGATATGTCTTTCTGGGTTTTAAGGTCATGGTGCAATAGGGAAGGGGCAGTCAGAATTCAAACTCAGTTTTCCCTGATTCCTTGGTCTCTCTCTCTCTCTCTCTCTCTCTTTTTTTTAACTGGACACTGTCATAACATTGTAAGCCACACTGAACATTATAGATCTGATATGAATAAATAGTTTCAACACCAATACATTGCTTTACTTATTTATTTAATTCAACATTTTTTTTTTTATATTCAGGGGGTACCTCTGCAGGTTTGTCTCCCTTTCCAAAACGTATTTAAAGGTCTGAAATTGTGAAGATTTTTTTTACTTATGAAAGTTGTTTATCAAAATGTTAGATGTTCATAATTAAAGCTTGATACTCCTTCATTTTTGTGCTAACTTGACCTTCTACAGATTCCTGGTCTGAAAGCTTAGTTGAGCCTGCATGGTGTTTTGGCAACCCTTTCATTTGTCCCTTGATGATTCTAGCTCACACTACTCCCTGTTTCTCTCTGCTCAAGCCTTTATTCTTTGGCAATTAATCATGTGTTGTCTTGCAACATCTCTTGAGTCTCTGTCTGGTACTATTTAGCTCTTTATTGTTATTAAATTCTTGAATTTGTTATCTCTGATTGCCTTCACTAGGCTATAGGTTTCTTGTGGTTAAGGGATAATATTTTACAAATAATTGGCAAGCACTATCGTTTCTGTGAACATCACAGTGTATAAAATTCAATACACATTGTCACATTCATTTTTCATAACAGTTTTGTGAGAAGGCAGGGAAGGAAGTAGATATTACAGAGGTAATTGACTTGTGTACAATCTTCACTTTTAAGGAGCAAAAACAGGTCTTTGACTTTCTGATTTCAGGTTTCATTTTCCTTTGTTTGGTTGCTTTTCTTACCACACCAAGTTGCCTTGTACATACTTCCATAGTATTTAGCACTGTGTCTTTTGTACAAGAAATAATAATCCTGCATGGATTGATTTTATGTTTTAAAGAAAATAAAATAAAGTAAGAATCATTACAGTCTGGATCTGCATGACTAACATCTGTATGAAAAATAAACAAATTAACTCAACTGCCTGGATTCTTCCAAAATGTCAATATTTGGTGTTGAGGAAACAAATCATTTTGGCTGAATTGACAGAACTTCCCTCACCTTTTTTTTGTTGTTGTTGTTGTTGTTACTTATGCCTCAAATCATGCAAAAACTGAAGAACCCATGTGTAAATTAAAGTAACTTTTACAAATTTCTATTTTTTCATGACCATGTATGCCTCTGGGATTGTTGTAGAAAGAGTCAACAGCTCTGCTTGACCCTAAGCTCATGGGTAGCAAAGGAGTAGTTTAGAGACTGGGAAGTCAGAAACATGTGGTGGTTCCAGGCCTGGGCAAAGCAGGGTAACAATAATAGTCATTTTTCATTTTCCAGCCCTTGGTGTCTAGAGGACTTCGGGGAATTTAACAAAATATACATAAAGCCCAATTCTGAAAACAAAGCAACACATCCCCTGGCCTTAACAAAGCAAAGCCCAAGGGAAAATAATAATAAACGTTTTGCTTCCTTTGCCACCAACATCACAAATCATCAGCAGTGACACTGGGAACAAAGAAATCAGAGGTTGTGAGAAGGAGAAAGGATGAAACAAGAGAGGAAATTAGAAAATAAATATGTATGGCCTCTTTAGGAATTGCTTCTAGATGTATGTGGAACATGAGTTTGACATAAAATGCCAGCCCCCATCCCCAGACACATACAATCACACACACTCCCATCACTAACCACAAGAAAATACCTCTGAGTTATAAACTAGTTACATGAAAATAAAGAGGAGGAAATGAACTGCCAACTGTCTGCTGTGGTCACAGGAACAGATAGTTGTTTATTAAGTTATATAACATGTATAAATAACTAAAAGATACTTGCTATGTATTACCAAAAAAGCAGGTTATAATAAATATATGTGTTTTATTCTACTTTGTCACAAATATGGATATATATGTGTACAGACATGCAGGCTAGAATGCATTAAAATATAACCAATTCTTTTTTACATTTTTGGTAGTGGAAATATCTGCATTATTTAATTTTTTTCCATGCTTATCAAAATTTGATATTTTTGTCTACATGGTCATTTATTGCTTCTGTAATAAAAACAAATGTATTATTAAAAACTTAAAAATACCAGTGATTTATGGTAAACACACACCTATATAGAAGTTCAAAGTAAACTCATGCACAGTGTTTACAAATTTCATTAATTGCAATTATGCAGAGTTGTGGCTAAAAGAAATTTCTACCTTAAAGAAAGGCTATTTTATCAGCTATCTTAGTATCTCTTTCAGAGATATAGACCCCCACTTCTACTAATAGTTTACAGTCAAATTCTAGCTGCAAATTTACCATCTATGCGTCTTAATTTACTATCCTTCTCTACTTGCATTTCTGCAAATGTAGCTAATAACAGTACCTTACTTTCTTGAGCTTGGTGAATATTAAATGAGATAGTCTACATTAAAATCCTTGGCACAGTGCCTGATAAACTGTAATCACCCAATATGTATTAGTTAGTATGATTGTCAAAATTGCCATAATCATCTTCAAAACTGTTACTTTTTCCTGAAAGAACTTCCATTTCATGTATCCAGATTGGACTTCCCATCTTTTCTCTTTACCCCATATATCTCAACAACTATTCAACATCCTACTCTTCAATATACTAATTATTCTAAAAAATGGAACGTTCTGATATTAAACTTACAAGTTTCTATCCTCAAAACTAAGCCTCCAGAGGTTCCCATGTTTGTGAATGGTAATAGCACCCATCCAGATGTACTGGCCAGAACCTTAGAAGACATCTTTTTTCTATCCCACTTACATACATTTTTTTTTTTTTTTTTTTTTTTTTAAAAAAAACTTTTTTTTTTTTTTCTTTTTTTTTTTTTTTTTTTTTTTTTTTTTTTTTTTTTTTTTTTTTTTTTTTTTTTTAAAAAAAACAAGTCTTACCAAGTGAAACAAAATGGATTTTAAAGCCAGTGTTACCATTGAAATATCCCTCAAGTCTACCCACCTCACTCCACTTTATCATCATCCTTCTAGCTTATTCTAACACTGTTTCTCACATGGACAAGAGATTCCCTACTGGTCCCTTTAAATTCCTTGTGCTTTCTTTGAATGTATTTCTTTCTTGCAGGAAGAGTGATAATTTAAAAATGCATATATGATCATATTACCTCTGTGCTGAAAACTTTTGGGTTATCTGCATACGGCTTTAATGAATGATCGAAATCCTGATCAGTTACCTGCAAGGCCTAGTTAGTCCCTTCTTACCATTTCGGGTTCCATTAATACTACAGTAAATTGCTCGTTCCTTAGTTAATTGTGCTCTGTTTGCATTGATGTTTTGTTAGTTTCTCGAGCCTGATCTGTAACCTCCTATTGTAGGCTACTTAGAACATTCTTCCTTTCCCTACTCTCCTCATATCACCCCCGTTAATTCCTTATTTTCTATTCTGCCTACCTAAACTCTCAGCAGACACTCTTCCTTATACTTCACCGAGAAAATGAAAGCAAACAGATGGGAAATCCCTCTCTTTTCTTGTAACCAAAGATGCCAACTTCCCCACTTTTGTGTCTGAATTCTTTGATTTTCTTCCTGTTCCAATGTATTTTAGAACAACTTCACCAGTACTTTGGTCCTTCAACTTTCTTAGGACACCCTCTACAATATTCCCTTTTATTCAGCTTCATCAATTTCTCCCTTTAGCTAGCTTACCCCCTACAGCACACACACAAGCTCTACAGTTTCCTATCTGAAAACATAAACTATTTAAAGCATTTCTTAACTTCACAGTCCCTTCAGCTACCACCCTAATTCTGTATCCCTTTTTTCTAGAAAAGTTGTTTATGTTACTGACTGAACTTCCTGGTCTGCTCCCTTTTAATTGTTTACAAACAGGCTAACAGGCTTCACGCCCTCACATTCAACAGAAAATGATCTGATTACATTACTGAGTGTCATTCCCAGTCTTTTTCATATCTGTTTTCATCCTTCTTGGCAGCACTCCCTCTTTTTTTTTTTTTTTTTTTTTTTTGAGACGGAGTCTCACTCTATTGCCCAGGCTGGAGTGCAACAGCGCAATCTCGGCTCACTACAACTTCAGCCTCCTGGGTTCAAGTGATTCTCCTGCCTCAGCCTCCTGAGTAGCTGGGATTACAGGTGCCTGCCACCATGCCCAGCTAATTTTTGTATTTTTAGTAGAGATGGGGTTTCGCCAGGTTGGCCAGACTGGTCTTGAACTCCTGACCTCAGGTGATCCACCCGCCTCGGCCTCCCAAAACGCTGGGATTACAGGCGTGAGTCACAGCGCCCGGCCCTGACAAGCACTCCCTCTTTTTAAAACCATTTTCTTCTCTTGGTTTTCAGGTCATCATGTTTTGGTTTTGCTCCTC
Organism: Papio anubis; assembly: GCF_008728515.1. Classification (NCBI taxonomy): domain Eukaryota; kingdom Metazoa; phylum Chordata; class Mammalia; order Primates; family Cercopithecidae; genus Papio; species Papio anubis. The sequence continues at coordinate 117,188,643 of NC_044983.1, forward strand.
TCTCACTGAACAATCCATCTCAGTCTCTTTACCTGGCTGTTTCTTTGCTCAGACTCCAAACAATGGAACTTTTCAGAGCTGGTATTAGGCATTCTGTTTTCATTTATATTTAGCTATCCTCATTTAGTTATATGACAGATAACTCATATAAACCACTCACCATAATTCATAGAAGGAGTTTGGTCCACACCTCATCTTAGTTCTTTCCTACTCTTCTTGATGTATATGTAGCCTGACTGACATAAGCCACAGAAATTTGGCTGACACAAGAACTAAAGTGCTTCAATCAAGCTCAAGGAAAGAGCCACATGGTTGCATCGGTTGGGAATAATTCCCAACAGTGGTTTTTCTGAGTGTCTTCATTCATCTCTCTCATTTTCTCATGAGAATAAGCTGGGAATATTTGCCAGTCTTTTAGGTCCTGGGAAAGTGAAAAGGTTTCCGTTGGTAGAGGGACTTCAGTCTTCAGTTGAAAGAAGTAACACTGTAGTTGACTCTGTAACAAGACTGCTATCTCTCTCAGAGTCTTATGATAAGAAAAGAGATGGGGAATGTGAAGTTTCCTGAGAGAGAATTTGAGAATTCAGAAATAAACACTGGATTGTCCTAAGGGCCCACTAACTTATTTTAACTGGAAAGGATGTAATATCTATCCAGATTACAGCAGGAAGGCTTAGATTTTTTCTCATAAAATCCCAAGCTCTCCAGAAGGTAGAGGATTCCCTACATAGTTGGAGAAATCAAAGAATGTAAGAAGATTCTAGAGCCACTTAGAAGAGTCATATGAGGAAAACCAATACAGGACTTCTTAATAGAACAGTTTTTTTCACATGGGGTCAAGTGACATTGAGGCATTGTCCTTTCTGTATAGGATATAGGGAATTGTAGGGTTCTGCCGTGGCTGCAGTTTGCCTGTTGTAGACTAAATTATAAACGATACATGTGTACTTTCCTTATAATGAATTTTCCTTCTGATACTTTGCAATTAACAGGAGTTCAAGTGGAGAGATTTTCCAAGGTTTCTGTGCTGTAGCCAAGTCAAATGAGCCATGTTTTCCTAATAAAGTAAAAGAAAACAGGCCCTTTGTGCCAAGGATATCTCAAACACATGAGAGATGAGAAGGTGTGGTTTGGATTGCATAAAAGAGGGGAAATGAGACCTCTCAGAATCAAAGGAAGTCTAAGTGACAATAGTGTCTGTATCTACATTTTTAAATCTTATTTATTAAATTTTGCTTTATTTTTAATCAACACAAAATAATTGTACATATTTATGGGATATGATGTGATGTTTCATTATCTGCATATATTGTGTAATGATCAAATCAGGGTAACTAACAAAACCATCGCCTCAAACATTTAACGTTTCTTTGTGGTGAGAACACTCAGAATCCTCTCTTCTAGCTATTTTGAAATACACAATATATTATTGCTAACTATAATCACCATGCTGTACAATAGGACGCCAGAATTTATTCCTGCTATCTAACCGTAACTCTGTGTACCAGTTGACCAACCTTTCCACCTCTCTCCCTTTCCTCTCCCTTATCCAGCCTCTGGCAACCACTATTTTACTCTCTACTTCACTGAAGTCAAGCCTTTTAGATTCCACATATGAGTGAGATCATATGAGTGAGATCATATGTAGAATCTAAAAGGGTTCATTTTAGTGAAGTGGAGAGTAAAATATTTGTCTGTCTGTGTCTGGCTTATTTCACTAAACATAATGTCCTCCAGATTTATTCATGTTGTTGCAAACAACACAATTTTATTTTCTTATGTTCATCTATATTTTTAAACATAATCTGCAGTTCAGTTACTTTAACAGATTTAAGGAGCAGAAAATATTAGAACTGTTCTCATTATTAGTCAGGATGCTTTGACATCAGACAATGAGTACACATTTCAAATTTTCTATAGTAAAAATAATTTTGTTGGTGTTTACATATATGAGAAGAATATCAAGGTGAGGTCACAAAAATTGAAGTAGGAATTATACAAATCAAAATATGAAGAACTGGAACCTAGCACTCAAAACATCAGGTAATATTCTTTCATTTTCTCTCTAATCTTTGCTTTTTTTGTTTGCTGACCTCATTCTTTCCCATGCAGACAGATTTTCTCCATGTGGCAGGATATCTGACTACTGACATTCTCGTTTTAGCAGCCGTAGAGGAAAGTAAGAACATAATTTCACCAGCATCTATATCAGTCTCAGGGAAGGTGTGTTAGCAGCCCAGAATAGGCCATTTCTCCTTTCCCTGCTTTGAAGCAATCATTATTGCAAGATATATCCAATGCTATAATTGGAACAAGCCTGCTCCGAACATATGGAAGAAAGAGAATATAGAGTTGGCAGAGCAGATCTTAAAAAGAAATTGTCAGCTACCATAGACTAGTGTATTCTACGTGACCCCAAGAGTATAATTGTAAAAATAGGCCAGAAACTATAAGGAATGATTTCAGCACAATGCTGTGTTTAATGTCTTTTTTTGCAATAGTCAAAGCTGGGTAAAGATGTTGAATTGAGTAACTTTATTAAGTTAGCTGCCCATCTCTAAAGGTGTTCAAACAAAGGCTAGAAGATAAGTTCACAGCAATGCTTGAAGAACAGCATTTTAAAATCATGTGTATTTGAGCCTCCTGAGATACGGAGAAGGCCATCAGGATTTGCACAAGATGGCAGAAAGGGAGAACTTGTCCCCTACTGTGATTCAACAGGAGTATTTCTATTGATCTATTTTACATGCTGGAATTCCATATATAGTTTTGAGTGAGATTGTCAACAAAAGGTAACAAATCAACTCTAATAACTGTGGTAAGTGCTTCTAGGTAGTAGGTAAGATGAGAGAGCCTTTAAATGCTGGTATTATCTTGATATATAAAAATAGATCAAGAAAGATCTTTAATGTTCATTTTAATAATAGAGTTCTATGATTTTATGAGCTTCTTGGGGGAATTGAAAAGTACTAGCAGAAATTTTAGAGTTTGGCTGCATTTGGGGGATTAATAAATGAACCTACTAGAGGCTTCTGATGTTCAATTCTCATGAAGCTAGTCAAAGGAAGCTCCATTAACAAGTTAATACTATTAATACAAACTAATACATTAACCTGCTAGAGGCTTTTGATGTCCAATTCTCATGAAGCTAGTCAAAGGATGCTCCATGAATTGTTGGGGTTTAGTGTTCATTTCACATGTTGTGGCTTCACATTCTAATGGGTACAGCCCAATCAAATTGTCAAATTTAAGCTATTTTTAAATTAGAGCCTTGGTTATGTGTTTTACTGATGAAGAAACTGAACTAATTGACTTCACTGAAATTTCACAGGTACTTAAATCTATGGTTTAGTTTATTCATTGCTTTTATGGTTATCTATCTATCTATCTATCTATCTATCTATCTATCTATCTATCTATTATTTGAAACAGAGTTTCACTCTTGTTGCCCAGGCTGGAGTGCAATAGCGCGATCTTGACTCACTGCAATTCTCCTGCTTCAATGTCCCAAGTAGCTGGGATTACAGGCGCCCATCACCACGCCTGGCTAATATTTTGTATTTTTAGTAGAGTCGGGGTTTTACCATGTTGGCTAGGCTGGTCTTGAACTCCATTCACCTCAGCTTCTCAAAGTGCTGGGATTACAGATGTGAGCCACCACGCCCAGCCGCTTCTGTGGTTTTTTAAAATATTGGACTTTAGAGTTAGGGAAGGAAGACAATGGATGAAAAGAGGTAATTCAGCTAGGCAGACAGACCTGGGAGTGCTGAAATTCCATATTCTCAGGTATAGCAGAAAAAGGAGATCTGGTTCAATTCCATTCATTGATTCAATTAATTTTTCAAAGTCTTCTCTTGCTAGACTCTCTGCTAGAGACTGGAGTACAAACATGGATAAGATGGCCTTTTGTTCCTAGTAAATTTTCATCTATTGAAGGAAGGACGCTAAACATAAAGGCAGATGTTTTATCTATTTAACTTTTGAAAAGAGATTATGAGGTGAAAAAGACAATTTCTATAATCAAGAAATTTTAAGTATATATAAATATATGTATCTGTACTACCAAATGTATTTAATATTTTAAAAGGTACACTGTAATAAAATGTACTGTGTAGTACTATAAGCGTCATGCTCTGAGAGAAGAAAGGAGACACTTTCTTTTTCTTTTTCCTCCTAGAGGGTCTGTGGAAAATTCTCAGCAGAAGCAGCATTGCCAATTAATGAAGAAGGAGAAACTATATTTTGCTGCATCACTTAGGAATGACCATAACAGTAGGAATTTCTGATAAGTTGCCTGCTTAGTGCAGATGATATTTGATATCTTTCAGTAGCTGAGTTAGTAATGGCTCTCAATTTACATCAACTCTGTTAGTTCATAGATTCAGACATCAGTAGTGCACTTGAAAATGGCATTGCAAATCACACATATTTACATGAATTATATAAATATATTCAAGACTGCTGCCAGACACCTTTATTGCTTTTCCCATACACAGTGTTTTTGGGCTCTTCCAGAATGCACTGGGATTAACTTTTTGGCAGTGTGTATATGTTGGAAAGAGTAGTGGTGGTTAGGATCTATGAGTATACATACAAAATAGCAGAGTTTCTGTCCCATTCCTTAAATATATACTTATTGAATATTTACTATGTGCCAAGTACCATGCAAGACACTTGAAAGTAAGATGAAGAATAAAAGAATCCTCCATCTCTAGGAGCAAGCAGTTCTTTTTAAACTCTCTCTCTCTATATGTATGATGTATGTATGTGATTATATATATCCATATATTATGTGTATATATATTGTTTTTGTATACATTTGCTTTTTATACATGTATAGGATTATGTATGCATACTTTTTTTTTTTTTTTTTAGCAGAGTTTTGCTCTGTCCCCCAGGCTGGAATGCAGTTGTGCAGTCTCGGCTCACTACAACCTCCACCTCTCAGGTTCAAGTAATTCTCCTGCCTCAGCCTCCCAAGTAGCTGGGATTACAGGCTCCTGCCACCGCATCAGGCTAATTTTTTTTTTGTATTTTTAGTAGAGATGTGGTTTCACCATGTTGGCCAGGCTGGCTTTGAACTTCTGATCTCAAGTGATCAGCCTCCCAAAGTGCTAGGATTACAGGTGTGAACCAGCATACTTTAATTTTTCCTGGTCATTGTTCTCTAAGTTGTGATTAGGCAATTTCTCCAATCACTGGACCTCAGAGACAGCTCTTGTTAGGTTCTGGTCCATTGGGTCTCTAATTTAAAAAGCCCTTTTCTGTGGCGTTTGTCAATTCCCATGGAGTAAATATTTTCACCATCACTGATTTCTAGCTTCATCTTGATGCCACTGAATGTAGAGTTACAAGATATGCACAGTTAGCTCTCGCTAGATGGTACAAACTAACTTCAGTACTGCATCCTACAAGATGGATCTGGTCCAGACTGAGACATGTATCCAAGGGAGAAATAATGAAGAAGCCACCTTTAAATATCAAGCCACACATAGGAAATAAATTGCAGTCAAAACTAGAGACATATATATGATCATACATTTTTAAAAGTACATAGATTTTTTGACTTTCCTGCTAGAAATATGATTTCTTACCATTGATCTTAGGCAAAAGCCCAAAATCTTAACCAAGGCCCATAGTCCCTACATAACCTGGTATTCACCCCTCTTACTTCCTGTAGTCCCTTAGCTTCTTGCATTTTGTAAATGTTATGTCTGCTTTTTTCTGCTATAAGCCTTTGTACTAGCTTTTCTTTGTGTCTGAATGCTCCTTTGTTCTCCTTCCTGCCCCAGGTAGATCCTATAGTTTGTATTAGTTTTGCGGTCTCAAATAAAATGTCTCTTCCTTAGAGAAGATTTCTTAGCCTCTCCTCATCCACTAGGTCATGTCTCCTCTTACGTTATATAATATATAATAAACCTACAAATATCATAGAATGTTCGAAGTTTTCCTAATAGCACTGACAACAACTCTTAAGTAATCTGTGAGTCTGTCCCCTGCTAAAATATAAGTTGATAGGCACTGTACTGTAAGTTGATAGACAGGTACCAGACACTGTACCTGTCTTATTTACTATCAAATCCCCAGGGCTCACCACAATTCCTAGTGTATGTTAGGAATTCTATTAATAATAACTCAATGAAGGAATGAGTGAAAAAGCAGGAATTTATTAAATTCTCAAATTGACCAGTAGAGAGTTTCAAACAATTCTAATAATTTCCTTCCATCTCAACTTTCTCTTAAAAAGAATTTTATTTGTATAGTTATTCTGACATAGAGTGATCAGGGGAAAATAAGCCTCCAAACCTAAAATACTCATGCACCCCATAACAATGTTTTGGTCAATGATGGATCACATATATGATGGTGGTCCCATAAGATTATAATATAATATTTATGCTTGCTGTGACGGATTGTGTTTGGATTGTGCAATTAGCGCGTTGTATTGTAGTTGCGTATGGTCGGTGTAGGGGTGGAGCAGTGGGCTATATGCACCATCTGACCTAGGTATGTAGCAGGCTATACCATCTAGATTCGTGTAAGTACACTCTACCTTGTTCCCATGATGACAAATTGCCTAACAACACATTTTTCAAGGATAGAGCCGATGTCAGTGGCACATGAGCTGCTCATCGTTTTAGCTCTTAATTAAGCTAATTAAAGGAAAACAAATCAAAACAAATAACTAAACCTGTTTTTGCGGAGCTGGCTGGCAATTATATTTCAAAACAACTATTATTTAAAATATCTTAAGAGCCTCATATCTTCTGCTTCTGTAGTGGTTTAAAATCAATGATATCATCTTTCTTTTTTCCTTTCCTTTCCTTTCCTCCTCCTCTCCTCTTCTTTTCCTTCCTTCCTTCCTTCCTTCATTATTCCTTCGTTTTGGTACGTTTGTTTGTTTGGGTACCGTGGTACGTGCATTTGTGCCATTTTGTTGCCATTGCGTGTTGCGTTTTGCATTGTTGCGGCAACGGCTGACGACGAACTGACGACAGCGGCAGCGGCGACGGCGAGCGGCGGCAATGACGACATGCGCTATCTCTTTCTTTTCTTTTTCTTTTTTGGGATAGATCCTCGCTCTGTTCCACCCAGGCTTCCTGGAATACAATGCGCCCCGATCTTTCCAGCTCCTCAACCTCGCCTCAGGTTCAAGTGGTCCTCCTGCCTCAACCTCCTGAGTAAGCTGGGATTACAACAGGCAATACATAACCACGCCAAGCTAATTTTTATCAATTACCCAAATGGAACAGAGTTTCACCATAATGCCAGAGCTAGTCTTGAACTACTAACCCCAGGTGATCTGCCCACCTCAGCCTCCGAAAGTGCTGGGATTACAGGTGTGAGCCACTGTGCTCAGCAGATAGCATCTTTCTTTATAGATTCTGCTTATGCTGTCTCATCAAATCAATCACTAAGAAAGAGGTCTCAAATGTCTGAAAACTTTTTACCAAACCTCCTCTTACTTCTGCATAGCAAAGAGGAGGTGCCTATCACTACAGGGCTGGTGTTGGAGGGGGTGTATGTTTGGAGAGGGGGATATATTTGAAGCACAGTAAGGACTTCGAAATTTTTAAAGACGTCTAGTGCAACTTGAGTCCTCTCAGACCCCCAGCCTAACTCCTTGGACAATATCCCCTGCTGTAGGTCAAAACAGGGAAATATAGAATTTGCCAGGCAGAACATCAAGAGGGTTTTGAGTTTCACATGAACACGTGGAGATTATTACCTCCAACACACCTTGATTTCCACAGATTTCAGTTCAACGCCCTCAGAGGCAAAGCTGACTTGAAATATTGTTTTCCATTAACTTCTTCCTCTCCCGTTGTGATTTGACGTCTCCTTCCTAGGATGGTTTTCTCCTATTAGATTAGAATTTGGATCTTGAATTTCTAGCATCATCTATCCAGATGCAATTTTGTCTTCCTTCAGCTTTGTTTCAAAGCTGTCTTGGTTTCCCCAACTTAGAGTGCTCCTTCAGGCCATGCGTCATCTCCATCCCTCGCTGTATTTACAACTCCCTCAGTCTGCTTCCTTCATCTCAATTATCTCATTTATCCTTCTTGCATTACTTCTTGAGAGCTTGGGAATATGGTTTTGATTAAGAAGCTCTGTTTTACCCCTGGTGTTCACATACTGGCTTTCAGTATCCCAGCCCACTTTTCATTGCTGTCTTCCTCTGGTCACAGTTTGCCTTGTTAAAGCGTAATGATCTCATCTTCGACTCTTTAATGACCTGACCCCATTTCTTCCTCTGAACCATATTACATTATGGGTGACATTATTTATGTTTTTATTCTTGTTCCTGTGACATGCTTCAGGCTTTCCCTTTTTCCATGTGCTGAATCAGAAAGCACAGGCTACACAGGTTGTAAGTTAATTCTTTCTTCTGAGTGACCCCTTGCATGGTTCTGCAACATCCCTGAAATCTACATTCGTTGGAGTCACAAATACAATTTTGCCAAGGAAATCAGCCAGGTTGGATAACTCTGGATTTGGAATAAAATCTACTGTTAGGTTAGAAAGAAAAACTGTTGAGTCTCCTCTTCAGTAAATGGGGGAGGGAGGAGCTGTGACTTTTGCTTGTGATGCCTAAACTTCAAGGCCACAGTAGAGCAAAAGGGAGAAAAAGAGACTTGGAGCAAAAGATCTGGTTTCCTACTCTCACCCTGGGTCATTGCTTGAGTGACTTCTTCAGTCCAGAAGCTCATGTTTCATCTTGCTTTTGTCTTAGTCTGTTTGGGCTGCTATAACAAAAATGCAATAAACATTTATTTCTCTCAGTTCTGGAGGGTGGGAAATCCAAGATCAAGGTGCAACAGATTCAGTGTCAGGAGAGGGCTGGGTTTCTGCTTCATAGCTGCCTCTTGCTGTGTCCTTACATGGTAAAAAACCTGCATCAGAGATATCTCTGGGGTCTCTTTTATAAAGGCACTAATCCGATTTATGAGAACTCTACCCTCATGACCTAATTATTCCCTAAAAACTCTACCTCCTTATAGCACTACCTTGAGGATTAGGGTTTCAACATATACATTTATAGGAAACTCAAACATTCAATCTATAGCAAATGTTTATTGACAAAATGGATCTACTAATATTTTTCAGTTTACCAGACTTAATCAAATAACTCCTGTGTACCTAAAAACATTTGGGAAACAGTAAAGTGTAGTGGTATGAGCATGAGATTTTGAGTCAAACTTGCCTGATAAAGTTTAGGTTTTGATTCCAGCATTTATCAGAGTACAATCTTGAATGAGTTACTCAACACCTATAACCCTCAGTTTCTTTATCTAGAAAATCAAATAACAAAATTTTCCACCTTAGGACCATTATGGGGGCTCAATATAGTGATGATACCAAAGTCCTTAAAAGACTTATTTCATGGTACATACTTAAACACTGGATGTTATTAATATTACTACTAACAATATCTTATATCTCTATAACTTCTAGAGCAGTTTAAGAGAATATAATTACAGAGGATTATATTTGTTTCCATATTCACTTCTCCCAATCAGACTTTAGACTACTTAGAACAGGGATCACGTCTTAACTTTCTCCCCTTAGCACCAAATATGGGGGATCTGAGATACAGAAACTTGAAAAAGATGTCTTGACTTGAAATGGAGGTAGGAGACAATATCAGGGTCTTTGCATCCGAGCCTCTTCCAGCACAATTGCTGAACAATTTCAAGTCAAACAATTTCAAAAGGAGTTGAAAGTCAAATGTATCCAATGTAACTTACTGGCTCTGTGCCAGGGGACTGATTTTCCCTTTCCATTATTTGGAGAGTTCTACCCTGTTACTCTGATCCCCCCTTTGTTTCCATAAAATCCAATAAAAATTGTAAATACAAAATTTATACACAGTCGTTCTAACGTTCCAATTTCAATGCAAAATAAAAGGTTAAAAGTAAAAGTTTCCCCGTTTTTTTCCTTCTAAAGGTAAACACTTTTGATAATCTGGTATGTACCTTTTTAGATTTTTCTCTGTATGCAGAAGCATATACTATTACATACGTACCATATATTGAGTTTTTTGTTTTGTTTTAAAAATGGTATCATACTATAAATATTCCTGTTTTATTTCATTTCTATTGATAAATAATATCATAACTATATACATTGTGAAGACAATCATCTACATCTGGGGATTTGCCAAATAATTTTTAAAATTAGTTATTTTATTATCCATCAATGTAATATATACACAGAGTTTAAACATTCAAATGCATTTTTAAGAATGGTACTCTGCACCCATGTCTACTTCATATGCTGACCACCATCATGACCCCTAAGCCTCCAACTGTTCGTCAAAGGTAGCTTTTTTTTTTTAAAGCCAGTGTCTTCTTAGCTCCACATATCAAATCAATCTCTCTATACTGCTATCTCTTGACTTACAAGTTCAGATGTTAACTATTTATATCCTCTCCTTTCCTGCTGCTTCATCAATGTATAGAATTTGAAATGCTTGTTAAATTTGTAGTCCATAGTATTGTTACTATGACAATGTAAACATTTGTTTTTCACTGCTGAGCTACTTAGTACCTAGTACCAGGATAACTTTTTTAAAAACAGCTTCCACTCCTCCCTCTCTCCTATTTAATTATTATGTAATTTGCCTAATGCGTGATCATTGGGCTAAATCTTCCAACATCTTAAATAAGCTCTACAAAATGCCTCTTAGTAAAAGATTTTACAAACTTTAAACTGACTTGGTGCAAAAGTAATTGCGGTTTTTGGCATTACAAGTAATTACTTTCAGTAATATAAAAAAGTAATGACTTTTTTTTATAAAGTAAGTAATTTAGTAACATAAAAGTAATTTTTTTTTTGAGACAGAATCGCCCTCTGTCACCCACGCTGGAGTACAGTAGTGCAATCTCGGCTCACTGTAACCTCTGCCTCCTAGGTTCAAGTGATTCTCCTGTCTCAGCCTCCTGAGTAGCTGGGACTACAGGCACCTGCCACCATGCCCAGCTCATTTTTAAATTTTTAGTAAAGACAGGGTTTTGCCATATTGGCCAGGCTGGTCTCTAATACCTGACCTTGTGATCCGCCTGCCTCGGGCTCCCAACGTGCTGAGATTACAGGTGTGAGCCACCGCGCCCAGACAAAACGAATTACTTCTAATGGCAAAAACCACAATTACTTTTGCACCAACCTAATACATAATGTACTACTTCCACTTTTACCTAGAGGTAGGTCCTGGTGACCTCCTTTTCTCTGTTCCTATCCAAATCTGGGTTTGTCTGTGCCTGCCACACAGCTGTTGCTTGGGATTTTTTCCTTCCTCAGTATCCCAAGAGTTGCTTTTACTCTTATTTTGTTTTGGATTGACTGTTAGTAAGATCTCATGTCTTTTTTATTGATTTACTTACTTATTATGATGAGACTTTTTTTTTGAGTAGATTCTTGAGAAAGTGTTCAAGGAGGTAATATTTCTGATATTCTACTTTTCTGAAAATATTTTTAGTCTATCTTTATTCTCAGTTGGTAGTTCGAATGGATATAAAATTCTAGATGGACATTTAATTTCACTCAGACATTTGAAAGCATTACTTTCCGCTTTCATTATCATTCATATGATGCTGTTCTTACACAATTTTTTTGTATGTGAATTTTAGACCTTTGTACTGCTTTCAGAATCTCTTTTTTTAACCATAATTATTGAAATTTCCCACTTAGTTGCTCTGATCTGTGCCTATACAAATTTCATCTTGTTTTCAATGTAGTGGGCTCTTTCAATTTAGATACTCATGGCCTCAGTTATAAGATATTGTATTTTGTTATTTATTTGTTAATTTATCTACATTGTATTCTAGGCATTTTATTCCTTTAGTGCTTGTTTTTTGCACTTGGATACTTTCTGAATTGGTCTTTTCTCTTCTATTGTCTAGTTCCACTTTTTTGTTCTATTTTCTGGAGCATTTTGTCACTTATTTCTTTCAATCTTTTTACTGATTTGAAAAAAAAATTCATGTCCCTTTTTTTTCTTCAGGGATTAATTTTGATCAGGGTTTCTGTTTACCCATAGCACTTTGTTCTTGTTTTATTGATGCAATATTTTCTTTCATGTGGATGAAATATGGACTATCATTTTTAAATAGTTCCCAGTTCTAATTGTCTTTATTGTTCTTTATATTTCATGCTGGAAACTTTCCTCCAAAATTTTGTGATCTTTGAGCCCTTAAAAGCAGAAATGCATTTTGGAGCCTTTTAGAAATAGAAATTCTACCAGTAAGCAGAATTTAGCAAGCAGCAGGCAATCAGGTGGACAGCTGGCATTTTAAAATGACTTTCCCAAATGTCCTTATTAATAGTCCTCTTCTCTGGGGCAGTTTAGGATCTTGAAAGAAGGATACCAATCTCCTGTGAGTAAGGTAAAATGAGGGGAGCTGAGGTCTTTCCTTTCACCTGTGACTTCACCTCCTTTGTCTTTACCTTCAGAACTTCACCTCTTACCCTTTTCTGAGCTTTATTTTCTTGAGTCGAGAGTGGCCTTAGTTCAATTTCTTCAGAATATACATCTCCATTTTCCTATGGAGAGAGAGCAGGAGCAGTCATTGCATAGGATAGGAATGAAAATGACCATTTTCCTAGACATTTAAGTAATCCACCTGGTTTTAGCCCAGTTTCATCGCCGCCACCTTCTTCATGCCTAGAGCCTCTCTTTTCTGAGGTTGAGTGGTTTCTGTGGGGCAATCAGCTTGTTTCTCATTTGGTGTCCTACTCTGTTCCGACTTTCTCTGCTCTGATTTGTTTCCCATTCACCCTTTCAAATTCTGCTGAATCGTATATTGGGATCGAGTTGAAAACACTTCAACACTCTTTAACAGTTTTATTGAAGACTAAAGATATCCTTCTGTTCTTGTTGTAGTCATGAAAGAGAAAAGGGCAGAGTCATTACTGGTGACTTTAATTAACTAATTTTGATGACTTCTGGATTTGCCATTGACTTGATATATATCTTCTCCTATCGTCATACAGAATTTATGTCTTAGAATATATGACGGTTTTTATTCCTGTTCATCTTACTATAAGGCAAGAAAGGTCTATCAGTTAGGCTTTGATAGCTTTAATTACTTAATTTCACAACTAATATTGTAATTCATTTCATTTTTTTTTTTTTTTTTGAGACGGAGTCTCGCTCTGCCACCCAGGCTGGAGTGCAGTGGCCGGATCTCAGCTCACTGCAAGCTCCGCCTCCCGGGTTTATGCCATTCTCCTGCCTCAGCCTCCCGAGTGGCTGGGACTATAGGCGCCCGCCACCTCGCCCGGCTAGTTTTTTGTATTTTTTTTTAGTAGAGACGGGGTTTCACCGTGTTAGCCAGGATGGTCTCAATATCTTGACCTCGTGATCCGCCCACCTCGGCCTCCCAAAGTGCTGGGATTATAGGCTTGAGCCACCGCACCCAGCCCATTTCATTCTTTAAATTCCGTATTACTTTTCTCTCACGTCTCCTTTGGTGGAAAATAAAATTAATGACTAGTACAAAGTTTATAAATAATATAATCATCAAGCAATTAAGAAAACCAAGAAACAATAACTAAATTTTTTTCATAGTTTGCAACTCTTAAATTTGCTAAGACTTTCTCTGATGATGGGATTTTTAATATTTATACCACATTAATATTATAAAAAATTGAATGGCATAGAATATTTTATAAAATATACAAAACTCACAATCATAACACTAAAAATAATAGGCATAAACTTCAAAAAAACCAAAAAAACCACCCCTCCCCCAACACACCTACAGACAATAATGTTTTCATAATATGTATTCTACAGTAGACACAGATTAATTTCCACATGCATTTTATTTGGTGCTTCTGTATACCAATGATTCAGTGGGTTTCATATTCTAATTGTTATTAGGAGAATTCAGTGAACCAAGGCTGAATAAATGAGATATTCCTCCACGCTTTCAACCTCACCCCTGTTTAACTTTATATTACTACACTGAGTTGTTCATATCTGTCTTCTAAATAACTCTTTCTTACTCGTAATGAATTCCCTATACATCTGGAGGTAATCCTTGAGTGTTAGGAGGCCACTTCCGTAACTTTATCTGCTTGAGGTTATTTATTCCTGGCCTGACCTTCTGTCCCTACCACGCACAGCTGTCGCTCCCAGGTGACTGAAAAAGGCATCCTGCAAATGGCACCTTAATGACTAAGCCCAGGATACTGGAACTATTCAATGGTCAGTTGAAGGCCTTTCTTGCGCTACTGATGCCTTATTGATAATGTTGTGCCACTATGAGGGTATAATCAAAACAAAAATCTTCTAGATGGGCTATACTAGAAAGAACATGAATTTGTGATTCAGATAGAACCTAGTATCAATTCAGGCTATGTCACCTTTAGTTAAGTGATCTTGAGAAAAAAATAACCTCTCTGACATTATTTCTCTACCTATCAAGATCTAGGGATTTTTCAAAGAAGATAATGCATGCATCCAGTGCTTAGCAGGTGTTCAGAAAACTGTAGTGCATGCTGCTTTTACTTGTAACTGTGGCAGGGAACTTTTGCAGGGGTATTTATATAATGAATAAAGGAGGTTCCAAGAGGTCTTTGGATCTAAATATTCCTTCCAAGGACTTCCATATGTGGTAGAAATACATAAGAACCATAATTCATCATAACTCTCCACAACTGACAAATAATTATATGATAATGATCTATACAGCAAGGCTGTGTATACTGTAAAAAACATCCTCAGATACTCTTTAGAAGAGGCTGAGATATGAATAACTTGAATAAAAGTATAGACAAGAGGTATGAAAATATTAATATACCAGGTACAATGTATAACCTATTGTGTTGTTAATATTAGGTTGGTGAAAAGGTAATTCTTGTTTTTGCATTAAAAGTAATGGCAAAAACATCATTACTTTTAATGGCAAAACAGGAATTGCTTTTGTGCCAACCTAATATATTCAATAAATCATTGTGAAAAATTACATATTTCCTAAGCTATTGTTCTGGATGATTATCTAACACGTTACCTCTAAGTGCCATGAAGGAAAAAGACACAGAAAAAAATCTCATTTTCCTAGAGGAAAATGAACATGAAACATGAGGTAGACATGCCTAGGTGAGCTCTTTGGACAAGATAAAGACTTTTCTAGAAAAGGGGAGGAATTCTGTGCGTGTGTGTGTGTGTGTGCGCGCGCGCATGCATGTTGGGGTGGTAGTAAATATCAGAATTTGGCCTTGGCCATCCTTGAATACCAGCTTAGTTTAAACTGTATTAGCCAAGTTCATTCTCTTATAACCTCCTTCACTTTGGTATCATATAGGTCAGTTGGAAAAATATCAACTCTGTAATGAACACTTCTCTAGTACCTGGGATTTTTCTCTTGAGCCAACTTTCCTATATCACTTTGTTGAATGCATTTTTCAACATCTTTGTAGTGAAAATAAAATACTTTAATAAATCTTTATTTCCAAACCTGTGTTCCCTGTAGTGATGGCAAAGTTTAGGTGAGATTTACTCACCGACGTGGCTGAATTTCTTGAAGGACCCCCAGTGTGTCATCTTTGCTGTGTCTTCTGCCAAAAAAACTTTCTTTACATTATGAATTAAATAGCTCTCATATCCTGGAGTCTACGGTCAAATCCTATTGACTATTCTGCGCTGCTCAGAAATGTTTTTCATTTGTATCTAAACCTTGATTTCAATCCAAATGTTTATATGACTCAAAATTTTAGTTTGATTATAATAAATAGTTTTAACAGGATTGGAAAATGGAAGGATTCCTTAATTTATGCAGATGTATATTTAATACAAAGCTTCCTCTAAAATGTTTTTCCATACATCTTTTTGTGTTTGTTTGTTTTCGAGACGGAGTCTCACTCTGTCACCCAGGCTAGAGTGCAGTGGTGTGATCTCGGCTCACTGCAACCTCCTCCTTCCAGGTTCAAGTGATTTTCCTGCCTCAGTCTCCTGAGTAGCTGGGATTACAGGTGCCCACCACCATGCGTGGGTAATTTTTGGATTTTTAAAAGAGATAGAGTTTTGCCATGTTGACCAGACTGGTTTTGAACTCCTGACCTCAGGTGATCCGCCTGACTTGGCCTCCTAAAGTGCTGGGATTACAGGTGTGAGCCACCATGCCTGGCCAGTTTTTCCATACACTTTTGGTGAAACCTTTTAATACAGAGATTTTTTTAAATGAGCTGTGATATCTCTACAGTGTTTTCAAGATAGTATTCCTTCCCATTTTTCCCATTATTTCCTATTATGTTCAAACCAAATGAATCTACTTGCTTCTCCAGGCCTCAAATTAATGGCTACTTATGCCTGCTCAGTAAGATTTCTTATAAAGAATTGCATTATTCAATTAAACATGGAAAGAAGAGAAGACGCTAGTTATAATACCGTTACCTCATTACATTAGTTTGAAGGAAACAAAAAGGTAGAGAAAGGCTTTGTTAAAGGATGAAATCGGTTTTAGTAGTACAGGTAATAGGAAAGAACAGCCTAGGCACAGGAAACTTTATCAACATGGGTAGGAAAGTTAGAGAAGTCATTCAATGACTTCAGGCATATTAGCTAAAACTTCCACTCTAATTTGTAGATGATAATAGCAGTAGAAATAGAAACTACCACTTAAATACTATAATTTACTGACTTTATTTTATGCCAAAATCATTCATTTATTTTAATTACATTTAGCCCTTATTATAACACCATCTTACATGAGTAATTTTTTTGTTTCAAATGAGAAAATGGAATTTCTCTGAGGTTAAGTACTTTACTAAAATGAGTGATAAAAATGAAATTCAAGAGAATCAAAGCTTTTTGTATTTCTACAACATCATAGAATTTGGAGACTAAATTTTCCTATTGGGGAATCATAAGGGTAATGCATGATTATGAGCACCTCCTGAACACCACTCTATATTGAAAAAGAGAGGTTACTGAAAGAGTAGAATTTTTCACAAAAAAAGAAATTTAGTGTAGAGAGGACAAGAGGGACAGGGCCTCTTCCACTGAGGCCCATGGAGAATATAACCAGTAACTCCTGGGAGTAGTCACAGGTTTGGTAAATCTCATAAGCAGTATGTCTGGATTTCACCAAGGAATTTGGCAAAGACTTGCATAATTTTTTGGCAGACAAGGCTGAGAAATATGAGATGATGATATAGTTAAAGTCAGAGCTGGTTTAAAACTTGTAATCGATGAGCTTTTAATAATGGTTAAAAATGAAATAAATCTGTGTTCTAATTTCATACATGTTATTAACTAGACACAAAGACCTTGAGAAAATCATTAGCCCTTCCAGACAGTATTATTATTAGTTCATCTACAAAAGAGGTTTGGAAATACATATTTCAGTGGCCATCAGTAATATATTGAAAAAGAGAAATGTAACCAATGAAAAATTACAATTTATAACTCAATTTCTAAAGAATTGTTTCTGGAATATGAAAATCTAGAATAAGTTTAGACTTCTCTACATGATATAGCTGATAAAAGATGTTCAGATTATGTTTGGTGTAGGAAAATTAATTAGAAAGTTCTAGCACCCCAGCTTGCAGGCACTAGAATAACATTAAAAGATAAACAAAAGATGAAAGATTAAAAACAAAAAATATATAAATAAGGTCTCTCTATTTGTTATTTATTTCCTAAAGTGAACAGCCTTGGTTTCCTACCCAGCATTATCCCATTTCCCCTTAACTTCTTTTTTTTTTTTTTTGAGACGGAGTCTCACTCTGTCGCCCAGGCTGGAGTGTAGTGTCGCGATCTCGGCTCACTGCAAGCTCCGCCTCCCAGGTTCCCGCCATTCTCCTGCCTCAGCCTCCCGAGTAGCTGGGACTACAGGCGCCCGCCACCACGCCCGGCTAAGTTTTTGTATTTTTAGTAGAGACGGGGTTTCACCGTGTTAGCCAGGATGGTCTCCATCTCCTGACCTCGAGATCCGCCTGTCTTGGCCTCCCAAAGTGCTGGGATGTTCATACTTTCTCCAAGCTTATTCTCCTTATTCCTATTGGGTGGATACTAATTCGTTTAATGCATTTGGACTGTGATGATATATGGATGGGATTGTGACATGTGGGTGCCCAATCATTCTAGAAGGAAAGCTTAGCATTCTTAGATGAATTTCTCTCTTTCTCGTTTTCTCATTCTCTGTCTTCTCTGTCTCCAGTGTCATATGAATCAGAAAACATGAACTCAGACTGATGCTGGAAGCCACCTTATGAATATAAGCAGAATCAGCCTCCTTATGACGTTGATGCTATAAGCAATGGACTGAAAGATATAAAAAGCAAGCAGAGAGGATGGTAATGTTGAGACACAAATTAACAAATACTGAAGCCTGATCTACTCCTGAAAGTTATACATACCTTAATAATCTTAGCCAGTTTGAGTTGAAATTCCTGTTACTTTCAGCCAAGAGCACCTTAGCTGGTATACTCTGTGTTCTTTATCAAGGCAAAGGATTATCAAACTGGAATAATAATACACGTGTGAAAGATGAACATTAAAGTTCTAGGTATGCCTGGATGACAGTGTTAGAGAATCTAGCTCTTTGGAATGAATTCAAGACTGGGTGCATCTTGGAATATGGACATTATTTATTTATGTGCTACCAAAAAGATAATGCAGGTATAGTCCCAGAATTACTACAAATAATTCTAGAAATCTTATAAACCAGAATGGGTATAAATTCTAGAAATTACAGACTGTGTGTTTCTTGGGGCAGGGAGGGAGAAGCTCAGACTGAACAATAATAAGGGTGATTTGTGGGTTCTTCTAAAGTGAAGTGATGATCATTATGAGCTAATACCAGTACCTTAAGTCAGGCCAAACTTACCTCATTCCCTTTCATGAGAAGGTTAGCAAATTCACAGATTCAGTAAATCTCATAAGCAATATATCTGGATTTCACCAAGGAATTTGGCAAAGACCTGCATAATTTTTTTGGCAGACAAGGCTGAGAAATATGCGATAGATCATACAGTGAAAACCAGAGCTGGTTTAAAACTTGTAATCAATGAGCTTTTATTAATGGATAAATGCCACCATGGAGGGAGGTACCACGGGCTTCTCTTAAGTGACTCATCTTATGTGATATTTTGTATCAGTAATGAAGATGAAGATATTGAAGTCATCCTTCTCAAGATTCGGAGTGCTTTCCAAGTTGGTTAAAAGAGCTGACTGGGCACAGTGGTTCACACCTGTAATCCCAGCATTTTGAGAGGCCGAGGCTGGCAGATTGCCTGAGGTCAGGAGTTCAAAACCAGCCTGGCCAACGTGGTGAAACCCTGTCTCTACTAAAAATACAAATATAT
The DNA here is from genome assembly GCF_008728515.1 of Papio anubis. NCBI lineage: Eukaryota > Metazoa > Chordata > Mammalia > Primates > Cercopithecidae > Papio > Papio anubis. Next base: position 117,207,957 of record NC_044983.1, read on the forward strand.
ATATATATACAGGTGTGGTGGCGTGAGCCTGTGGTCCCAGCTACTCTGGAGGCTGAGGCAGGAGAATCACTTGAACACGGGAGGAAGAGGTTGTAGTGAGCCGAGCTGAGACTGTGCCACTGCACTCCAGCCTGGGTGACAGAGCGAGACTCCCCCCCCCCCCCCCCCCCCCAAAAAAGGCTAGTAACTTAAAAATGAAAGGGTTCTAACTCTAAAAAGACTCCATTGACTTCAGTGATTATCTTTTTATAACAAGAGACCATTTTCTAGCTGTAATGATTTTAAGAACTCAGACTTAATAGGAAAACATATCTTCCCAAGAACAAGATGGCTAAGATAATATACTGAAAGCATGTAAATATGGTATACATATCTGTGTACCTATTATGTCTCTGTGGACAACTTTCAAAAGAATACAAATACATATGGATGACAAAATTGCTAGGTAAGAATTTAATCAAAACTATAAGGCCCAGAAATTGGCCCATGTTTTATACCTTGTAGGTCCAGGGGTAGAGGTTGGGGAGGGTGGCAAATGTGAGAGGAAGGCAGTGACTCTAATACGACTCCATTTATTCCTATTAATGTGAAGAACTAGTTCCATTATTAGGAAGACCACCTTATAAAATTATGGGACAGTTAAAAATATAGCTTCCTTTGTCTTAGTAAGCTGTCTTGCCTTTTAAAATGAACTTCTGCATTTTGGAGGTATGTGTGTGTTTAAATTATTCCCTAATCATATAGAATAATACAGAAATTTACATGTTGGTCTGATCTTAATGATAGATTGAGATTAAGTTAACCATTTCCACGCTAAACTTAGAGTGCCAAAGATCTCTGCCATTCCCCTATTGGAGCTGTTGTGGCATTATTCTAGAAAAAATAAACCAAGTATTGGTAAAGATAAACCAAGCTTTGGTAAAAGTAAACCATACCAAGCTTTGCTAAAGGCTGCAGGGTAGTGCCTAGGCTAAAAACAGCCAGTTCATATAGATACTAGGTTTTCCCCAAAGATGGGTGGAAAGCCCACAGTGAATATCAGACAAAGAGTAGTTGCACAGATTAGGAACTGACATGTCTATGTGCCCACCTGTCTGAAATATTTTAACTTCTTTCTCGATCCTTTTTTGTTGAATCATGAGAAAGTAATACTTCTATGATTTCAAATAATTTGCTGTTCAGCATCTCAGAGCTTGGTACAGCTTAGAATCTCTGTATTAGAACATGGTAATCCTTAAGGGAGGGGTAAAGTTATTTATTAGATTTAGGTTCATGTCTTTATAGGTATATTAGTGGATCATGAAGGAGATTCTAACAGGCATTTGAAAATAATTAGCTTTGTAGGGTAATGGAAGACTTGGATGGGTTGACTTTTGTTTTATGCTTTACATACTTTTTAGTATTGTTTAAAGTTGTTGCAATAAGAACGTACTGTTTTTATAATTTAAGTGTTTTATTTTTGAAAACTAACAAGGGTATGAATTTAGGTTAATTTTAACTTTCAAATGTGACACATAAAAGCTGACTGATATTATTCAGCTGAATATCATGCATAGAAAAAGAGAAAATTTTCCCATAAGCTGGTCTGAGCTTATCTTGAGTGTTTTATTATTATTTAATCCTGGTTGCTATATTGTGAGGCGCGAAGTGAACATCAGAAAGTTTATATCAGTGGTTGTCTGTAGATTGTTTATATGGTTATCTATCAGAGGTTGCGGAAAAGGCATGTTAAAATTTGAGGAGGGCAGAGTCTGACACAGCATTTTGTAGTTATGTAGGCAGGTCTGCCAACTATCTCAGCCTGTAAGAGACTTTTCAACTCTGCTGGAGTTTAAATGTTGGCAAACAATTTGCATTCTTCAAAATCAGTGTAGGGGCTTAATACTTGTGATGTGGACCACCTTAGTGTGTTCTCTGATCAAAGCAGAAAGTGCTTATGATGAAGGCTCTAGAAAGTAGTTCATGCGTGGAAAACCTAATGGTACTAAAGAGTTTCCTTCTAAAGAATTTACCAGGAAAACTTTTAAATGATTAGAGAGGCTCAGAAAGGACAGAGGACTTGCCTTGTCAAGTACTGAGCTCTCCAGCTTTATTTACAGAAGCTTGATGATATCCTGTTTAGGATACTGAAGTGGGATCCCTATTCTAGTGGGGAAGTTTCTTTATCTTTAAAGTTTTTCTGAAGATAAGATTGTTTAAATCTTCATCTGGGCCATTAGGATAGATAGGTTATTGCTTTGTCTGTCAAGCAGTCAATATAATTTGAGACCATCAAAGACACATTGTGGGAATTTTTTTTTTCTTTTTTTTTTTTTTACGGCCTACTTTTTGAAGCCTGTTGGATTTCTAGGCTCCCGATTAGAAAACCCACATATATACATATCTTTTAAGAGTTGAAAACAAGAATGTACGAATAAGTTTGCTTTGCTTTTCTTCACATTCTTTATTTTAATAGAATTTCTAAATATGTGTTTGTGATCGGATATGATTTAAAAGCTTTAGATACTTGGTGATGCCAGTTGCCTTTTATTCCCTTTTTTACACCATTATACCATTTAATCTTTTGTGCAAAGGTTTTATCTTTACTCTAAATAATATTTTGGTGTAAACATTACACTTTTTTGTTAGAGTATAGTATTAAGTGTTTGCAATATGCCAGGTACTCTTCTAAGTGCTATACCAGGGAGGGACCATTTCATCCTTGCAAAGTCTGTGTGATGAAGATAATGTCTTTAACCTCATTTATCATCTATTGAAACTGAGGCACAGAGAAGTTAGGCAACCTGTTCAAGGTCAGAAAGGCGGTAAATGGTGTGAGCTAAAATTTGAACTCGACAAGTCCTGCTCTAGTCTGTTCCTTGAACCATAATTCTACAGTGCCTACAAAGTCTAGACTCTGAAGATGACTTCAAAGAAAGCCTAACAATAATTCGGATTTTGGAGAGAAGAAAATAACATTGAAGTATATTAATTTGTTTCCCTTGTCCTAATATTTTAAGTGAGTTTGGATAAAACAAAAAAAATTAGAAAAAAATAATTGGTTCTATCACTGCAGCTTGGAGACACTGTAATAACATTAAAAGATAAACAGACTAAGACCAAAATATAAATAAATAAATAGAATCTCAGTGGCTAACCCAAAACAGGTGTTCAGGAAATATTTATTGGCCAGGTGCAGTGACTCATACCTATAATCCCAGCACTTTGGGAGGCCCAGGTGAGTGGATCACCTGAGGCAGGAGTTGGAGACCAGCCTGGCCGACATGGTGAAATCCTGTCTCTCCTAAAAATACAAAAATTAGCTGGGTATGTGGTGCACACCTGTAATCCCAGCTACTGGGGAGGCTGAGGCAGGAAAATTGCTTGGACCCTGGAGACGGAGGTTGCAGTGGGCTGAGATCACGTCATTGCACTCCAGCCTGGGTGACAGAGTGAGACTCCATCTCAAAAAATTTAAAAAATGTATTTATTGAGTAAATTAATCAGTACATTAACTTGTAAATGACAGTTGAGTTTCATAACACACACACACACACACACACATTTTTATACTTTATGGTGCTTGAAATAGTGTTGACCATAAAAGAAATGCATGGTATTAAATAAAAAGGACATTGCTGATATTTTTCCTGACACTTTACTAATTGAGTAATCAAGGGCTAGATGATGGAGTAGATATTAGTTGATTGACCTCCGACATCCTTTGCCTCCTTTTCTCTTCTCAATAGCTTTTATTTTCTGTAAGAGTCTCCATGAGGTTCTAGATAGGTTGACTCCTTTCCTGGGTCCAAGGGTGAGGTATATAACTCAAGCTGAGGAAATCCTTTTATTGACCACAGTGATTACTTTGGACTGGGGAGGAGGGCAAAACATTCTAATGAGAATGAATCTCTGAACATCTCTTAGAATGTTGAAACAAAGGGCACTTGTTGACTGGCCGGTGTTGTAAGTGTATGAGGAAACTAAAACTGCCTGCAAGCCTTTTTTGCTGTTCTGCAGGAAGCTAGACCAAGAATGAAGTTAATGCATGGATTAGGGAGAAGCAAAGAGAAACTCAGCAAAACTGATCCAGGACCCTGATGACATGTGAATGGATCTGATTCACGGTAATAAATTACACACACACCTTAAGTGTACTCTATATTGGATATTATAATTGCATGAACCAATAAATCCTCTTTTAAAAGTTTATTTTTACTTATTATAAAATATATCAAACACGATGAGAAAAGTTTTACTAATACTCTTGAAAGTATAGCCCAGAATTAATCAATAAACTTAACACCTTGCCCTGTTTGCTTTAGAACTTTCAAAGAAATAATAAAAGTAATTAATTGTAGATGCAACTGAAGTTATGTATACACACCTTTCCAATCTAATTCCCTTCACTTACTAAATGTTAAGATTTTACTACGTTCTCTTTAAAACTTTCAAATAAATGAAAACAACTACAGAATGTGTTGAAGAATTCTCTTAATTTTTTCTTACTTAGGAATTGCATTCCTTAAGGAAAAGTAGCACAGTCTCATAATTCTTTGTAACCCCCTCTTGGGGCTTTCTCATAGCAGGTGTTCGATAAATGCTTCTTGATTATCTATGAGTAAATGAAACATTCTGAAAGAGGTTGAAATCCAAGATTTAGTAGTTGGTCATTAAGGAGCCATGGTGTTAACTGATGAACTGTGGAGAGACTTCATGCTGTGTAATGAGAAGAGAGGAGTTACCCAACACCCAGCCTATACTAAATGAAGCCGTTCTTAATTCTCTTTCTGTGAGCTCCTGAACATATGGAGATAGTTAAACTTCTGGTGCAGGGCAGAAGAAACATTAAGCCACAGAGCAGTGAGATAGCCAAAAACCTCACGCAACTCTCAGCACAGAAACTGACAGTGACAAAACTTATATTTGAATGAGAAACAGCTCAGCTTACCAGTAATTTCTTCTGCTTGTAGTTGTCATGACGTCTGTGTGCGTGTGTGTGTGTGCATGCAATGTTTGTGCAGAAATTCTGGAAGATATAGGCCAGGCATGGTGGCTTACGCCTATAATCCCAGCAACTTGGGAAGCTGAGGTGGGTGGATCACTTGAGGTCAGGAGTTATACACCAGCCTGACCAACATGGTGAAACCTCTACTCCACTAAAAATACAAAAATTAGCCATGTGTAGTGGAGCACACCGGTAGTCCCAGCTACTCAGAGGCTGAGGCAGGAGAATCACTTGAACCCGGGAGATGGGGGTTGTAGTGAGATGGGATTGCATGGCTGCACTACAGCCTGAGTGACAGAGTGAGACTCTGTCAGAAAAAAAAAAAAAAAGAAAGAAAGAAAAGGAAAAAAGAAAAGAAAAGAAAAGAAAAAAGAAAGAAAGAGAAAGAAAGAAAGAGAAATTCTGGAAGATACAGAGCCACAGAATACAATAAGAGATACCATAATATAAAAGTTGGAATAAGCCATATGTGAATTGAAATCCCGGTTGTATTATTTACTTAACTTTTTGTGACCTGGAGAAAGTTTGAACATGAGTTTTCTTGCCTGGAAAATAAGTATAAAATGATTCACCGTTAGGAATATTATTATTTACAATTTTAACTTTTATTTTAGATATAGGAGTACATGGACAGGTTTCTTACATGTGCATATTGTGTGATGTTGGGGTTTGGGGTATGGATGTTTCCTTTACCCAGGTAGTGAGCATAGTACCTAACAGGTAGTTTTTCAACTTGTTCTCTTCCCTCCCTCCCCACTCTGGTTATCCTTAGTGTCTATTGTTCTTCATCTTTATGTCCATGTGTACTCAGTGTCTAGCTCCCACTTATCAGAGAGAAGATGCAGTATTTGGTTTTGTGTTATGGTGTAATTCACTTGGATAATGGCCTCAAAATGCATCCATGTTGCTGCAAAAAAAATCATTCTTTTTTATGCCGTGTAGTATTCCATGGTGTATATGTACCACATCTTCTTTATGTAGTGCACTGTTGATGGACATTTAGGGTGATTCCTTGCTTTTGCTATTGTGATTAGTGCTGTGATGAACATACAAGTGCATGGGTCTTTTTGGTGGAATGATTTAATTTCCTTTGGGTATACATCCAATAATGGGATTGCTGGGTTGAATGGTAGCTCTGTTTTAAGTTTTTTGAGCAATATTCAAACTGCTTTCTACAGTGGCTGAACTAATTTACATTCCTACCAACAGCGCATAAGCATTCCCTCACTAGTATCTATTCTCTTTTGACTTTGTAATAGTAGCCATTCTGATTGGTGTGACATCTCAACATACCAGCTGGTGTAGTATCTCACTGTGGTTTTGACCTGCATTTCTCTGATGATTAGTGATAATGAGCATTTTTTTCATAGGTTTGTTGACCATTTGTATGTCTTCTTTTGAGCAGTACCTGTTCATGTCTTTTGTCCACTTTTTAATGTTTTTTTTAAATTCCTCATAGATTCTGAATATTATATCTTTGTTGGATACACAGTTTGCAAATATTTTCTCCCATTCTGTAGGTTGTGTGTTTACTTTGTTGATAGCTTCTTTTGGTGTACAGAAGCTCTTTGGTTTAATGTTTCCACTTGTCAATTTTTGTTTCTGTTACAATTGCTTTTGAAGACTTAGTCATAAATCCTCAAGGCTGATGTTCAGAACAGTATTTCCTAGGTTTTCTTCTAGGGTTTTTATGATTTGAGGTCCTACACTTAAAACTCGAATCCATTTTTAATTAGTTTTTGTTTATGGTGATAGTTAGGGATCCAGTTTTATTCTTCTGCATATGGCTAGCCTACTATCCCAGCACCATTTATTGAATAGGAAGCTCTTTTCCCATTGCTTATTTTTGTAGACTTTTTCAAAGATAAGTTGATTGTAGGTGTGTAGCTTTATTTCTGTTTTCTCTATTCTGTCCCATTGATCTACGGGTCTGTTTTTGTACTAGTACCATGTTGTTTTGGTTACTGTAGCCTTATAATATAGTTTGAAGTCAGGTAGTGTGATGCCTTCAGCTTTGTTCCTTTTGCTTAGGATTGCTTTGGCTATTTGGGCTTTTGATTCCGTATGAATTTTAGGATAGTTTTTTCTATTTCTGAGAAAAATGGTGCTGATAGTTTGATAGAAATAGCATTGAGTCAGTGGATTGCTTTGGGCAGTATGGCCATTTTAATGATATTGATCCATCTAATCCATGAGCATGGAATGTTTTTCCATTTCTTTGTGTTATCTATGATTTCTTTCAGCAGTGTTTTGTAGTTCTCCCTGTAAAGATCTTTTACTTCCTCAATTAGATGTATTCTGAGGTATTTCCTTTTTGTGTGTGTGGCTGTTGAAAATGGGATTTGTTCTTGATTTGATGCTCAGCTTGAACATTATTAGTGTATAGAAATGCTACTAATTTTGTGCATTGATTTTGTATCCTGAAACTTTACTGAAGTTATTTATCAGCTCTAGGAGCCTTTTGGTGGAGTCTTAGGGTTTTCTCAGTATAAAGTCATATTGTCCATGAAGAGAGATAGGAAATGACTCCTTACTTTCCTATTTGGATGCCTTTTATTTTTTCTGATGCCTGATTGGTCTGGCTAGGACTTCCACTACTGAATTGAATTGGAGTGGTGAGAGTGGGCATCTTGTTGTTTTCTGATTCTTAAGGTTATATTATATATATATAATTTATATATATAATAATTTATATATAATATATTAATTTATATTATATATAATTTATATATATTATTATATATTATATATGTTTATATATAATATATATAAATTATATATATATAATTTCTGTTTATCTGGTGAATCACATTTATTGATTTGCATATGTAGAACCAACCTTGCATCCCAGGAATAAAGCCTAATTGATTATGGTATATTAACTTTTGGATATGCTGCTGGATTTGGTTTGATAATACTTTGTCAATAATTTTTGCATCTAAGTTCATCAAGGATATTGGCCTGACAGTTTTTTTTTAATTGTGTTTTTGCCAGATTTTGGTATCTGACTGATGCTGTCTTAGTGGAATGAGTTAGGGAAGAGTCCCTCCTCGTCAGCTGGAATATTTTCTGTAGGATTGGTATATTTGTATGTCTGGCAGAATTTGACTAGGAATCCATCTGGTCCAGGATGTTTTTTTGTTGGTAAGTTTTTAATTACTGACTCAGTTTCGGAACTTCTTATTGTTCTGCTTAGGGTTTCACTTTCTTCCTGGTTTAGTCTGAGGAGATTGTATGTTCCAGGAATTTATCCATTTCCTGTATATTTTCTAATTTGTGTGCGTACACTTTTCGTAATACCTTCTGCAGATCTTTTCTATTTCTGTGTAAGCAGTTTTTATGTCATCTTTGTCATTTCTGATTGTACCTAATTTAGATTTTTTTGTTAACTGGTCAATTAATCTTATTTATTCTTTTGAATAACTGATTCCTGTTTTCATTGATCTTTTATAGGGACTTTTGCATATCAATTTTATTTTGTTCATCTCTAATTTTAGTTATTTATTTTCTTCTGTTAGCTTTGGAGTTGGTTTGTTCTTTTCTAGTTTATCTAGGTGCAATGTTAGATTGTTAATTTGAGATCTTTCTAACTTCTTGGTGAAAGTGTTTAGTACTATAAACTTTCCTCTTAACACTGCTCTAGCTACATCCCAAGAATTTTGGTAAGTTGTATCTCTATTTTCATTAATTTCGATGAATTTTTTATTTCTGCCTTAATGTCATTTTTCACCCAAGAATTGTTCAGGAATAAGTTGTTTAATTTCCATGCATTTGAGTTGTTTTGACAGATTTTCTTGTTATTGGTCTGTGTTTTTATGGCACTATGTGTTCCAAAAATGTGCTTGGCATGATTTTGATTTTTAAAAAAATTTATTTGGACTTACTTTATGACTGATCATGTGGTCAATCTTAGTATATGTTCCATGTGCAGATGAGAAGAATGTATACTCTGTGGTTGTTGGGTGGACTATTCTGTAGATGTCTATTAGTTCCAATTGGTCAAGTGTCAAGTTTTAAGACCAGAATTTCTTTCTTAGTTTCTGCCTTGATAATAACACTGTCAGTGGGGTGTTAAAGTTTGCCACTATTATTATTTGGCTGTCTAGGTCTCTCCATAGGCCAAGAAGTACTTTTTTTTTTTTTTTTTAATGAATCTGGGTGCTCCAATGTTGAGGGTATATACATTTATAATAGTTAAGTCTTCTTGTTGAATTGAACCCTTCATTATTATGTAATCCCTTCTTTATTCTTCTAATTGTTAGTTTAACATCTATCTTATCTGATATAAAAATTGTGACTCCTGTTGTTTTTTTGTTGTCTGTTTGCATGGTAGATTTTTCTTCATCCCCTTACTTGGAGACTGTGGATGTTGTTACATATGAAGCGGGTCTGTTGAAGAGAGCAGATAGTTTTGTCTTGTCTTTTATCCAACTTGCCACTCTTTGTTTTTTAAATGTGCATTTAGACTATTTAAATTAAGGGTTAATATTGACATGTGTGATTTTGATGCTGTCATCGTGTTGTTAGCTGGTCGTTTTTTAGACTTGTGTAACTGCTTTATAGTGTTTGTGGGTTATGTGCTTAAGTGTGTTTTTGTAGTAGGAGGTGTTGTTCTTTCACTTTCGCGTTTAGCACTCCCTTAAGGAACTTTTGTAAAGCTAGTCCAGTTGTAACAAATTTCCTTAGCATTTGCTTGCCTGAGAAGGATTTTATTTCTCTTTCACTTATATAACTGTTGAATGGATGATTTTTGTAAGAGCAAATGTCTGCTGGTGTAAACAAGTAAACAAATGGGAGCTATCTCATAATTTTGTGTGAATAATTATGCTGGAAATTTACATGGATATTCAGAAAGGTCTATTCCCAAGATGTGTGTATTTATTTACCTCCTTTTAATTCATGAGGTTATTGCAATCTTTTTCTTATACCTGTCTTTTCATCTGCTATTTTATGATGGATACAAATCTTAGAAACAGAAAGCATTTACAAAACAAGTTATGAAAGAGTCCCAGTGTAGATGGTACATGGTGAATGTGAAGAGAAGACTTAGGTTTGGGACTTAATCACTACATTAAGTTGCTATGTTACTTTTGCAAACTCTCTTCTCTCCTGTGAGCATCAGATGTATGATCTGAGAATAAGGGAATGAAGTTAGATCAACTCTAAAGTTTCTTCCAGCTCTAAAGTTTTAAGTGGCATTGAAGTTAAAAGAATAGGACTATTGGAAAAGGCAGTATGGTGTTGAAGAACAAGCTAGGCAGGTGTGGTTCATATTCTTGCTCTTCTGCCAGCTGTGTGACTTGGGGCCAGTTGCTCAACTTTAGACAGGCCATATGGTATAGCAAGTAAGAACCCTGGGCTGAGGCTGAATTCATATCCTAGTTTTGTCATTGAATTATGCTGTGAACTTGGACAATTCATTTTCTCCAAGTTTAAAAGGGCACTTAAAACACATGGTGTGTGGTTTACACTAAACAAGTGAGCATTTGGAAAGCAGAACAATATGTCTGCTTTAGACAGGCACACACACACACACACCTGCCTGTAATGCTAGTTCTTATTTTAGTAACATCACTAGGCTTCATGATTTTCTCATATGTGAAGTTAGAATAATAATTCATACATTGTCAATTCATCATTTTTGTAGGGTTTGGGGGAAGAATATATAGGGACTCAATCATAGTCACTGCATCTACTTACTGAGTGCCAAGTACTTGTTAGGCGATAGCCTGGGTATTTCACATGTCACTGTTGTTTTTAGAGATCGAGGTAACTGGTGAAGGCTTCACAGAAGTGACTGGAGCTGAATTGTAAAGGATTATGAAAATTCATTATTTTATTCTCTCTAAATATTTAGCCCATTATTTTTTGAATGCAAACTGTGTGACAGACACTGCTCAAGGAAAGAGATGAATAAGGCTAAGTACCCATTCTTTATTTTCCATATATTTTGGAAGAAGTCCCAGCCAATATAAAAATAAGCAAATAAATACTGTTTTGGTAGTAAACATTTCTGTAACATAAATGAAGCAATGCCAGGTAATCAAAACTGATGGGAGAGGGACAGAATGAGATTTAGAAAACTATTAAAGATGAGATTTATAGATTGAAGATTCTTACAAGTATTTATTGGTGGAGGATTGTTCTTAGTATGTTCGTACAAAGTTAAATAAATATGTTTCCTTTGATTTATATTATTTTATAACCACTTTCTCTTGCTGTGTCGCATGAACCATAATGTGTATGGTCTCCTATCACCACAAATAATTTCTTTTTCTGTTCAGATTTTCTGATAGGTGAGTGATTCAAAATGTAGTGAACCCACATAGGGTTGTTATCTATACTGAGTCACACAAGGAAGGCATTTGACCATTTTTATGTTAGGGTTATATAGGCAGAGCCATAGACACCTGGAATGCTTTCTGGGAAAGAAGTTTTATGGGGGCTGTTTAGTTCAGGGTTTTGGGTGGGTGTGGTTGTAATGCATCCATCTTCCCTTCAGTCTGTCTTTCTCTGATCACATGGACATGAACACAAGAAAGTCCTCTGAATCTTGGGAGGGAAAATTAAACACTGGGAAAATGAGCATATTAGCTTTGATGCTGTGACTCTCCCATTTGGCTCCTCAAGCAATTTCAGGTGGGATGCATGTGAAGATAGTGAAGACAAAACTGTCAAAGTATAAGTGATGTTCAGGAAATCAAGGTACATTCAAACCAGAACAGCTACAGAACATCTGGTACCAGTTTGCATTTCCTTTCAGTTCTTTAATACTGGGATTTACAGGAAGAGGAACACATTTTGAAGTCCTTCCCATAATGGGGATATAGAGATAGGAAGAGCAGCTGCGTTTGTGGAAGAATAAATGAGAGCTCATATTTTCTGAGAACATCTATATGCCAGATATTACTTTAACATGCATTATTTCAAATACAACTGCCTATGCTATCTAAATTTGGACAACAGTCTTCAGTGTACAAATATCATTCATACTTGTTCATCAGTGTAATCCTAACATTCTGTTTTATAGGTACAGAGTGATTAAACATATGGGCTCTGGATTAGAATTGGTGAATTCAAATCCTAACTTTACTACTTTCTTGATATGTGACTTTGGATGAATTTCTTTCACCCTATGCCATATCATTCTTACTTACAAAATAGGAATAAAGATAATATTGACTACCTATGAGGATTAAGTAGTTTATTAAAAGTAAAGCAGTGTAATTAGGATAGTTGTTGGCACACAAGTATGCAATAAATGCTAGCTCATTTTATTATTCTAATATTATGTCTAGGGAAAGAGGCTTTAGAAAATTGTCTTGCCCAAGAACATACAGATTAACAATTGGCGATGTTTGACCTTAAGCTTTGTTTTCCTGACTCTGATTCATACTCTTAATTTTTGAATACACTTTGCATTTAATGCCTTGTGATTAACACTGAGGAGAGAAATACAGACATATCTCCTGCTCTGAAGACACTTTGCTAGTTCATTCTTTTTTGTCATAACAGGTTATGGAGGAAGGGTATTGGCTTATGTCTTACTTAACACTTATTAGATTTTATTCAAGAAGATTGGAAAGTTTTCACTGAATATCTTCAGAGATATTTAAAGATTTTCACCAAAATTTCAAAAAGATTAATTTGAATGATGAATAAAATGGCTTTAGTTGATAAAAGCTTTAATTTGGGGGACTAGCAAACATCAGAGTATTCTCATTATTTTTTGCAAACTGAAGACCCCTTGACTGGACCAAAGGAAGATACATGACAAACAGAAAGGCTAGTATGGAGGGGAGGAATAGGTCTAAGAGCATGGTATAAAGAAGGTACACATCAGCATTTTCCCTTCATTTGAATCCACTTCACTCTCTCTCCAGCACTCTTCAATGATCCCCATTGCCCAAAGCTTGTAATCTAAGATGCTTAAAAGAGACCGAAAGGCTTTCCAAGAACTGAGCTTCCTCAGCTTATCTCCCATCTGTCTCCCACTCCTTTTACTCTATGCTTGAGAAACACTGGACTGCTCAGCCTCACACTAGATGATTCCGCACATGAGTCATCTTTCCCACTTGTCCTACTGCCTGGAATGCTTTTGACATCAATTATTTGCGAGACTGAAATCTACTCATTAATTAAGTCTCAACTCAGACTCCTACCTTCCAGGAAGCCTATTCTGATGGAGTTAAAAGCCCATTCTCACCCACATAGCACCTTTATCATCGCTCTTATTTCATCATCCTAACATTCTCTATTCTCTGTGTGTTTTTCCCCTCCACTTCCTCATCTGCATTTCTTAATCTTTCATGAGAACTTGTCCTTTTTTTTTTTTTTCATGCTGATGATCAGGGGCCACATCTCTCCAGTAATACATCAGATCACTGGGGGGGCAGCAGGCAGAGATCCCCCACAAACCCTCACACATGTGGAGCCTGAAAGTAACAGTTCTGCCTCTCTTCATCTGCCCCCATCCTTTATCCAACAGAAACATTTACCTCGGATGATGAGATTTATCAAAAGGTAGAATATGCCCTTTTTTAATTATTGAAAATTATGTTTTCTTTTTCTTTTTTATGACTAGCAAGTGTTTCTCTAGCAGGAAATTTTCAAAATCCCTGAAGCGTAAGGGCATTATATATACTATAGTATGCAAGTATCCTATGACCTGATTTTAGCTGTTTGTCAACATAGAAATCTTCTAGGGACTCACCTTTTAGTTTATTGTCCAGATAATCCTCTTGTATTAGAAGCACACTGACTGCCAGTTAATCTCTTTATACATGGAATAAAGGTCAATTTTGAGAGTTACAAACATCATAGATACATTGAGTCTTAAATTTCTAAAGGGGTGGATTTACAAAAGCTTAGAATTTTACTGCTTTCAGCCAAATAGAAATCTTCTGTGAGCAAGAATGATTTCTTTTCCTTGTTTCTTATCTGTGTCCCCTTTCTTCTCCTTCTTCCTACTCCTCTTCCTCTGCCTCATTTTGCTGCTTCTCCTCTCCCTCTTCCTCTTCTTCCTCCTCTTCCTCTTCATGCCACATATTGCCTAAATAGCACTCAGATGTTTTGACAATTTTGGCAATAAAGAATTGTACTACTGACCCGGCACGGTGGGTCATTCCTGTCACCCCAGTACTTTGGGAGGCCAAGGTGGGAGGATCACTGGGTCAAGAGATCAAGACCATCCTGGCCAACATGGTGAAATCCTGTGTCTACTAAAAGTACAAAAATTAGCTGGGTGTGGTGGCATGTGGCTGTAGTCCCAGCTACTCAGGAAGCTGAGGCAGGAGAATCACTTGAACCAGGAAGTCAGAGATTGTAGTGAGCTGAGATCATGCCACTGCACTACAGTCTGGTGACAGAGTGAGACTCCATCTCAAGAAAAAAAAAAAAAAAGAATTGTACTACTTATTTTCCCTCAGAACGGTTTTAATACACATGTACTCAAATACAATTCCCATTTCTATAGATTTATTTCACAGGAAAAAAAATTATCTAACTTCTATTTATCATTAAAAACTTAACTCAGGTATCAGTTATGCAAGAACATATACACACACACACACACACACACACACACACACACACACATACCAGGTAGATCTCTATATATTTATATATTTAATAATATATATATCTGGCAAATATAAAATAACAATAGCACATATAATGATAAATAAAATGGTACTAAATGTATGTATTGCTTATTTTATACCAGTTAGATCTAAATATATATATTATATACATAATTGGCGATTACATATATATATACACATATATATATATATATATATATATATATATATATATATAAAACCAATATGTATTTATCTCAGAGTTTCTAGAGCACTGCTGTCCAGCTGAAATATAGTGTGAACCACAAATTTAGGTCATAGGAAATTTTAAATTTTTTAGTAGTCATATTAAAAACCAAAATGAAATGGGTACATTAAGTAATACCTTTTACATAATATACTCAAAATAATGTTTCAAAATAGAATCAATGTAAACAATAATTACTGAGATATTTTAAGTTCCTTTTTGGTACTAAGTTTTAGAAGCCTGGTGTATGTCTTATAGTTTCAGCACATTTTTATTTGGACTATCCACATTTCAGATGTGTTGTTGGCACATGTGCTTAATGGCTACTGTATTGCACACACTGGTCTAGAGGACAGGGACTATTCCTCTCCATTTCTTTGCCACTGCAAAGAAACAGACCCTGTGGTGTATGGGGTCCTTAAATATATAGCTTTTACAGTGGGTTGAATAAACAAAAACACAATTCAAATATAGAACAATAATAAATATTAAGGATATAAATATATTTATGTAAGGACATTATACTCCTTTGTGATTGACATATTGGTTTATGATTTCCATAAGCTTGGAAATAAGGAGAATTTTCTGGCACAGATATAGTATTTTCCAGTAGAGGGTAGAGATTTAACTTAGTGGGAACTTAATGGCACAAGAGAGATTATTCAGTTTGTGGAAACTATTCATACCAACACTTTAGAAGTGGAGAACCAATAAGGTTTCTCGTAAGCATAGGATTTTATTGCACTGATAGTCCAAACAACATAGCCAGTGAACGCATGGGGTGGAATAGGGTTGGGGCTGTATTTTCTACCCTCTCATATCTAGGCTATCTTGATAAATATCAAATTATTTAAAAGATGGACAAGTCTATTAGGGTTCACAAACCCCATCAGGATAGCAATTTGCCACAGGAAGTTGATAGGTCTGCTATCATTTACTTCTCACCAACTAAATATCATGTAATTTGTTGTTTTATTGACTAAATTTCATATGCTCTTTGACCTAAACCTTTGAGTCAGTGTCTCACTGTTAACAAAGGGTTGCTCAGTTTCTATCTTTTCCCCCCACTCCCTGTCTGTTTCATTGTTCTTTGGTATTTCTCATAAAAGTACTCAGAGAAAAATTCATGGGATTCAGACATAACTAAGAGTTGGAAGGAATTCTCTTAAAGTTCTGAGACTTTTCCTGAACAAGCTGGCCAGAATTTATGTGTTCACAAGATTATTGGTTTCCATTGTAATCGTCTCAGAAAACATTGTACTTATCCTCACAATATTGCCCTGATAAGAATATTCTTGTGGCTTCTAATAACATTGATTTCAGGGTCGTCTTATAAACATCCCCCAATATTACTCATTTTGTTAGCACACTTTGTTTTCTTTCTGAAATACTACATTACTTAGTTCAATAACCCACATTTATTCACAAGGTGTAGATTAACTTTCGCCTGTTTGCAAAATAATACTCACCTAAAAGAAAATGATTTGTGAAAGGTTTGAAGGCAGTTCCCAAAAGATGTTGAGCAATTAATAGTATTATTAGAGTGAGGATAACAGTGTCTCAAGGGAACTATTCTATAATAGTATCTCTTGCTTAAGTGAAGAGTTCAGGTGTCCCAATACAAATTAGACTCATTTCTAACTGACTTCAAGTTGAGAGAATATGTAGGTACTCTTCTTAATTTGCATTTGATACCATCTTCTGACAAGGCCTATAAAATTACAGCACAGAGTATGAGACATGACAAAATTTTACGTATATTGTTAGCAGACAATTAGACATCCTATATCTAGTTTACAAGGTTTTACATGGCAAGCCTCAATTCACCTCAATTTGTTTGCGAATATTTTTCTGCCTAACTGTGAAGTTGGTCTATATCTAACTTTACCCACTCTACCTTCTACCTAAGTTAGAGCTTATTTTCTGTATATTTATTTTTCAGTTCAGTTCAACATCTGTTGATTGAGCACTCACTCTGCCAGCTGGGGCCCCAGACATGAAAACAACACTGTCCTTTAGCATAGAGAACTTAAAGTTGGTTAGAGAACCTGATGCTTAAACAGTTTTAATTTCTTAGAGTCAGCACTATGGTAGAGAGATGCAGTAGCTTATGTGGAGGCAAGCTCATTTATTCACCAAATACTTACTGTATATGCACTCTGGGGGAAGTACTAATGACATAAGGTATCTGGATGGAGTTTAGCTCCTAGGTGGAGCTTACTGAAAAGTGGAACATATAACAGATCTTAGTCACCAAGAAGAAAAGAACTCATTCGTTTCTCCAGAGCCTTCTCTCAGTTCAGATTGATCTGCATTTTAGGAAGAGTTTTGTATCTCTGGGAAACTTCTGTTTCTTCTGGTTCTAAAATCTTCTGAACCTTCCAAATTGCCATATAATTATATGTTTTCATTCCCTGAATTCAAATCTCTTTCTCTCTTTTATTCCCCTCCTTTTCTGAATATCTGTGGTTCTGTTTTCTTCATTTACATTCCCAGATCTTACATTGATCTACGGCATGAAGCTTCTTCTAAGTAAGTCTCTTGCCAAATGACTTAACCATTGTAGATTACATTTGTAAATACACAAATGACATTCTATCTATGGATAGATTTTAAAATATTTCAAAATATTAAATATTAATTTTCTTTCTGGTTATTGGAGTATGAGTATATCCCTTATAATTCAGAGATACAAATTGTTTAGTCTATAAATGGTTTTGCTTTCAACATACACAAAAATTTACAAGCCAAAACCAAAAATGGCCCAAAGAAATTCCAAGCATTACTTGTGTTCCTTGTAAGATATTAAAACACATGTGGCTGGGTGCTCTTGAATCTCAGCACTTTGGGAAGCCGAGGTAGGTGGATCCCTTGAGCCCAGGAGTTTGAGACCAGCCTGGGCAATGTGGCAAAACCCCCTCTCTACTAAAAATATAAAATTAGGTGAATGTGGTGGCATGCACCTGTAGTCACAGATACTCAGGAGGCAGAGGTAGGAGGATCGCTTGAGCCAGAGGGGTCAAGGCTGTAGTGAAGTAAGGTCATGTCACTGTACTCCAGTCTAGGCAACAGAGTCTCAAAAAAATAAAAATTACAATTAAATATATGCAATTTGTAACCTCAGCAACACTTTCACATCTCATTTTCTCTTCATTTTTAATATACAGTTCTCAAGAGATTCTCTCATGTATGATCCTCCTTGTAACATCTACACAATATTTCTATCTCCAGTCGAAGCAGCTTTTATTCTACCCCCTACTCTGTTTCTTTTCATCTCTCTGTCTCTGTCTCTCCCTCTCTTACATATTATATAAATTGACTTAACCTTTTGTTTGCCATTTTACCCTTTGCCGAGTTTTCTCTGCTTTTGTTCTGATTCTGCATCATATAAGATTAAGAACTAGTCTGACCAAGATTAAATCTTCTAGGTTGAGAAGAGCGGATTGTGGGTTGTTGATAAGTAGGACTCTCTTTGAAGGGCTGAAGGAGTCAAAAAAAAATTGCAAACACTCCCATTTTATATTTTTTTCTTTATATGTTCATATTTATAGCTCTCATATACAGTGGAATGAAACATTTTCTTAATCCAAGGTAAACTAAACCTAGATTCTTTAAGCAAACCATGTATTTCATTTTAGTTTTGCATTAATAAACTCAGTGTAACTAGGGATTATACTTTATTTACAGCTCCCATTGCCATAAATTGATGTCCAAAAGCTTTGGATCATGTTTTCATTAAAATCAAAATCTGATGTTCTAGGAATGGGAGTTGTTAGATGTGGCTTTGCCCCCAACAACGTTTTCCAAATAATCTGTTGCAAATGCTGAAACAGGGTACTAGTGAGAAGGGTTCTGTAAGAATCTGGACAATACAAAGCTGCGTCTTGGATAACAAACTAATACAATGACATCTACTGTTGGCTCCTCCAGTCTTTAAGCTTCTTGGTTTTCAGAGAAGGCCATGGATGTTTTTCAAATTGGAAAAAGCCAGAAGGAAGAAAAACAACCTTTGTTGACTTGAACTTTAGGTTGTTTTCTAGGAAATGTGCTTTGTTAGTTCACATTTTGCTTTATTTTCTCTGAATTTCCCAAACAACTATACTATAGTTTAAACCACACATTTTAGTGTTTAACAATAACTTTGCACTTGTTTATTTTATTGTATCATCCTTGTGTTACTTAATGACTTATAAAATTTATTTTGCACAGAGAAAGAAATTTATTTTGCACTTCTCTAGAATAGTTCCAAGTTATATAGTAGCTCCTCAGAAAATCTACAATGATAAAAAATCCTGAGGAAAGTGAACAAGGTTGAATTGAGGGCTTTCTATATGTCAGGTATTGTGCTGGATGTTTTGACAGTTTTTAAATTTACACCTCATGACAATGCAGTGAGAAACTACTATTCTTATTTTATTTGTCCAATATCACACCACTAGTAAGTAATGCATCTTAGATTTCTGCATCTTTTACAGCTCATTTTTATTTCATACTTAAAAAAACTTACTTATGTGAAATTCAGGTATCAAAAAGTGCTGGACTCAGTCAAGTACAGGCAAGAAATTGGATTTTTTTTTTTTTTTTCAAGCACTGCTAGCAAACCTGCTGTGTCAAATTTCCCTTCTCAGTCTCTGCCTGGATCTCATGAAGTCCTAACTATTCCAGCCACAGTTGGACAATCTCATTTTCAGGTTCAGATAAAACTTTCCAATTCAAAGCTTCTCCTTGTTTCAGAGCAGAATGATCCCTTGGTTTCCATGATAGAGCAACGGGAAAAGGGAGAATGGTCTGTTCTTCACCCTCCCTACCTCCTTCCATTCCCTTTTCTCCTTCAATCCCAGTGATACTTCTCAATTCTCCAGGTTTAAGAAAGTGAAAAAGGATGAGAGGAATAAATTAGTTTTGTTCTCTCTTGACTATTCAGTGCCTTCTGTGTGGCAGATGCTCAAAACTTAGGTGTCAAATGAAAATGTGAATATGCAAGTTTATTAGTTTTATGCCAAAGAAAGACTTGGTAAATATGGCTTTTTATTTATAAAAGTCTGGAGGAAAAAACTGTGAGGACACAATTGAGAAATAAGTTAGAGTAGTAACAGGGGAAAAGCAATCAGGAAGATTTCAGTGGATAAGACATTCAAAGAATTAGAAGTGGAAAAAGTGAAAGAAAAAATGATTTATGAAACAGATGCAAGCTTATTGATATGAATAAAATGGAGAAGACATGTGAAGTCAATTCTGTGTTGACAAAGGAGATAAAGGAGATACAGACTGGAAGACCATCTGCCTTTCATTTCCCAAGCACACATTCATTGAAATTTTCATTCACAACATATGAAGATTTGATGGAGGATTCTGTAATGGCTCAGACTCTATTCAGAGGTTTGATGTCAATAAATAATAGGTAAACTCACAATAGAGATTATGTGTTGAAGGATAAGGAAGGAATATAAAGAAAGATAATGCATATATGCTTTCATTTAATAAGAAATATAGTTAAATTTTACAAACCTATGGGAATTTTTATTTCCAAAAGGAGTTTCCTTATATCCCATCCTTTTGAAGTTTAGCTAACATCTCCTGACAGCATCAGCATGTTAATTGCTTATTTTTTTGTGACTGATTCTGTGGTCTACTAGACTGTTGCAATCGAATTTGAAAACTTTTATCTCTGGTCATATTTATTTAAAAATTGCTTTTGAGTGGCTTCATGTTTTACTGTAAATGTTACCAGAAAAGTAAGTGTATTTCTTTAAAAATAATATGAAATATTAAATTTAAATTTCTAATGAAAAGTAAGTGTTTATTATAATGCAGTGTCTGTTTAGGTAACTAAGACTGCTGTGGCAGAAAGAACCACAAACTACAAGGTAGATATATTGCATTAATCTTACTAAAAATCACCAAGAGTGGAATATATCATAATTGTTGGACATTAATCCCTAGTCCTTGGGTGTCAATGAAGGCTCCATAATGATAGCGATAATCAACATTATTGGTTGTCATTGACCCTTTCCTCCAGTAGTTCACACAGGACATCAACATCAGTCCCTTAAAACATGAGATACTCAATTTTAAAGAAATTGTTTTGTGGTGTTTCTCTCTCTCTCACACACACACATACACACACACGTTCATATTCGATTGTCTACTTCTCTATATATGCTAATTATGGGATATCTTCTGCAGTATACCAATCTTATAAAAATATATAAAATCATATATTTGAAAACAGCTATACATTCTCAACACCAGGCCTGTAATAGGGTACAGTGAATTCTAAGGCAGCAGGAGAAATGTTGGCCCTGATAAGGGAGACAAGGGACGATACTCCAAAAGAGCTTCAGGACTAAGCCAGCATGCATTGGCAGAAGCTGGGAGAGGATTTGTGCTAGTAGATTTTGAAGGCCTTCAATCAAGGAAGCTGGAACATAATGTTTAATAAGGGAGAGTTTATTAATTTGGGAGAATTCTTCTGATACACAGAATTTAACAACCTTGGAAAACCACCAGGTGATAATGCAAACATGCTCTTAAAATGACTCCTGGAAGAATAGCAAAAACGATGACAGGAATTGCTATGGCAGATGATAAAATAAGATTTTAAAAGTCTCAAATATGTGGGCATATTTGGGTGGATATTCTATGTAAGGCCGGATAACTCACCAGAGAACTATGTCCGACGGGAGGTGTTGAGGTCATGCCATTGAGGGCAATGCCATTTCCAAAGTCTATTTCCAATTGGTGCAAGTGTGGAGCTGAAAATTTGTTTAAAGGCTTGAACAGACAAGGGATTTTTTTTTTTTAACTCTAAGCTCCTTTTTGAGTGGCAATACAATTTCCATGGAAGTTGAGTAGCCTCTGTTCTGTTTGTTTCCAAATTCCTATGCTAGTATTCACATGAATGTTCATTTTTACATGTGGTTCTCAAATCTGTTCTTCTTTCTTCATATGATTCTCTCTTTCAAATTTAATTATGGCTACTCTGAAGCTCCTGGAGATAATATGCTATAGTAGAAAAGCCTCACCTTTGGATTTATGTTTGCCTTAGGTTTGAATATTAATGAGTCTTTTCAGTTCTAACCTTCAATATGCCTATATCTTGTCATTTTGTGTGATAGGAAGAATGCTTGCTCCCTACTGCCATTCCGAAGATATCCATGTCCCAGACCTGGAAAAATGTTACCTGACATAGCAAAAGGGACTTTACAGATTTGATTAAATTAAGCATTGGAGATGGAGACAGTGTCCTGGATTATTCAGATGGGCCCAGTGTAATCACAAGGTCAGTTATAAGAGGGAGTCAGGGAAACCAGAGTCAGAGAAGAAATGTGTCGTTGAAGCAGAAGGCAGTGTGATATGGAGTGATAAACCAAGGAAAGCAGGTAGCCTCTAGAAGCTAGAAAACCTGGGGTCTTCCTCCCAATGATTCGGGGCATTATCCTTTGCTTCTACCACTCCTATTTTTAAACACTTCAGCTTAGAAGTGGCATGTCACTTACATCCAGTAGGTGAGTACTAGTTGCATGCTGCTTAGAGATGCAGGAACAAACTGAGAATGACAGAAGTGTAGGAAGAAGAACATTGAACAGTGTGTTCAACAAATGTGTTGAACACATAGAAGTTTCTGTTGTAGCCAGATGAGGCCTTCTTGTAGAAGGGTTTTCATCTTGCGGTATCAATGTAGGAACTAACCAAGTGAAGAGACAGTGAACTGCTTGAAATAAATGAAACACTTAATAAATATAAATTAAATGAATAAGTGAGTGAAAGGAAAGGCCTTGGACAGAAATGAGCGTAGCAGTTTAAGAAGCAGAAGATCATTGAGGATGGAATGAAATGAACAAAATAATGAATATTTGATAAGGAGGATAAAATAAAGGCAGGGGCTTGCCAGATTTTATAGATTTTATAGATGATGCTAATGATTCTGATATTTGTTTTAGGTGTAATGAGATTCATTGAAGAATTCTAAGAGTGGAATGAGCAATAGATTTTCATTAGCAAAAGCTCCTCTAGCTGCTGCATGAAATGATGGATAGACAGAGGTACAAGTGGCTATAAGAAGACGGATGTGTGATTGTCACAGTAGTTTTGTGGGGGCAGTGCTAGTTACACCTTGTCTGAAAGAAATTAAGATGAAAAGGAGTGGATACATTTGATGTATATTTTGGAATTTGGGTCTTTCTTCCACTGGAGTCACTTAGGCCTTCCTGTTTGAAATCACATACACACACACACCACATATGTGCCAAAGAGTTCTCTTTCTTTTCATTATAATCATTGATAAAAAATTACTCAATATTTTTATTCCAAAGGAGAAACCGGTAGTAGGGACAGAACTGTGGAAAGTGTACACTAAATTTAGATTAAGAAGGTTATATTGACAGCAAGTAGATTGTCCTGAGTGCCAATTTAAAGGGTCTGAATTGCAATGTATTGAGAAGAATTCAAGGCCAAATTTAAGTCAGAAAGAGTGCCATAACTGACCCTTACTGTCCCCCATGGTGACACATGTGCCATGTATTTGCATTCACATTTTGGAGGTGAAACAGAAAGTCTTATTTTTCCTCTGCAGCCATTTTTAGATCTTCCATGGGATTGGGAAAGTGAAAATGGCACAGAATGAGACAGAACACGCCAAGAAGCGGGGCGGGGGAGGGGGGCACGCAGGCACTTGCATCAGCTGCCTTGCAACAGTGAATTATAAAGAAAATATTATCATAAAAGGGATACAATACATGGTCCATGACTGCAAAACCATACTGAAGTTCCTGTTCATTGAAGTCATGGTTCACATGTGGTGCAAATGTATAATTGGAAATCTCAGAATTGCATTTTCAAAAGAAGATGAAGATACCAAATGCCTTACTAAGGGTATTTATTTGTTTGTCAGTTATTTGCATGGAAATGTGGTAAAGAGAGATCAATGCCTGGGACTGGGCGTTAGTGTTAGTAAGTCAGAGAAAAACCTTCTTTGTAAGAAGTTATATAAGAAGTTGTCAACTTTGATTTAGCATAAATTAATAACTGAAGACTGAAACAAAACACAGACGGCATAGAGTCAATATGGAGTCTTCCAGAATCCTTTATTAAGAGAAAAAAAACCATGAGAGAAAAGTAAAGATTGGAGGTCTCAAATCACAGTAATTGTATTACTCAAATCACAAATTCCTCCTTAATTCGACACTTAACTTGGTTGAATTTTCATGATGTCAAAGCATGTAGACAGTTGGATAACTAGAAATGAGAATAAAGAACAGCTTAATGAATAACAGAATCTTTGACTTGTCATCCAGATATTTTGATCCAATAATGTACACATATTTTATTGTCGATGATAGTAATTTGACTTCAATATGTTACATAAAATATTTTTTAAAGATTAATATTATATACAAATATTGCAGGGTATTAATACCTAGCACTCATCTTTGCAATTATCAACAATTCTGACATTTTCTAATGTAAGCATTTTGCCATGTTCAATGTTTCCTTGCCTTGAAGAGGCAGATGAAGCAGACCCCTAATCTTACTCAATGGCCATAGGTCGTGCTTGTGAGTATTGGGAAGAGGAACGGGCTCTTGTAATGTGTTTCTTACCAAAAATATCAATGACTCCAGCCAAATTTTTTGTTCTCATTGAACCTCAGTTGTTTTTTCCTCCAAAACAAATAAAGGCATTAGAGGTAATAACTATAACATCAATACTTTTGGTTGTAAGTGGCAGAAACCTAGCTAATAATAACTAAAATATAGGCTGATGTTTCTTACATAAGTGGTTTGGAGATGAGTAATCTAACACATGGCCGGTGGCTCTATGATACTCACTATTCCTAGCTGCTTGCTTGTCACCTCATGGTCATAAAGTGGCAGCTACAGCTCTACACTTTGCACCTACATCCCATTCAGCTGCCTGCTATGCTAGTTTCTTATATCGGGATTTTTTTTAAAAATTAGATTTTGTTTTACGTATCAGACACCAGAAATATGTCACATGGCCCCCTGTAGCTGAAAAAGGAAATGTGAAAACACATAGAGACCTGGACACATTTTTGCCCCAAAACAAAAAGAGGTTCTGTTTGCAAGGAGAAGGTGGAAAGTGACTGTTTGGTATGCATCCATTTCTGCCACAGCAACTACCAAGGTCCCTTTCAGCTTCAAAATTGTGGTGCAGAAAATTATGTTGGATAAAGTTTAATGCCATAGGCAAGCTAGTGTTGGGAAATCTTTGCCCGTTCTTGGGACTGGAGAGTTGCCTGGAACTGAGAAGATCCCTTTGGGTCCTCTCATTCATGATTACAAAATGTAACTTTCACCTAAAAGAAATTACATGATTAAAAGTAGTGACTTACACCAAAAGTATCAGGATTGCTTCTAAGTTCCTGGAAAGATTATCAGCACTACTGCTAAGATTCATGAGCTCCGTGAGAAAATTTCTGCACAATTTCCAATTAAATTAGCTGTTGTCAAGATGTGTTTTTTAATATGGTGGCCAGATGTATCTTTTTAGTGTGATCATTTATTTTTCTGCTTTTCTGAAAATGGTTATAGACAGAGTAATTTTTAAAAATTCCAGGTTTGACTTTCTAGATTGCTCCAATTTTCCGTGTGTGTGTGTGTGTGTGTGTGTGTGTGTGTATGTGTGTGTTGAAAACTCAACATACGGAAACAAAACTTAGCTAGATTTGGAAGTGTTCCGGTATCTTACTGGCTATTCTCTTTGCCAAATAATTAAAATCAAAGACGTGTGCATGAATATAGGGAACTTTAGGGTGTTCAACCATTCACTAAACAAATATTTATAAAGCACGTATGTTTATTATGTGCTATATGGCAGGTACTGTTTTAGGCTGTAGGATTACAGTGATAAACAAGGTGGAACAAATTGTTGCTTTTATATAGCTTATATTTTAGTGAATATATAGAAGTAAAAAGTAATGAACACTTAGAGCAATAGAATAGAGAGTGACTAAGTGTATTCGTCTGTTCTCATGCTGCTAAGAAAGGCATACCTGATACTGGGTAATTTATAAAGGAAAGAAGTTTATGAACTCAGTTTCAGATACCTAGGGAGGCCTCACAATCATGGTGGAAGGCAAAGGAGAAGAAAATCACATCTTACATGGTGGCAGGCAAGAGGGCTTGTGCAGGGGAACTCCCATTTATAAAACCATCAGATCTTATGAGACTTATTCACTATCACAAGAATAGTATGGGGGAAACCACCCCCATGATTCAATTACCTCCACCTGGCCCTGCCTTTGACACATGGGGATTATAAAAGTTCAAGATGAGATTTGGGTGGGGACACAGCCAAATCATGTCACTAGGTAAGGTGAGTGTGGGGTGCAATTTGAGATAGAGTGTTCAGTGGAGGTATTTCAGTGACTTTTGAACTAAAGACTAATATTTCTTTCCTCTATTTACCCCAGTTTTCTCTACTTACTTTGCAAGATCCTTCTTAAATAAAACTCTTCATAAAAGTTTTTATCCTCACACAGGTAATTGAATTATTAATCATTTTTTCTACATGATTCCCAGTACACACCTTAGGAAGAATCCAAAGTTTTTGGAAGTTGATACACATTTACTTTAGGGGGAATCCTCTTTAGAAAAAAAATACTGTAATTGCAATTAAAAGCTAGATTTAAATGCAAATATGTGTTTATACTAAGAAAAAGTACAACAAATTTATATTTTTAAAACCTGAGAAATACAAAGAACATCACAAAATTCAAAAAAGTAACAATATTTTTTATTAACTAATTCATTAAGACACCTCTACACCCATTTTCCATATGTATTTTGACTGCAGTTTTTGTTAAAATTGTCGTAACTCAATAACTTGTTAACATTTTCTATAAAAAATTAAGAAAGATGATTCAGTTTTGCCTCTGGCATGATAGATCAAATTTTTAATGTATATTTAGAATGCATAGAATATGCATGTTCCCACAAAATGTACTCTCACTTTACACTATAGTTTGTGCTCACAAACACAAACACACAAAATCTTCTAGTGATGAATTAAAAAGAAAAGAAAAAACAGAGCAGAGAAATTTTATTTTTATTAGTTATCAATTCACAAAATTATCTCTTTAAAATTTTACACATCTTCAAGGGAGGGGCGAAGATGGCCGAATAGGAACAACTACGATCTGCAGCTCCAAGCAAGACCAATGCAGAAGGTGGGTGACTTCTGCATTTCCAACTGAGGTACCCTGTTCATTTCATTAGGACTGGTTAGGCAGTGGGCCCAACCCACGGAGGGTGAGCCGAGGGACTTCCCTCCCCAATCAAGGAGCCGAGGGACTTCCCTCCCCAATCACGGGAAGCCGTGCTACCCAGCTGGGTTACTACACTTTTCCCACGATTTTTTGCAATCTGCGTATCAGGAGATTCCCTAGTTTGCCTACACCACCAAAGCCTTGGGTTTCACGCACAAAACTGGGCACCTCTTTGGGCAGACACCAAGTTAGCTGCAGGAGTTTTTTTCTTCATACCCCAGTGGCACCTGGAACCTCAGTGAGAAAGAACTGTTCACTCCCCTGGAAAGGGGACTGAAGCCAGGGAGCCAAGTGGCCTTGCTCAGCAGGTCCCACTTCCATGGAGCCCAGCAAGCTAAGAACCACTGGCTTGAAATTCTCACTGCTAGCACAGCAGTCTGAAGTGGACCTGGGATGATCGAGCTTGGTGGGATGAGGGGTGTCTGCCATTACTGAGGTTTTAGTAGGCGGTTTTCCCCTGACAGTGCCAAGGAGACTGGGATGTCTGGACTGGGCAAAATTCACCATAGTGCTGCAAAGCAGCTATGGCCAGACTGCTTCTCTAGATTCCTCCTTACTGGGCAGGGCATCTCTGAAGGAAAGGCAACAGCCCCAGTCAGGGGCTTACAGATAAAACTCCCATCTCCCTGGGACAGAGCACTTGGGGGAAGGGGTGGCTGTGGGCACAGCTTCAACATATTCAATCATTTCTGCCTGCCTGCTCTGAAGACAGCAGCTGATCCTGACAGAGGGATTCTCTCAGCACAGTGCACCAGCTCTGCTAAGGGACAGAATGCCTCCTCGAGTGGGTCCCTGAACCCAATGCCTCCTGCCTGGGAGAGACCTCCCACCAGGGGTTGACAGACACCTCATACAGGAGAGCTCTGACTGGCATCAGGCCGGTGCCCCCCTGAGACAAAGCTTCCAGAGGAAGGAGCAGGCAGCAATCTTTGCTGTTCTGCAGCCTCCACTAGTGATACCCAGGTGAACAGGGTCTGGTGTGGGCCTCCAGGAAACTGCAGCAGACTGGCAGCAGAGGGGCCTGACTGTTAAAAGAAAAACTGACAAACAGAAAGCAAGAAATCGACATCAACATAAAGAACCCCCATAAAAAATCTCCAACCAAAGGTCATCAACCTCAAAGGTCAAAGGTAGATAAATCCACGAAGATGAGGATAAACCAGCACAAAAATGCTGACAATTCCCAAAACCAGAATGCCTCTTCTCCAAATTATCACAACTCCTCTCCAGCAAGGGCACAAAACTGGACGGAGAATGAGATTGATGAATTGACAGAAGTAGGCTTCAGAAGGTGGGTAATAACGAACTCCTCTGAGCTAAAGAAGCATATTCTAACCCAATGCAAGGAAGCTAAAAGCCTTGATAAAAGGTTACAGGAACTGCTAATTAGAATAACCAGTTTAGAGAGGAACATAAATGACCTGTTGGAGATGAAAAACACAGCACGAGAACTTTGTGAAACATGCACAAGTATCAATAGCTGAATCAATCAAACAGAAGAAAGGATATCAGAGATTGAAGATCAACTTGCTGAAATAAGGCATGAGGACAATATTAGAGAAAAAAGAATGAAAAGGAATGAATGAAGCCTTTAAGAAATAGGGAACTATGTGAAAAGACCAAACCTATGATTGATTGGTGTACCTGAAAGTGATGGGGAGAATGGAACCACATTGGAAAACACACTTCAGGATATTATCCAGGAGAACTTCCCCAACCTGGCAAGATAGGCCAACATTCAAATTCAGGAAATACAGAGAACACCACTACAATACTCCTTGAGAAGAGCAACCCCAAGACACATCATCGTCAGATTCTCCAAGGTTGAAAAGAAGGAAAAAATATTAAACTCAGCAAGAGAGAAAGGTCAGGTTACCTACAAAGGGAAGCCCATCAAATTAACAGCAGATCTCTCTGCAGAAACTTTACAAGCCAGAAGAGAGTGAGGGGCCAATATTCAACATTCTTATAGAAAAGAATTTTCAACCCAGAATTTCATATCCAGCCAAACTAAGCTGCATAAGTGAAGGAGAAATAAAATCCTTCATAAGCAAGCAAAAGCTGAGGGATTTTGGCACTACCAGGCCTGCATTAAAAGAGCTCCTGAAGGAAGCACTAACTATGGAAAGAAAAAACTGGTACCAGCCACGACAAAAACACCAAAATATAAAGACCAATGGCACTAAGAAGAAACTATAACAATGTGCAAAATAACCAGCTAGCATCATGATGACAGTATCAGATTCACACATAACAGTATTAACCTTAAATGTAAATGGGCTAAATGCCCCAATTAAAAGACACAGACTGGCAAATTGGATAAAGAGTCAAGACCCATCCATGAGCTGTATTCAGGAGACCCATCTCACATGCGAAGAACACATAGGCTCAAAATAAAGGGATGGAGGAATATTTACCAAGCAAATGGAAAGCAAAAAACAAAACAAAACAAAACCCCAAAAAACAGAGGTTGCAATCCTAGTCTCTGATAAAGCAGACTTTAAACCAACAAAGATCAAAAAGACAAAGAAGGGCATTACATAATGGTAAGGGGATCAATGCAACAAGAAGCACTAATTATCCTAAATATATATACACCCAATACGGGAGCACCCAGATTCATAAAAGAAGTTCTTAGAGACCTACAAAGAGACTTAGACTCCCACACAATAATAGTGGGAGAGTTTTGCACCCCACTGTCAATATTAGACAGCTCAATGAGACAGAATATTAACAATATGATCAGGATTTGAACTCAGCTCTAGACCAAGCAGACCTAATAGACCTCTACAGAACTCTCCACCTCAAATCAACAGATATGTACATTCTTCCCAGTACCACATAGCACTTATTCTAAAATCGACCACATTATCAGAAGTAAAACACTCCTCAGCAAATACAAAAGAATGAAAGCATAACAA
Source organism: Papio anubis (assembly GCF_008728515.1). Classification (NCBI taxonomy): domain Eukaryota; kingdom Metazoa; phylum Chordata; class Mammalia; order Primates; family Cercopithecidae; genus Papio; species Papio anubis. The sequence goes on from NC_044983.1 coordinate 117,237,980, forward strand.
ACAGTCTCTCAGACCAAAGTGATATCAACTTAGAACTCAGGATTAAGAAATTTACTCAAGGGCCAGGTGTGGTGGCTCACGCCTGTAATCCCAGCACTTTGGGAGTCCGAGACAGGTGGATCACAAGGTAAGGAGTTCAAGACCAGACTGGTCAAGATGTTGAAACCCTATCTCTACTAACAATACAAAAATTAGCTGGGTGTGGTGGCACATGCCTATAATTCCAGCTACTTAGGAGGCTGAGGCAGGAGAATCGCTTGAACCTGGGCAGCAGAGATTGCAGTGAGCTGAGATCACACCACTGCACTCCAGCCTGGGCAACAGAGCAGGACTCCATCTCAAACAAACAAACAAAAAAACCAAAAACCAAAAACAAACAAACAAAAAACCTCACTCAAAACCACACAACTATATGGAAATTGAACAACTTGCTCCTGAATGACTACTGGGTAAATAACGAAATTAAGGCAAAAATAAATAAGTTATTTGAAACCAATGAGAACAAAGAGACAATGTACCAGATTCTCTGGGACACAGCCAAAGCAGTGTTAAGAGAGAAATTTGTAGCACTAAATGCCCACATCAGAAAGCTGGAATGATCTAATATTGACACCCTAACATCACAATTAAAAGAACTAGAGAAGCAAGAGCAAATAAATTCAAAAGCTAGCAGAAGACAAAAAATAACTATGATCAGAGCAGAACTGAATGAGATAGAGACACAAAAATCCCTTCAAAAAATCAATGAATCCATGAGCTGTTTTTTTGAAAACATTAACAAAGTAGATAGACCACTAGCCAGAATAATAAAGAAGAAAAGAGAGAAGAATCAAATGGACACAATAAAAAATGATAAAGGGGCGATTACCACTGATCCCGCAGAAATACAAACTACCATCAGAGAATTCTGTAAACATCTCTATGCAAATAAACTAGAAAATCTAGCAGAAATGGATAAATTCCTGGGCACATACACCCTCCCAAGACTAAACCAGGAAGAAGTCGAATCCCTAAATAGACCAAAAACAACTTCTGAAATTGAGGCAGTAATTAATAGCCTACCGACCAAAAAAAAAAAAGCCCAGGACCAGACAGGTTCACAGTCAAATTCTTCCAGAGGTACAAAGAGGACAAAGAGTGCATATAGCCAAGACAATCCTGAGCAAAAAGAACAAAGCTGGAGGCATCACGCTACCTGACTTCAAACTATACTACAAGGCTACAGTAACCAAAACAGCATGGTACTGGTACCAAAACAGATATATAGACCAATGGAACAGAACAGAGACCTCAGAAATAGCACCACACATCTACAACCATCTGATCTTCAACACACCTGACAAAAACAAGTGATGGGAAAATGATTCCCTATTTAATAAAAGGTGCTGGGAAAACTGGCTAGCCTTATGCAGAAAACTGAAACTGGATCCCTTCTTTACACCTTATACAAAAATTAACTCGAGATGGATTAAAGACTTAAAGTAAAACCTAAAACCATAAAAACCGTAGAAGAAAATCTAGGCAATACCATTCAGGACATAGGCATGGGCAAAGACTTCATTTACCAAAACACCAAAAGCAATGGCAACAAAAGCCAAAATAGACAAATGGGATCTAATTAAACTAAAGAGCTTCTGCAAAGCAAAAGAAACTATTATCAGAGTGAACAGGCAACCTACAGAATGGGAGAAGATTTTTGCAATCTACCCATCTGACAAAGGTTTAATATCCAGAATCTACAAGGAACTTAAACACATTCACAAGAAAAAAGCAAACAACCCCATCAAAAAGTGGGTGAAGCATATGAACAAATAATTCTCAAAAGAAGATATTTATATGGCCAACAAACATGATAAAAAGCTCATCATCACTGGTCATTAGAGAAATGCAAATCAAAACCACAGATTATTAAGAAATCAGGAAACAACAGATGCTAGAGAGGTTGTGGAGAAATAGGAACTCTTTTACACTGTTGGTGGGAGCATAAATTAGTTCAACCATTGTGGAAGACAGTGTGGTGATTCCTCAAGGATCTAGAACTAGAAATACCATGGACCCAGCAATCCCATTACTTTATATTAGAATGATTATAAATCATTCTAATATAAAGACATGCACATGTATGTTTATTGCAGCACTATTTACAATTGCAAAGACTTGGAACCAACCCAAATGCCCATCAATGATAGACTGGATAAAGAAAATGTGGCACATATACACCATGGAATACTATGCAGCCATAAAAAAGAATGAGTTCATGTCCTTTGCAACAACATGGATGAAGCTGGAAGCCATTATTCTCAGCAAACTAACACGGGAACAGAAAACCAAGCACTGTATGTTCTCACTCATAAGTGGGAGTTGAACAATTAGAAAACATGGACACAGGGAGGGGAACATCACACACAGGGGCCTTTCAGGGGCTGGGGGGCAAGTGGAGGGAGAGCGTTAGGACAAATACCTAATGCATGTGGGGCTTAAAACCTAGATGATGGGTTGATGGGTGCAGCAAACCACCATTGGCTCATGTATACCTATGTAACAAACCTATATGTTCTGCACATGTATCCCAGAATTTAAAGTAAAAGTAAATACATAAATAAATAACACATCTAATGACTTGAAAGTTTTTGCACTGGTAGCTTCTATATGAGGACATATTAAAACTGGTTTCTCATTCCATTACCCACCCACTTCTGGTGCCCGGTGTCGTTGGACATACTAACATTGTAGTACAACTTCTGGCCCTGTACATGTGCGTCCTACTGAGTCAAACCTATATAGGACAGCTAACAAGAACTATGCCTATAAGTAATATTTCAAAATTCACACAATTCTATTTCACTAAACCCAAAGTAAATGTCTCCACATCCCAATTTCCCATTAATCAGATCCCACAAACGCTGACCTCCATTCCAATTCCCCCTTAATATGAGGAGAATTGTGGCAGGGGGGAAAAGCAAAACCTATCCACTGATGTTATGATTTTTCCCTGGACAGAAACTTCCTTCTGTGCTTTTTTTCAGATAGCAGATTGTATTCCCATCTCTTCAGATAGAGAGTTCTTGGAGAAATTTAAAATACGCAGTTTAAAATCTGTGATGGCCCCGGTTAGTGCATACCCGACTCACTGGCCTTCCAGGTAGGCTCCTGGTAAAAAACGTGAGGCTAAAAGCAGGCAATTCTGTTCAGATTCCCTTGCCCTGGTATTTGAATGAAAACAAATCAACATTTATAAAACAAATTACCTTCCATTTTCTATAAGTTAGGATGTTTTGGATTTCAAGAAACAGAAATTCCAAATCAATTGGTTTAAAATTACAAATCATATCAAAACATGTATCTGAAAGGCCAGAGATAGAGGGAGAGCAGGATATAGTGCAGTTTATCAGTGTCAGCTTCTGTTCTCGTGATTCTTTTGGCTCTACCATCTTGCTTTCATGTGGGTTCAATTTCAGGCTTATTTTCTTCCTGGTAAAATTAAAGACGCTTCAGGTCTAATATCTATATCATGCCTCATCTTAGAGAAGAGAGAGCTTCTATCATCTCATACTTACATCCTCATTGTATCCAGGGAAACTTTCTGTGCTCATTTTCATAGGCCTAGATATGGGTACATCCCTGAGTCAATACCTGACGGAAGTAGGGGTACAATTTCACTAATTGAACTGGGCTATTTAAATCTAAGCTTTTCACAAGCTGATTTCACAAAGGAGACAACTAGAGTGGATTCTGAGGGTACAAGCATTAGCTTGTAAATGTTTATACAACAGTGTTCAATTGAAAAATTACTTATATATACATTATGTGTGTGTGTGTGTGTGTGTATGTGTGTATATATGCTATAGGGCGCTTCAAAAATGCTTTGGAGCAGATGTGGCTATCCCCATTTTATAGATGAGGAGACTGAGGCTCTGTAGTTCACGGTTTTCGTAGAGGAACTCAACTATGGAGCAGAGAACAGACTTCTTTACCTCAATCTGTCAGATCTTCTAGTTGAGAGGCTTTGAAATACTATCCCTATTTATTTAATATCACCCAGAGAGTTGTGTCTATGGAGAATGGACCTGAGACTGCAAAGATGTCATGGGGGTTTCCTTAGCTCAAAAAGCAGACTATGTAAGGCCGGGCGCGGTGGCTCAAGCCTGTAATCCCAGCACTTTGGGAGGCCGAGACGGGTGGATCACGAGGTCAGGAGATCGAGACCATCCTGGCTAACACAATGAAACCCCGTCTCTACTAAAAATACAAAAAAATTAGCCGGGCGTGGTGGCGGCGCCTGTAGTCCCAGCTACTTGGGAGGCTGAGGCAGGAGAATGGCGGGAACCCGGGAGGCGGAGCTTGCAGTGAGCCGAGATCGCGCCACTGCACTCCAGCCTGGGCGACAGAGCGAGACTCCGCCTCAAAAAAAAAAAAAAAAAAAAGCAGACTATGTGCAGTAATGGCATCTGTTTCTGGTCGTCCAAATGTACAATACAGGACATACCCTTTATTATCCAACAGACAGTTCACAGATTTGAAGCATATTTTCTGCATACAATTAAAGAATTTTAAACTTAGTCTAATTTTTCAATAACAATTTCTGTCTTTTAATGGAGGATTTAAAATTTTTCCCAACTACAACAACTTGAACAATCAACCCAAAGAGAATAATGAAGTGGTTTAAAAGAGGAATGGGGAACCAGGAAATTTTTCTGGCAAAGTCTTAGTTCTAGCTCTAGCAGTCTGTGTAGTTTTGCACAAGTCACAGAACTCATCTGGGTTTCTCTTTAACCATATTAAAATAAGAAGTAAGAAACTGCATTATGAAGTCCCTTAGTGTCCCAAACTAAAGATATATGTTGACTTTATGAGACTGGAGAATGTAGCTGACGGAAGGGAATGAGGAAATAAAAGAAGATTGACAGACAGACAATATTTTGAAATCCATATTTATAATTCCCTTTCTCCTTTTGTTTGCGAAGGGCCCTTCAGGAAGGCCCTGCCAGTAGAGATCACCCAGGTGCAGAGCTGGTTCTAGGAAAACCTCTCCCAGAAAGCTTCTGTGCTTGCAACTAAAAAGATAAGAAAGCAAAATTGGATCCACGTGGGACAGCCAGCCAAGAACCCAAATGAAGAGGGATGTTAAAATATGTTGTCAAAGTAACAAGGGCTTTCAAAAGGCATTACAAGCTGTAGAGATGGCAGAAATTAAAGTGGAAGCATACAAATGAGAGATCCAGGAAGCTGCTCGCTGGTGAGCGAATCCTGTCACCAGTGGACAAACTGTTTTTTATGTTCGATGACATTTTGAGCCATAATTTCAAATCCAATTATCAACCTGGGACATGGGGTCATTTTTGTAAATGATAAAAAACAGAGGAATTAGTGAAGTAGATGTCTTATTGGAACATTTTAATATTTTGAATCATATTTAGTTTTCAATAGCACATCTTTCAATAGGTCTGCCAAGGAATCTTCTGCTGGATTCAGAATGGAAACTCATTTTTGTTGGTTTATAATAGGCCTGCCTCACCCCATGTGAGATAAAAATTGATTATTGAGTCATCTGTATGATTTTTAGACATTAGATAAAAATATTTGCTGTGGGTTTGCATGTGCCTCAAATTATTGATAACATTTTTTGCTTATTGTAGGAATATAGTAGGAAAAGATAGTTGTATTGTTGGGAATTTTAACAGGGGCTTTATATACAGCCATTGAAAAAATTAGTAAACTCAGTCAACCACTACATATTTTGCCATTTGTCTATAAACTAGATGTTTTGAATCACACATTTTTCCCCAAAATTTTGTTAGCTGTTTGTTGTTGTTAATAGAACCTTTTTCAAGTAATACATCGAGAGAGAAGCAATGCATTTTGCTGAACTTTCATTGTTAGACTGCAGTTTACTTGAAAGTTTTGATTTAGATCTTTATTTTTTGCCTTTTATTTGTCTTGTTGGTCGAGTGCTCATCAAATAGCTCCTTTTAGGTTTCTTTGCTGGCTATAGCTGTTTTTAATACTGAAAAATACCAGAATGACAGTTTTCCTTCCAATGTGCTAGAAGTCAATGAGGTACTTTATTTAGAATAGCTTGGGATTGTGTGTATGTGTGTGCATGTGTATTTGTGTTGGAGGTCGGGTGGGTTGCTGTGGAGAGTAGATGATTCAGCCCAGGTTTTGTGAACCTCAATGCTGCCCCGAGTCAGGAGGCTGGGGTATAAAGCTTGGCCTAATGCAGAAATATATCTGACACTTTGAGAGGGAAATTATCTCTTATTTGAAAAATTACATTAAATAGTAACGTATACTATACTTAAATGTGTACTAATATAAAATTTACTAATTTTATATTTGGTAAATGAGTAAAAGGTATTATATTCCTTATGAAAACTAAAGGAAAGATTTCATAGATGTTTGAAAATTACTAAGTGGTCTGTTAAGACCACTTTATGTTAATAGACTAAAAAGTCAAATATATACCCATTTCTAGTGACTTTGTCTCCATGTCACTGTAAAGATGTTTCTTTGTCACTGGCATGGCATGGATGGTTTATTTCTCTTTTCTCTGTCTGTTGTTCATGTATATATTATATATTAACAAGTTGTACTGGACAGAGTTGTATAAAACAAAAGAAGTCATCAATCTCCTAAAGGAAATAAGCCCATACCTATCCAAAAGCATATATGGAATAAAGCAAAACTTTGGAATCAGAAAGACCTGGATCAATAACACAAATCTACATTGACAATTTGATTGTGTTGCCTTGGATAAGTCACTGTCGATAAATATGTAATTTCATATTTAAAAAGCTGCATAACTAAACTGAAGTTAATTTTTGAGGATTCATGAGAAAACTATTTGAAAAGAGGTATGTGAATGGCAAATTTTCTTTGAAGCCTAATGAAAGCATGTTTGTAATGTGAGTAATAATAAGAATGATCATGCTATTACAGTAATAGAATATAATAATAGAAATAGTATAATAATTATTTTTTTACATAGTTGGAGTCACCTTAACAATGACTTTTTGGTATGGAAGGATCACAAACATTAGCTAATTCATTATGAAAACATAAAACAAATATGTATTCTTTATTCTCGAGAAAGCCTTAAACCAGCAAAGTAATCTCAATGCAAGTGCTTCAAAGTAAAATGCTAAATATTCTCATCAGTTATATAGCTTGGCTTATTAATGTAAGCAGAAGCAGACAGGGTTATAGTTTTGTTTTGTGTTTTTTCCCAAAACTTATTTTCTTTATTACCAAATGCTGTGTTCATTTGCTTTTGAGAAGAATGTGTGTGTGCGCGCGCGTGTGGTGTGTGTGTGTGTGTGTGTGTGTGTGTAAGCTACTAACTCAGGACTGAACTTTCCTTCACAGTAGAGAAAAATATATATAAAAAAAACTTAAGAGTGCTACATGAATGAGACTCTATGCCCCATATATATTCAAGATAAAATTTCCAGATGTAGAGATACGCAATGATGTCTCCCCAACAGATTGTAAGATCCATAAGAACAAGTAATATGTTTGTTGTTGTTTCATGTTGCTGTTGTTTGTAATCACTGAGCATACAGTAGCTTAGCACAATGCCTGGTGTTGGAAATTATTATAGCTGTTGAATATATATGTGAGATAATTGTTAAATAAGTAAGTATCCACTAGAGTATATAGATGTTGCCATTATGCACACCATTGGGCAGAATTTAGTTCTTTTGAGTCTGTGGAAGAAAGTTCTTCTACCGCTGGAGCTACGAGGAATTGGGAGCTAGACTCCACGGCATAGAAATAGAAAATGATTCTTACTGGGAATTAGCTTGCTTTCAGCTCACAGAAGCAGCAGGGATTTGGAAGAGGAGATGTGGAGGAACTTGGTCTTTGTTTTTAGGCATATTTATTTCTAGTAGCAGTCAAAGTGTTTAACTAATTAGACTTAGTGTATTTGTTTGTTATATATATGTTATATATATTTATTATATATATGCTTAGTTACACATTTATTTAAATTATCCTAAAATTATTAAATATCCCAAAACTATTATCCTAAAGTTTATTAAATACTGTAGCCTGGAATTAGCAGTGATTAATCTGAAGGCACATTTTTAGGTGCTTTGAAGAGAACCAGGTCAAAGCAGGATGACCAATTAGAGAGAGAAAGGAAAGACAGGGTACAACTGTGAAGCACATACATGTTTTGGAGAGGAAATATCAGATATTGCTCTGGGAGAGGAATCTGGTAGAACTAGGAAAGACAGGAGTTTGGATCTATTGAAATTTAGGTATGAAAGGGAATGTCACCACATTGAGGTCTGTGGATACATCCATATGACATCCTAAAAAATCAGCATCTGGCATGTATGGGATCATCCTAAGGTGGTTATTGTTACTACCCTTGTCTTTTTTTTTTTTTTTTTTTTTTTTGCAATTACTGCTGTGATTGACACTGTGTCCAATCACATTGTACATGTGAAAGCACTTGTTAAATGCCTGAGCCTGTGAAAATGCGATAGATGACATCAAAACTTGGCAACACCTGCAGTAAGAAATGTAAATTCAGTTCTTCAGATAAGGCATATGTTCAGGAAATATATAATTGACAAAGAAAATTTATGATGAAACATAAGTTCATTTATTACTTGGTATAAATGCTGGGGAATCTTATCTTGCTTGACTCAGTGGCCTGAGTCATGCCTAATTCTGGAATGGAGGGGTCATACGCTCCCAGACAGAAGTCATCTTGCCTCTAGTTGAGAATAAGACAGAGATCAAAAAATGTTTCCCAGCAGTGCCCACATAACCTAAGAATTGAGTGGAGACCTAAAGAAAGAGTGGGAAGTAAGAAGTAGGACGTGGTTTTCAGGTCTTATCTTTTTGCCAAAGAAAACAAATGTCATTTTACTTGATTTTTTGTTAACAGAGACACAAGTAATATGTGAAGATGCTGCTATTGTGGGAAAGGAGTTCTGACAGTGAAAATTTATAGAAAAGGAGGCATCTTTAAAGGAGTCATACATTTCCAATTTCTTCCTCAAGACTTGAGAACAAGTGTGGTTCCTCAATGCTCAGGGCAATCTAATTCGGAAATGAGCTAACAGTTTCCTCTTGAGTAGCCCTCTGTATTGCTGTTTGTCTGAAGCAGAAATATCCAGAGAAGCCAAATGTGTGTTCATGTGAAATGTTGCTGGCAACAGAGGAGACAATATTTTGGCCAAAAAATTGCAGCCAAAACAATTTTTCATTATACAGAGAGAGTATTAATATATTATTTTTTCTTATATGTTGGGCCAGCATTCTTTGAAAAGAGGTATTTTATGTTTTACTTTTGGATCATAGACTTGTTAATGGAAAGACAGAAATGGACTCTAGAGATACAAAGGTTAATAACTGCCTTTGAAGAAGATGTAAAGACAAGTGGTTTCTCTAAAGTCTTGTTGCTTATCATCCTAGTATAAAAAGGAAAGATGAATTGACTTTCTTAGGAAACATTCAAGAATAGCAACTCCCCAAACTGTAAGCCTTAGTTTACATGTTTCCAAATGGAAAATGCATTACTTCATTTAACTAACAGGTGCTCATCATAAATACTTGCCGAAAACTAAAGAAAATAACTTCTGTGGAACTTGAAATGGAAAAAGTAAGCATAAGCATACACCTCGAATTCCGAAGCAATTAAGCTATGGAAAAATTGTAAAAGTTAATCAAATTAGAAATTCATTTAAACAATCTAGGGAAAAATGATTAACTTATTCTTCTGATTTAATAACTAAGGACTGATACAGGAAGAGTTTATCTAAGTAGTTGGTGTATGGAGAGTACACAATTTATAAATAAGAGGTTAGTGCAAACATCAAAGAAAGAAGCATGGTTTACAATGGAGTGAAGAATGAAAACAGGGTAGTTTACTCATTCCTTTATTCACCAAATATATATATATATATATATATATATTTTTTTTTTTTTTTTTTTTTTTGTTGGTGTTTTTTTCTTTCTCCCAGGCTGGAATGCAGTGGTCCGATCTCGACTCACTGCAGCCACCACCTCCCAGGTTCAAGTAATTCTCCTGCCTCAGCCTCCCTAGTAGCTGGGATTATAGGCGTCTGCCACCACGCCCAACTAATTTTTGTATTTTTAGTAGAGACAGGGTTTCACCATATTGGCCAGGCTGGTTTTGAACTCTTGACCTCAGGATTCACCAAATATATTTTGGTACCTAGTAGGTACCTAAAATGGTGCTTGGTGCTAACGATAAAATAATGTGCCAAAATGAAGGAAAGGAATATATATAGCATGATTATCTCAAGAAAAATACTCTTTCATAGACTCTTCTCCACTCTACCCAGGACTTCAAACATGAAAACAAAACCTGTCAAACATAAGTTGTGTTTATATATAGGCAGTCTGCCCTTCTCTGTTAAACTGGTAAATACAATGTATTTTATTACAATATATTTGCATTGATAAATATATTGTATCTGTAGTTTTTAGGGTTCTGTGATTCTAAGAATCTCAGAAGAAATGATAAATCAAAACAAAAATCTGAACCAGATACAAAGGACAAGTGCTGTTTTCTCCTGGCTAAATGTATTGAAAATATGCTGTCAAGATCTTTGACCTAGTTCTGTCAACTCAGAGAACACAACTATCATAGAAGAAAACACACTCTTATGTATTTTTCATAGCTACCCAGATGGACTCCACATTACCTTATGACTGCAGGATTCTTGATGTTCTTTTACTCTAATGCTGATTTTATTGTTACCAGAAACTTGGCCATGTGCCTAGGGTTACCCAGGTTCATGGCCCAACAAACGAAATAAAATTGGAATCATATTGAGTACCTACATTTGATGAAATAATGATATGTAAGAGAAATAAGAAGGATAGCACTAAAGGGGGAAAACTTTTAAGTGCTGTCTTGTGAGGGCAGGCACCCGAAAGCCAACAACCTTTTAGAACTGAATTCAGCATTCTAAAGAAAGTTTTAATGTGTGAGCTAATTCCAGAGTCTACCAAGACAAACTGTATTTATATGTGATTCACAAAGCTTTGTTCCAAAAGGCTATGAGAAAGACCTACTGCATAAATGATGAAATGCACATTCCTCTCACCTCCAAAACCCCATTGCACTGACTTTTGTCAAAGCTTGTCTGCAAGGTTTGATTTGAAGTTAGATTTTTAACACATTTTCATATATATGTTTGATTGATTTTGGCAGATGCTTTTTAGTATATCCCTACATTCAGCAAATCATGCTAAACAAGTAACCTTAGAACACCTTTCCTGTTGCTCACATAAACAATAGCTGTGTATTTAGTAACTTAAGAGTGAAACGTTCAGACCATCCAGTTGAGCTTCACCACACAGCCTGCCACCTTTCCTCCTCCTGCCTTATGACACACCAGATTATTCTTTAATTGGCTTCTTGAGTTCCTACCTCCCAAAACTTGACCGATAGGAGCAATCGGTGACATATGTGGTGTAATGGAAAAGTACATGGGACTGGGAGCCAGAAAACCATAGGTGGAGTAACAGCTCTGCCTTTTATGAGCTGGAGAGCATTGAAGAGTTACTACCTCTCTGAGCCTCAGCTTCAGTATTCTTATCTGTAAAAGGGAGTAGAATGCATGTCTTGTCTATCCAATAAGATGGGTGTGATGACTTAATAAGAACATATGTGGAAAAGCTTTGCAAGTAAAAAAGCACTTTACAGTTGCAAAATATTCTTGATGTGAAAATAACCCTTTAAATCTAAAACTTAACACTGAGTGCATTTGACATGTAATATTGAGATTTTAATAACTATTTCAGAGATACTTACACAAATTGTAAGTTACATAATTCAATTTATTCTCAAGTCTATCTGATCTGGGGGAGCCCTGACTTGTTATAATGCCCATGTCATTAGATATTCAGAAAATATCAGAGGCTAAGAACAAGATTAAGTCATTTCATGTTGCCCCTTAGCTGGATTTCTGGGGAACACAATTTAAAACCAAAGCCAGGATGGCAACCTTTGACTTCCTGATTACAGAGTTCACTTTCCTAGCCAGAACATAGAAAAGTTCTTAATATACATTTTAAACTCACAAAAAGTATGGCATGATAAAATTATGGTAAGGATTCTCACAATATGCTAAATGAACACAGTAGAAGACATTCCAAATTATATTGGGGTCTACCAACGAAACATTGGGAAAAATATTGGCATTAGCTACATGAAGGTAGAGGGCCGGACAGATCCTGAGATCTGTGAGATAGTTTAAGACCTGAGACTGTGTGACACAGGTGAGGAGGTAAAAGTAATCTAGCTTGGCTGGAGAAAACAAGCATCTAAGCAAAAGAGACTGTAACCTGTCCTATTTTTTAGAAGACTTCATATAGAGTTCTTGTACTTTATCTCATGGTTCATCATGGTCCAAAGCAAATACATGTATTTCTGCTCAGTTCATCTCTATCTTCATTTATGACAGATAATATAAATTATTTAATCATTTGAGCATCTCTTGAGTACTTGTTATATAGACTAGGGCTAGGATATACCTTTCATATTCCCTGTAGTCTATATTTCATTACATAAAAACCTCTTCATGTTTTTAAATATAGTTCTTTTAACAACAATCTGTTGAGTTGTATCTGTCAAGTAAAATGAAAGACACTGGAAATATAAATATAAATAAATAGTTACCTTCATTTGTATCCATATATTCTATTTATCAATATTTTATCTTTTTTTTCTGAGTCAGGCACAGATTCTTCATGATCATCTTTAGTTATAAATCTCTGAGTTCTGATACCATTTTAGTAATTTCTGTTTTTTGTACCTTAGTTCATAACCTTGAGGATAAAATAATTATATGCTCATTAGCCAGCCACTGGGTTCGTTTCCTATGGATTGTGTCCATCTCTGGCCTAATCTGCTGTGGTTTGGTCATAAAGCAAGGAGAGCTGACACTATAGAGTTATGATCGGGGAAGACGAAAATAGAATTGTCTAAGCCTAACTGTGATGTAGAGTATGCTTACCACACTCAGGAAAGATGTGACCATCTTTCCCCTCCGTTCTGCTCTGTTTGTATCTAAAGTATTGGTATGTCCAGTGCATTTTCATTTTTGGAGACTAAAATCAAGATGAAGGTGTTTCAAATAAGATTATCCAGGCCCAGCACAGTGGCTCACTCCTGTAATCCCAGCACTTTGGGAGACTGAGGCAGGAGAATCATCTGAGGACAGGAGTTTGAGACCAGCCTGACCAACATGGTGAAACCCCGTCTCTACTAAAAATATAAAAATTTAGTTGGGCATGGTTGTGCATGCCTTTAGTCTCAGTTACTCAGGAGGCCGAGGCAGGAGAATCGCTTGAACCCGGAAGGTGGAGGTTTCAGTGAGCCAAGATCATCCCACCACACTCCAGCCTGGGCAACAAAGTGAGACTCCATCTCAAATAAATAAATAAATAAAAGATTATTCAGGGGGATTAACTGGCTAATTAATAATATTCTATGAGTTATGTTGGCAGATGTAGGAGAAATGAAGCTTGAAGATGAGAACCCATTAGTTGGATAAACTGAATAACGTGGGATAATTATAACTACATTCAGATATCTAGGGCTTTGCTATATAAAAAAGAAATCAGCTTAATTCTTCTTGTGTATATCAGGAACCATAGCATTAATATTTTAAGGGGAATAGGCAGCCTCAAAAGAGAATCACCTCCATATTACTAGACATGGTCAAGCAAGAGTGAGTGTCTCTACAGCTGGTATATTGAAATTTAAAGTACTAGAAGTTTATGGTATGGAAATTTGCAATAGCATAGGTTTTAGACTCAGTCTGGCGCACAGTAGTTGCATTATTTAGGGCTAATTTCTTCATTTGTAAAGTGACAATAATATTAGGTAGTATCTACTTAATAGGTCTATTATGGTTTTACTAAAATAATTCATGTGAAGGATTGACAGATGGTAAATATTAGATGACAATTATTGTAAATATCACTGTTTTAATTATACTTATTTAAATTTTGATGTGTCATTATTTTTCATCTTTTCATACGTTCTAGTACATCTTCCTTCAGTTGAAAACTATTACCTCATGCTCTTCTTACTTGTAGTCTGTCACTTCTAGTTTTCTGGGATGCTGTACAGATATTCTGGAACCATCCCCTATGCTATGGACTGAATTATGTTCCCCCAAAATTTGTATGTTAAGCCCCTAATCCCACAGGTGATGGTATTTGGAGATGAGACCTTCCGGAATTGATTAGGTTTAGATGAGATCATGACGGTAGGGGCCACCACGATGGAATTAGTGCCCTTATAAAAAAAGACACCAGGGAGCTTCCTTTCTCTTTCTCTTTCTCTTCCGTGTTAGGATACAGCAAGAAGGCAGCAGTCTAATGCCAGGAAGTGAACCCTAACCAGGCCCTGCATTTGCTGGCACCTCGATCATAGACTTTCCAGCCTTCATAACCGTGACAAACAAATTCTTGTTCAAGCCACTCAGTGTACAGTATTTTGCTGTGGAAGCCAGAACTGACGAATACACACTGCTTCATGATTTCTTTTTTTTTTTTTTTTTTTTGAGACGGAGTCTCGCTCTGTCACCCAGGCTGGAGTGCAGTGGCCGGATCTCAGCTCACTGCAAGCTCCGCCTCCCGGGTTTACGCCATTCTCCTGCCTCAGCCTCCCGAGTAGCTGGGACTACAGGCGCCCGCCACCTCGCCCGGCTAAGTTTTTGTATTTTTAGTAGAGACGGGGTTTCACTGTGTTAGCCAGGATGGTCTCGATCTCCTGACCTCGTGATCCGCCCGTCTCGGCCTCCCAAAGTGCTGGGATTACAGGCTTGAGCCACCGCGCCCGGCCTATGATTTCTACACTAATAATTTGGTTTTGGTTCCATGCTGAGTTTTTCCCAATATGTTCTATGGTCTTTTTCAGTCATAAATGATCTGGACTCATCTTTCTTCAGTCATAATCTACATGAAATGAGGTAAATTACAGTAAACTTCAACCCCAAGTGCAAATTACACTCATTGAATCCAGTTTTAAAACTCATCTGAGGCCACAGCATTTTTATTGCCTAACCAATTATATCTCACAGCTCATACATGTGGGCCCAAGAGTATCCACAGATTGATTCCAATTTCTTTCACTCGAATATTAAATGAATTGCCAGAGTTAAAAAACAGTTATATAAATTCAATACTAATAAATAAGGACCAGGCAGGGTGGTACAAGCCTTATAGTTCTAGCTACTCAGGAAACTGAGGTGGGAGGGTTGCTTGGGGGTAGGAGTTCAAGATAAGCCTAGGCAACATAGAAGACCCCTATCTCAATATGTATTTAGACACCTACCATATGCCATGTACTAGAGGGTACCAGAATATCCTGAAGGTTTAGGCATCTGTGGGTTTAAATTCTAGCTTTGTCACTCATTAGCTAATAGAATTTGTGTAAATCACTAAAATTTTCTGTTTCGTTTCCTCACCTTAAAAAAAAAATTAATGTTGGGACTGGGTGTGGTGGCTCATACCTGTAATCCCAGCATTTTGGGAGGCCAAACTGGGTGGATTACTTGAGGCCAGGAGTTCAAGACCAGCCTGGCCAACATGGTGAAACCCTGTCTCTACTAAAAATACAAAAATTTAGCCAGGCGTGGTGTTGCATGCCTGTAATCCCAGCTACTCGGGAGCCTGAGGCGGGAGAATAGCTAGAACCTGGGAGGTGGAGGTTGCAGTGAGCTGAGATCGCACCACTGTATTGCAGCCTGGTGACAGCAAGACCATGCCTCAAAAAAAAAAAAAAAGGTGTTGGACTAGACCAGAGTTCCTCACTCTCAGTGTATCAACACAGTTGTGGGAACTACAAGTTATTTATTATTGATAACCTTTAAAACACTATAGTATCTGATTTTTTTTTTTTTTTTTTTTTTTTTTTGAGACAGGGTCTTGCTCTTGTTGCCCAGGCTGGAGTGCAATGGCATGATCTAGGCTCACCGCAACCTCCACCTCCCGGGTTCAAGTGCTTCTCCTACCTCAGCCTCCCGAGCAGCTGGGACTACAGGCGTGAGCAACCATGCCCAGCTAACTTTTTTGTATTTTTAGTAGAAACAGGGTTTCATCATATTGGCGAGGCTGGTCTCAAACTCCTGACCTTGTGATCCGCCCACCTAAGCCTCCGAAAGTGCTGAGATTACAGTCGTGAGCCACTGCTCCCGACCCTGAAAAATTTTTAATGAAAGTTCAAAGTTGTATCTCTATTAACTCCTTTCACCATTATTTTAACACATTTTTTGAGAGAAATGAGCTGTGTTGAAGCGAATGTTCTGAAATGTGCATATGACATTGGGTATACATCAAAGTTTGTTGTACCTGTCAGTATCATTTATGTTGTAGCCCAAAACAAGCAAAAACCCTTTAGATACAGTGGGTATATGATAATCTATTCTTGAAGTTACTGTGTCTAAGAATCACTCAAGGAACTTGGTCACATACATATCCTGGGTCTCATACCCAAATATTCTGATTCAGAAGTTCTGGAGTAGCTCAAATAAACTTACTAGTGCCGATAGTTCTTGCACCACTTTTTTGTTTGTTTGGTTGGTTGGTTGGTTTTTTTTTTGAGATGGAATCTCGCTCTGTTGCCCATACTGGAGTACAGTGGCGTGATCTCGGCTCACTGCAAGCTCCACCTTCCGGGTTCACGCCATTCTCCTGCCTCAGCCTCCCGAGTAGCTGGGACTACAGGTGCCCACCACCACACCCGGCCAATTTTTTGTATTTTTAGTAGAGACGGTGTTTCACCATGTTAGCCAGGATGGTCTCGATCTCCTGACCTCATGATCCGCCGGCCTTGGCCTCCCAAAGTGCTGGGATTACAGGCGTGAGCCATTGTGCCCGGCCATGAACCACTTTTAAGAAACCCTGAACCTGTGTTGTCTGTAGGACATTTAGCATCAATGCTATGATTCAGAGACCACTGTAGTAGTTCAGAACACAGGCTTTAAAATCCATCAAACTTGGGTCTAAAACCTGGCTTTAACATATTCCTTCTATGTGATCTTCTAAAACTAAGCTAACTATCAACCTATTTCAGCCTTGCTTTCCTCATCTGTAAGAGTAAAATAGTACAGAACATTATTTTCTCACATACTCTAGCTGTACAATCAGCTACTATATAAGTTTTGAATTTTGATTTTTAGATTTTAGAATGATACTTGGCAGGCCGGGCACGGTGGCTCAAGCCTGTAATCCCAGCACTTTGGGAGGCCAAGACGGGCGGATCACGAGGTCAGGAGATCGAGACCATCCTGGCGAACACAGTGAAACCCCGTCTCTACTAAAAAAAAAATACAAAAAACTAGCCGGGTGAGGTGGCGGGCGTCTGTAGCCCCAGCTACTTGGGAGGCTGAGGCAGGAGAATGGCGTAAACCCAGGAGGCGGAGCTTGCAGTGAGCTGATATCCGGCCACTGCACTCCAGCCTGGGCGACAGAATGAGACTCCGTCTCGACAAAAAAAAAAAAAAAAAAAAAAAAAAAAAGAATGATACTTGGCAATAAATGTTTAATAAATGTTGGCTATTATCATTAATCTATTCTAAATATAAAATGTTTTACACTTCAAATTTGTAATTTTTTTAAATGTTAGTTTTTAATTTTATTCTTATTTTTATTATTTTTTAAAGGTTTTTTTTTTTAATATTACAAGCTTAAAAATACAGAAATGCAATTTATAAAGAGATCCATTTCCACCATGTTTTCATCACTGTCAGAGATTTAACAGTTCACCCCATTTTCCTTAGAAAATGCTTCTGTTCTGGAGTGTGGGATCCTTTTGCCCAGAGGAGTTACAGAACTTTACATGGTATATGAAAGCGGAGGATTTTAGAACTTGTGAACCAGAATATCTGAGAGGAGAAAGTCTAGACCATAGATATACATTGGTTCACTTAACTTGGAGGCGGTAGGAGCAGCACATCTTTAAACACATGTGACTACACAGGAGACATTAACTCAGATCAAGTGATGCGATGATTCCTGGAAACTGAAGAGTTAAAAATTTTGTGCCTTGGGAGTTTTAAGGAAGAGGCCAAGTGGCATGGAGAAAGTAGTTTCTATGGACAGCATAGAAGTCGAACATCAGTCCTCAAGCAGATCACACAAACTTCAACACCAGCATTTTTCTAGGTCACCAGAATGGATAGCTATCCACGGGCCCTTTCCTCCTAAATGTTCTGCATTGCATAAGCATTAGGGTATTCTCCTGTGAATCACAGAGAGACTCTTCGTCTCCAGGTCATGGATGAAACAATTTCCTGCCAACTTTGAGAGAGATTTATTTTGATAAAGTAAAATAATGTCATTTAACAAAAAATATTAGCATTATGGAGGATAGTAGTATCCATTATATTTAACTATCTAAGAACTTTAGGAAAAGACTCTTTCAGGACCACGCCTGTGTCACGTGATAGAGCATGGCCTGCTTTGCTTCATGTATCTGTTCTTTATTGCAGTGATGGGGTAGATGAGTGGAAATGAAACTAATAACATCAAATGTTCTTTCCACAAACACCAAAAACATAATTGAATAAATTGGAACCATGTCGGGTCTAGGGTTATGCTGAATTAGAATGAAGGAAGCCCTAGAGGATGTGAAAGACCCCCGTACAGATGAGCAACTCAAAAATTAAACAGTCACATGTGAAAAAAATTGACACCACCAGCAACATGAGGTCATGTTTCATCAGAAAGGCTTGACCAGCTAGAATAACAAACAAGTCTAAAGGTGACACGGTGCACTTTGAATGTGTACAAGTGGAGGCTGTGTTGAAAATACTAACATGCCGGAATGTGGCATGAGTTTGAATCCCAACTCTGCCATTTATTAGTTGTGCATTCTTGGTATAGTCAGCTTCCATTTCTTCTGTAGTAAAAACTGGTAATGTAATTGTCAATTGGGCAAGATTATTAGAAAAGTTATGTAGATAATTCGCATATGAGAATCCTTCATGCAGTACATGGCACATTTTAGTAACTCAATTGGTTCAATTTATTTCAGTCAAGACCATTCAAATCAGGAATAATTTTGTTTTAATTGGTCAAACATCTGGTTGTTTGGCATTATCCAGACATGTTGGATTGACTCTTACTTTCCAACCAGATGTAGAATCTTTTTGTATCCATCCAAATATTTAATGTTGAGCAGACACACCAGGATTATACTTTTAACTCTGAAAGGATAGCCAATGATGTACAATCCAAATAAATATGCAAGCAAAGACAAAAATAACAAATCAGGACTAAAACATTTGAGAAGTTCCGACTCTCTTTCCTCATATATTTTATTAAGTGTTCCAGGAAACTTAATTTATGGAGGAGATAAACAGCACTGAGATTGCCTTAAAAAATTGTCTGTGTAACATTCAGCCTGATACATAGGAGCAAAAACATAGGGTGGATGACCTGAAGGAAGACAGGGTGGAACTAACCAGTACTAGTTGTGCCCTCTAGACTAGTGATTTGAAAGAAAATGAAATATTAGCAGAAACTTATCAACTTTTAAAATAAGGGTTACAATCATGCTTTAAACTGGCTTCAGCCAGAAAGGAATTGTTCACATAACCCAAAACTTTAAAAAATCCAGTGGCAGATCTATGGTCAGGCTTGGCTAGGACCAAAGACTCTGCCACTATCACTAGGACTTAATCTCTATCTCTCAGCTTTTTTTTTTTTTTTTTTCACTTTACTTTCAGGCAAATTCTCCTTTTGTTTTGATGATATAGCTACCAGAAGCTATTCTGAGTTCAACTTTCAGCAGCTCTATTACATCAACAGAAATGAGAGGGATGCCAATTCCCAGTTGTTTCAATAGAAGTCCTGCATTTGGCCCAGTTATCTGGGCTTCAGTTATATGCCTGTTACTCTAGGAGGTGGAGCTCTCTAAATGATCTATTCTAATATTGGGTGGTAATAAGTCATGAACAGGAGAAATATTATGTCCACTTAAACCAGATGGACTGTGAGTCAGGGCAAAGATTCTCTAAAGAAAAAATAACAGTGTCGTTACTGAAAAAGGGAGAATGTATGTCCACCAAAGATCTTTTAGGCAGACAGAAATCTTGGAGGGAAACTTATCATATCATGTAAAAGACACAGAAGTCCAAAGCTGATCTGATTTAGGAAGGGATGGTGATCAAGAGCTCTTCAACTCAGTTGCTTCTTACCAATCTCCAAGAGGTCCTTCTGATGACATTAAGAGAACCCTATTCCTCCTCAGATCGACATAGAAATAATCACAAGTGCCTCATTCAACCTCGAACTCTGGCTCAATAATATTTGCTCTCAATTAAACAGGTTTATCCATGTAAATGGTTTAGAAAAATGCCTGGCATAGAGTAAATACTCAGTAAATGTTGACCATTAGTGTTATGAAATCCATATTATTTACCATGTAATTAATTACAAAAATAATTCTGCCAACACCCCAAATAACTCTAATACCTGTTAAGCATTATAAGTTCTTCCATGACTATTCTATGCAGTCATACCCATCCACTCTCCGTATCCTAAAATGCCTACAAAAGCAAGAGCAGATAAGTTAAATAAACATTTTTTTGTTGTCTGGAAATTTTGATTGAGGTCCCGAAGGTAAAAACAATTAGTATTATAAAGTCCCTTACATTCTAAAGAGAAGCTCTTAATCATACATGAAGGAATTGCAAAGAAGTATCCCAAACAAGTTATTTAAAGAATTGCGGCCAGGCACTGTGACTCACGCCTGTAATCCCAGCACTTTGGGAAGCCGAGGCGGGCGGATCACAAGGTCAGGAGATCAAGACCATCCTGGCTAACATGGTGAAACCCGTCTCTACTAAAAATACAAAAAAATTAGCTGGGCATAGTGGCGGGCACCTGTAGTCCCAGCTACTCGGGAGGCTGAGGCAGGAGAATGGCATGAACCCTGGAGGCGGAGCTCGCAGTGAGCTGAGATTGCACCAATGCACCCCAGCCTGGGCGACAGGGCGAGACTCTGTTTCAAAAAAAAAAAAAAAAAAAAAAATTGCTTGTCATCCACCTCTATCCTACATAAAAGACAAGCTGGCCATTTATTATGGAAATTAATGAGTATTTCTGGGGAAGATTTTTCAGCCTGGCAGTAAATGCGATGCATTGATTCTCCCCTTCTTTTGGGAGGAAGAATAGACAGGCCTGATCCTACCATCAAAAAAAGTAAGGGGAAGTTGAAGGGGCCCACCTGTAGACAGGGGTAACTGTTAGAAAGAGGGAAAATTGCATCTCTTACCCTTGGTCTAGATATTTGATAGGGAAGAATTTGTAGCTCCATCCCAGGTCACCATCAGAGAGTAATAGAAAGACATTTTTAGGAGAAGTCTGTATGTTGAGGGTTTGATGCAGGGATAGTATTTTTTTGTGTCAGAGTAACAATTATAGTAAGTACAGTGATTAGGTTTGAGCTATCTTGAAAAGAATTTGACCAAAAGAGATGTCTCTGTGTCTAAATAACCTCTGAAGTAAGAGTTTGTACAACCTGTGTTATTGGAGTAGAAATTGAGGGCAAATTGGAAAAAATCATCAGCCAGACCTAGCATTATCCCTTTCAGGGAAAGGTACAAGTTATCAGCTATGATAGTGGTAGTAGGCAGAAGGGATTCACAGTACAACGAAAGTCCCTTATAAGAGAGACACCATGTTAGCAAGCATTAGCATATCTGCTGGATAGAAGTCATTCACCTGCTGGTAGAGAAATATAAATAACATCATACAAGTAAAAATTCATTTTGCCATTTTACTTCTCTTTCCTTTTTCCTGCTTCATACTTGAAAGACCAGAAAACAGCAAGAAAATGAGAAAGGAGTGTGAAGGGTCAGGGAAGACCCCAATCACATCCTCCTTCCCCACAGCAAGTTAGTGCTTGGGTTGGACACATACTGGGAGGAAACGAAGGGAAAAAATGAAGACATGAAGGTAAATAATCTAAATGGAATTTTCTTTTCTTTTTTTTGACACAGACTCACTCTGTCGCCCAGGCTGGAGAGCATGGCACAATCTTAGTTCACTGCAGCCTCCGCCTCCCAGGTTCAAGTGGTTCTCCTGCCTCAGCCTCCTGAGAAGCATAACAATTAGAGCACAGCCTAGTGATAATATATTTTAATTTTAATATATAAAATGGGGCTATTCTAATAAAGTAACCCAAGATCTTGCATTTTCTTGATATCCTGACAAAGGGCAGGAAGGTTTGAAGAAAAATAAGACAATTGGCTGGGCTTGGGGCCCCCATCTATAATCCCAGCACTTTGGGAGCTAAGAAGGGAGGATTGCCTAAGAGTAGGAATTTAAGACCAGCCTGCACAACATAGCAACACCCTCTCTCTGCAAAACAAACAAACATTAACCAGATGTGGTAGTACATGCCTGTGGTCCCAGCTACTTAGGAGGCTGAGGTGGGAGGATTGCTCGGGTCCCAGAGATTGAGGCTGCAGTAAGCTGTGACTGTGCCACTGCACTCCAGCCTGGGCAATCAAGGGAGACCGTGTCTAAAGAAAAAAAAAAGGAAAGTAAGACTATGGCTGATTGAACCTCACCAAGACTTGTAATATCAATAGACTGTTTACAAATACATTCCAGATAATTTGCCCACTACCTTCATGATTGTTCCCAATGAATTCACATTTGCTCTCAACAATTTGGGCACAAAAAAACTTAACCTCTCTGGACTATGACATCAGTAGGCACATGTGCAATGACATCCACATTTTTAATGGTTAACAGGAGCTGGCTTGTACCAGCTTGCAAGAGCCAATTGCTAAAATTTCAGAAGCTTTGTGATCTAGTTGGTAAACTCTGGCATTACTATAACTTAAATTATATTAGGTATAAGCTTACAATCAAATAAATTATATTACAAATGATAGTAGTAAATACTCAAAACTTACCACTTTTTAATTATTTTACTGCATTTAATTATTTTACTGCATTTATGCTCCTGAGTTTATTTATGGCTATTACATATGGTAGAAATACTTTGTAACACTGTGCTACCACTATGCGTCTCTTTCCAATTGCATTTCAGTGATGACCTGTTGATAGCTGGATATCGGCCATAGTGAGACTATTCACATCACAAAAATAAGCAAATGCTACAAATTAAGGTCCTTTTGTTGTTGTTGTTGTTGTTGTTTTCATTTCCCTGTAGAACTAGTAACTTTAAATCTTTACCAGCACACCACTGGTAATCCGTGGTAAACTATCCTTTAAGAGTTCTTTAATAACTCTGTATTGTTTTAAGAATTGCTCACTCGTTGAAAAAAAAAAAAAATCCTTACTCCATTCCATATATATTATACCTCAAAATTCCCTCTAAGAAGTAGTAAATATTCAAGGATATATTTGCATATACATATACAATTGTGAGAAAATGCTCATGAATGAGCAATGTTGTGCTATTCTAAAAATATGTTTCAGACCAGACACGGCAGCTCATGCCTGTAATCCCAGATATTTGGAAGGCCGAGGCAGGTGGATCATTCGAGGTCAGAAGTTTGAGACCAGCCTGGCTAATATGGTGAAACCCTGTCTCTACTAAAAATACAAAAATCAACCAGGTGTAGTGGTGGGTGCCTGTAATCCCAGCTACTCGGGAGGCTGAGGCAGGAGATTTGCTTGAATCTGGGAGGTGGAGGTTGCAGTGAGCTGAGATTATGCCACTGTACTCCAGCCTAGGTGACAGAGCAAGACTCTGTCTTAAAAAAAAAAAAAAAAAAAAAAGAAAAAGAAAAAAGAAAAGAAAAAAAAATGAAAATAAAATAAAAATAAAACTATGTTTGAATGGCTCATAAAGAAAAAGTCTTGGCTTTTAATAAAGAAAAGGATCTCCAGTCTGTGAAACTTCTTTGGGAAACAAAGAAAATATTTAATGCTGAAGAATTGTGTTCACAATTTATCTTTTTTTTTTTGAGATGGAATCTCGCTCTGTCGCCCAGGTTGGAGTGCACTAGCGCGATCTCGGCTCACTGCAAGCTCCACCTCCCGGGTTCACGCCATTCTCCTGCCTCAGCCTCCCTAGAAGCTGGGACTACAGGCGCCCGCCACCGCGCCTGGCTAATTTTTTTGTATTTTTAGTAGAGACGCGGTTTCACCGTGTTCGCCAGGATGGTCTCAATCTCCTGACCTCGTGATCCGCCCGCCTCAGCCTCCCAAAGTGCTGGGATTACAGGCGTGAGCCACCGCGCCCGGCCCACAATTTATCTTGTGAAAATAGTATATATATCCATACATATATATCATTTATGACATCATTGTCAAACTGCTGAAAGCCAAATATAATTTGACAGTCCTAAAAAAGCAAAATAAAAGGGACATAATACATATAAATTAGAAAAAAATGACAAAAAATGTCAATGAAATATTTAAAGTGCTGAAAAATACCATCAATGTAGAAATCTTTTTTTTTTTTTTTAAAAGACAGAATCTTGTTCTTGTTGCCAAGCCTGGAGTGCAGTGGTGCAGTCTCAGCTCACTGCAACCTCTGCCTCCCAGGTTCAAGTGATTCCCCTGCCTCAGCCTCCCAAATAACTGGGATTACAAGCGCCTACCACCATGCCAGGCTAATTTTTGTATTTTTAGTAGAGACAGGGTTTCACCATGTTGGCCAGGCTAGTCTGGAACTCCTGACCTCAAGTGATCTGCCCATTTCAGCCTCCCAAAGTGCTGAGATTACAGGCGTGAGCCACTGCACCTTGCCATCAATGTATAATTCTATATCCAGTATAATGGTTTACATATCTACCTATATATTTGTATCTGTATTAACGAATAGTTTTTCTCTTAATTTTTAATTGCATAAAGTACAATTTATAACACTATATTGTTTTATTTTATAGGTAATGTAACATATATGAATATAATATAGCAAGGATAGTGGGGTAAATAGAACTATATTTTTCAAGATTCCTATATTAATACTTGTGATTCAATAATGAATTTAAGTAGATTTTGATGATTTAAAAATGATAATTATAATTCCTAGAGCAACCTCTAAGAAGAATTCAAAGAAACCCAGCTATAACAGCAACAGAGGATATGTAACAGATTACAAAAATATTAGTTCAACATAGAACAGGGAATAAAGGGAGAACAAAGGAAATAAACTTATGAGACAAATAAGAAAAGTATAGCCAATAGCAGGCCTGTATCTACCAATTTTACTCCTCACTTTAATTGTAAATAGAGCAAGTATATGAATCAGAAAGCAGAGACTGCCGGAATACATTTAAAGGGAAAGGATGACAAAACTATATACATCTGTCTCATCAGTTTGTGCTACAATAACAAATTACCAATGACTGGGTGGCTTAAATAACAAACACTGATTTCTCACAGTTCTGGAAGCTGGGGAGTCCAAGATCAAGGTGTGAGCAGATTCAGTGTCTGGTGAGGGCCTGCTTCCTGGTTCACAGATGGCTCTCTTCTCGTTGTATATTCAAAGCGCAGAGAGAGGAGAGAGCAAACAAGCTCTTGTCTCTTCTTATTACGGTACCACTCTCATTCATAACTACTTTCCAAAGGCCCCATCTTTTCATACTGTCATTTTGGGAATTAGTATTTCAACGTATGAATTGTGGGGGAGACACAAACTTTCAGTCCATAACAACACCCTAAAGAAGGCTTACTTTAAGTAGAAAGATACAAATACTTTGAAGATAGAAGAATGACAAAAGATGTGCAATACAAAAAAATATGTATCAGAGAGCTGGAAAGGCTATGTTGACATCAAATTACATAGCCATCAAGGCAGACTTGTCTATTTATAATAAAAAGAGCCAATTCATAATGTTAAAGAGAATCATTACATTAGGAAGATATAACAATTATAAAAGTGTATATACCTAATGATAAAGCTTCAAAATACATGAAGTAAAAACTGACAGATCAAATAGGAGAAATATAAATTTAAATATAAAGAAGATGTGAACAATGCTATTAGCAACCTTAACTGAAATTTACGAAAGACTGTCCCCAAAACTGTATTTAAGTACACGTGCTCATGAAAATAGTCCGTATGTTCAGCCATAAAATGCTTCCATAGATTTTAAATGATTGGTATGCCAAAGAGCACATTTTTATGAAAAACTAATTAAATTACATAATAACAATTTCTAAACATTTTATGGATCAAGAAAAATTAGGAAATATTTTAATTGCATGATGATGAACACATAATATACCAAATTTCTGGTGTGCATTTATATTGTATGAGGAAAAATTTACATTGAAAAACACATAAGAAATAATGAAAGATCTAAAGCAATACTTTAAGCTTCTATCTAAAGAGAGTAGTAGAAAGGTGAGCAAATTAAACACAAAATAAATAAAAGGAAGAAAATAATAAAGATCATAAAAAAATCAATAAAATAGAATATAAAAAATCTGGGAGAAAGTCAATAATTTCCTTCCAAAAAAGAAAAAGTTATCATGTGAAAAGATTGATAAAATTGATCAATTTCTAGGTTGAATAATCAAAGAATAAAAGCACGTACATCACCAGTATTAGGACTGAAAGAAGAGATACCACTGCAGATGTCATAAAGGATAAAGTGGTACTATGAACAAATTTATGCTGATAAATAGACATAAATAGGTGCATCTTATTATATATACAGTATAGCTCAGTAAAGTCAACTTATGACAAAAGAAAAATTATCGGTTAAATAAAGCTGAAGATAGATTTTAGTAAGGAAAATTACTTCTCATATAAGAAATAAAGGGAAAAATAGAAAATTTGGGAACTTTAAAAAAATGTCAAATTTAAAAATATAAATCCCAGCTGCATTATTAGTAGTCTCTATTTATAATGAAGTCACTGAAAGGCTCAGCCATTTCTCTGTGCATGCCTTTTGTTCTTTCCCCTTGTTTTTAAAGTGGAAGCATTTTTCTCTCATTGTTTTCTCATAGTTTAATTATTTCAGTTGTGATAGACATTTTGATCAATTCGTTATGAAGGAATATGCTTTTTATATTTCCAAGTAATTGAGATATATTTGGAATCGAACACTACTCTTGTATTATTTTCAAGTATACTTTGAATTTCAAATAATTTTTGTTTTGAATAAATTTAGTGTTCTGTTGTTTGGTACATATAGATTCATCATGTTACATATGCATTGGATATTTATCATTAAATAATATCCTATTTTGTCTTGTTTTATGCTTTTATCATAAATTCTACTTTGTCTTTGATTAATATTGACACCGTTTTTCTCATTTTGATTAGTTTGGTATCTTTTATCCCTCACATTACTTTCAGTATTTATCACTTTATTTTAAGCATTTATTTAAAATAGCATATAGTATGCTTCACACTAACGCAATCTGATATTCCTGTCTATATAATAAAGATTTTTGTCTTGTCAAATTTATTTTAATGTTATTTCACTCCTTTCGTCATGCTGTATATTTATATTAGTATTTTTTCTTTTCTCTAACATTGCTGGTTTTATTGCTTACTTTGATTGTCCTTTTCAAAAAAATTATTGTTAACTTTGTTTTCTATTATTATTAGCAATTCTTTAGTCTATTTTTTAAAAAGCTCTGAAAATTAAAACCCTATTTATCTTTTTTGGACAAAAATAAGTAATAGCTAACACAAGCATATTTTAATTCTTGAAACAACTCAGGGGATGCACACTAATATTATCTCCATTTAAAGGTGAGATGGCTGAGCAACAGAACGTTTAGTTACTTACCTAAGATCACACATCTAAGTAGTATGGAGCCAACATCTGTACAGTAACAACCAAGTTATACGGCTTTTTTCTCTGTGTTTATACTGTGTTAGCCTACTGCTTTCCCTCATCCCAATAGAATAAAATCTTTAGATACGAAATGTTCTCCCATCTTCTACCTTTCCCCCTCTTGAATGCCTTTATCTCTTTTCTGTTGCCAATAATCAGATTTTGCTATGATCATTAGTGCACAATTAAAAAAATAAAAACCTACATAAGGACTTTCAAGAACTCTTTTTAAATTTTTATTTATTTTTTATTTTTTTTGAGACAGAATCTCACTCTGTCACCCAGGCTGGAGTGCACTATCGTGCTCTCAGCTCACTGCAACCTCCGCCTCCTGGGTTCAAGCAATTCTCCCTGCCTCAGCCTCCCTAGTAGCTGGGATTACAGGTGCCTGCCACCATGCCCAGCTAATTTTTGTATATTTAGTAGAGACAGGTTTCACCATGTTGGCCAGGCTGGACTCGAACTCCTGACCTCAGGTGATCCACTTGCCTTGGCCTCCCGAAGTGCTGGGATTACAAGCATGAGCCACCATGCCTGGCCTCAAGAACTCTTTTATAGCACTTATGTTACACATTCTTTGAGAGTCTATCTTTCCTGCCTTATTTTATACCTTTCATTGAGGTATAGTGTTGACACATTTTCTGATTTTTTTGCAAATCCATAAGAATTTTTCTTTTATTAATAGAGAACAGATTTTTTTTAGTGTATATGTGGTCCTTTTATTCTCAGTGCTCGGTTGATGCTATCCCTTCATCTTCTACTTCCAATGTTGTGAACAAGAATTCAGATGCTAATCCGAGCTGATTTTACTTTGAAGGTATTTTTCATCTAGATCACAAACTTGTTTGTTTATTAATTACTTGTTTGTTTTTATCTGCCTTCCATAAAATGCCTACTTTTTGAGAGCAGGGCTATGTTTGAATTGTTCATTCTTACTCCCTTGGCTTTTAGTGCAGTGTCTAGCAATTCATTAATGTACACTATATTTGATAAATAAATGAATACTAACAGAATGATTACCATAGTGGGGAACATCAATCAGGTAATGCTCAATAACCAAGGATAGTAAATAGTTACCAATATGGTCAGAAGTCAAAGAGTAGAAATATGTCAATCATTTCTCTGAGGTTCAAGGAAGGGTCAAATCCAAGAGGTGGGTAGAATCTCTGGGCAGGTTTCCCTGGCAGAAACACAGAATCAGGGGATTGAGCAGGTACCTTGTAATAAGAAGTATGAGATTAAAGAGCATGTGATAAGGAGGCAGGGATGACAGAGTGAGCACAAACGGGAGTCCAAGTGTTAGCAGAAGAATCTTTGTATTTTCACAGTGGAAATGTTTTGATAATGAACCTGGAGGTCATTTATTCATTCATTTGCTTAACTATATTTAGTGAGCATTTGTGTGGGAGAGCAATAGGGTTGGGCTGGTTATACAGTGGGGAATAAAGTAGATATAAACCCTGCCACCATAGAACTTAGTGTTTAGTGTGGAAGAACTTGATTTACATAACTGTTTTATTCAGACAGTAGAATTCAAGTTGTCCTAGCCAAAAGAGAAGAGGAGAAACAAAGAGATCGAAAACCAGGCTGGATGAGACAATTGCAAGTAGGAAGAAGTCTGGACTACACACACTAGAGGAGAGGGAGCAGAGAAAAATATGTAAATGACATACCATCTTGTTTCATGATGAAATGGCAATAGGATCCAGAAGACATGTGATAGTACTATAGATCAGTAGAAGTGGTTGGTGTAATATGAACTTCCAAGTGGCTACAAAACAGAGTGAAATTAATAAGATAATAGTTTCTGAAACAGGCAAGGTTTTGCATACTGTTTGAAAGAAGTGGTAGAGGGCATGAAGGTTTTTCTTGCCAAATTTGTTTATGTTTAGGGAAGAGCATCACAAAGCTCTCACGTGTAACTTGGGTGGAGATCTTTCAAGAGGTAATGATAGCAGATGTGCTCTTCAGTGTCTGAAGGAATATAACAGGAAGTAAGGAGAAATGAGGTTGGAGGAGAGAGAGGACTGGGAAAAAAACATGATGAATGCCAGACAATCATGTTTTATTATTTCATTATTTTTTTTTATTATACTTTCAGTTCTAGGGTACATGTGCACAATGTGCGAGTTTGTAGCATATGTAGACATGTGCCATGTTGGTGTGCTCAATTTTCTGGGTTCAGGTGATTCTGCCACCTTAGCCTCACAAGTAGCTGGGACTACAGGCACAAACCACCATGCCAGGTTAATTTTTTGTATCCTTTGTAGAGACAGGATTTTACCATGTTGCCCATGCTGGTCTCAAGCTCCTGGGCTCAAGCAATCCACACAACTCAGCTGCTCAAAGTGCTGGGATTATACCCATTAACTCATCATTTACATTAGGTATATCTCCTAATGCTATCCCTTCCCCTTCCCCCCCATCCCACAACAGGCCCTCGTGTGTGATGTTCCCCTTTCTGTGTCCAAGTGTTCTCATTGTTCAATTCCCACCTATGAGTGAGAACATGTGGTGTTTGGTTTTCTGTTCTTGTGATAGTTTGCTGAGAATGATGGTTTCCAGCTTCATCCATGTCCCTACAAAGGACATGAACTCATCCCTTTTTCTGGCTGCATAGTATTCCATGGTGGATATGTGCCACATTTTCTTAATCCAGTCTGTCACTGATGGACATTTGGGTTGGTTCCAAGTCTTTGCTATTGTGAATAGTGCCGCAATAAACATATGTGTGCATGTGTTTTTATAGCAGCATGATTTATAATCCTTTGGGTATATACCCAGTAATGAGATGGCTGGGTCAAATGGTATTTCTAGTTCCAGATCCTTGAGGAATGGCCACACTGTTTTCCACAATGGTTGAACTAGTTTACAGTCCCACCAACAGTGTGAAAGTGTTCCTATTTCTCCACATCCTCTCCAGCACCTGTTGTTTCCTGACTTTCAGACAACCATGTTTTAAATGAAGAAGAGAAATATGAGCAAGGAATAATGCAGATAAGAGTGATGTTGGAGAAAAATAATTCTTGCTACTGTGCACCAGATATGGAAATCAATTATTATTATGAATAGAATACTAATATGGCTATTTATGCTTTTGCTTTTTTGCTTTTTTTTTTTTAAGGCAGAGTCTCACTTTGTTGCCCAGGATGGAATGCAATGGTACCATCATAGTTCACTGCAGCCTCAATTTTCTGGGTTCAGGTGATTCTGCCACCTTAGCCTCACAAGTAGCTAGGACTACAGGCACAAACCACCATGCCTGGTTAATTTTTTGTATCTTTTGTAGAGACAGGATTTTACCATGTTGTCCATGCTGGTCTCAAGCTCCTAGGCTCAAGCAATCCACACAACTCAGCTGCCCAAAGTGCTGGGATTATAGGTGTGAGTCACCGCACCCAGCTTGCTTTTTTATTTTCTATTTTTGTTTCACTATAGCATTAGTTAAACCCCACAGGCTAATAATAGCCATTTTACTACATAACATTATTTGAAAGGAGCAAATACAAGACAAAAACTAAAGTAATTTTTCAGATTCTTTTTTATTATCTATACAGTTTAAAACAAACAGGTTTTAGTATCTTCCCTCAGACAATCGACTACTACTTTTTCAATTTGTTTTGTTCTAAGCTCTAAGTGATATGTTAATGCTTCTTACAATAAAAAATGTTCATCAAATAATATTTTTGGAGGAATGAATTTGGTGGATAATTTTCTCTCCTTTGCAACATGTTTTCATACTGAGGAAGTTTCTATTACTGTAGCATATTGTTCACCTTATTTATCCCTTTCCATAAAAAAAGGAAATGGCTTAATTAGGGAGGTTTGCAAAAAGGAACTGGTCATGTGTGATTGATCTCCTTTCTGTCTCTCCTTTTTTTGTATTCAGCTTCTTCTGAGAAGCCCCGATTCATCTCTGATCTTCTGTGCGATAACTTTTATAAGTGTGGACCTCTAGAAAGAAGGCTTATATTTGTTTGGGTAAGTATATGTCTAAATTTTGGGCATAATATTAATCAAACTGTTGTTACAATACACCGTCAGCTTGACACCTATGTTTTTGAACTTGGATGGGAAATAAGAATATTATTTTCTATCTCCATCAAACCCTAGGATGAATGAAGGTAAAAGAAAATACAAGCTGTTTCTTTAAACACTTCTGTTTTATCTCCAGGCTTGAATATTTTATCATTAATTGGAAATATTCTGGAAAGAGGTTATCTTGGTTATATATATTTGGGATTCACTATTCTAAGGTAATATGTAAATCTGTAAGTGACTAAGGTATCCAGAAATAATATAAAGGATGGAAAGAGAAGAGGACCAACGGAAGAGCTTTGTGGTTGAAGTCATGGACTATGAGGCAAGATGTGAAGACAGGAGGTGTCTGTTAATAGAATGGAATAAAAGTGAGATGCAAAGTGGTATGCAAAGGACAAGAGTCATATTAAGGAAGTGAGATCATAGAAGCAAATGACACAGGGAAAGCAATCTTGGCATTTGTGATTTTAAATATACAGCAATTCAGTGTAACACGTAGGCCATGGATATAGTTGTGGAAGTAGTAGCTGAAGTACTCATGGTGATAACTACTGGTACTGAGGAAGATAAGTAATTGGAAATCTACAGATTTGGATGAGTTATCTCTACCATATCCTAGTAACTGAGTATGATAGCAGGTTTTTGTGTGAAGTGGCTAGATTTTAGCAACATTCCATACTCTTAAAGAATGAATAAAATTAATCTTATCTCTATTGAATGTCTGTTAAATGCCAGACATGATTCTGGGCACTTTGATGTCAAGTTTCCTGATTTTCTTCTGCTTATATTGTAAGGCAGAATGAAATACTACATAAATTAACATGGAAAAAGTCTCATACTGATAAGCTTCAGGTAGAGTGTAATAAGAGCTGTGATACAAAGTGACAGTGTGATATGGTTTGGTTCTGTGTCCCCACCCAAATCTCATCTCAGATTGTAATCCCCACATGTCAGTTTGAGGGAGGGACCTGGTGGGAGGTGATTGGATCATGAGGGACAGTTTCCTTCATGCTGTTCTTGGTGATAGTGAGTGAGTCCTCATGAGATCTAATTCTTTAAAAGCGTAGCACTCTCCCACTCAACTGCTGCCATGTAAGACTTGCCTTGCTTCCCCTTCAGCTTCTGTCATGAATTGTAGGTTTACTGAGGCCTCCTCAGCCATGCAGAACTGTGAGTCAATTAAATCTTTTTTCTTTATAAATTACCAAGTCTCAGGTGGTTCTTTGTAGCAGTGTGAAAACAAACTAATACACCGTGCAACTGGTACTGGAGAAGGCGTCTGTGTAAATAAGGAGTGCCTTAGATTGAGAAAAGACAATGCTGGGTTGGGTAGAGCATATCACGCACCCCACAGGAAGATGGGTTCTGCGTCCACCAGTTCTGTTGTGCCAGGAATTGATTCCAGGAATAATGGCTCTGCCTTTCCCTTCTGAGAAAGGAACAAGCAATCCTCTTAACTTGGTCATATTTATTTGTCAGTAAGTTTATATATGTTTTCAACAGTGTGGGACTTATGACCAAATGCATGTAAGTCAGGAAAAGGAGTCATGGTTCAATCTTTTAAAAATATTAGAAATGTGCATCATAGCAAGTTATATAGTTTGAATTGGGCATATTTTCCATTAACTTTAAAAGATGAGGAAATCGAGTCCCTGAAAAATGAGTCATTTAAAGCAGCATGTTGATTCTGGTGCTCAGCCCAGGCCAAAGTTAAGCTTTGTGATTCTATTTTATAACATTGGCATGTTCAGACTCCTCCAACTAAGCCAATGTGACATTTCTGGCTAATTTTGCATTATATATTGAACACTCATATTGCAGTGGCCACTGGATGGATTGACAATGAGAAATTAGGCTGTTAGAATACACAATGACTAACCACTAATATACATTCAAAGAAAACAATGTCAAACACCCAGAAATACACAATTTGGACTACATTTTAAAGGCATATTGAGGGCCCATCTCATTGAATCAAAATGGCAGCTCACCAAAAGCATACTTATTTGGGCTTTGGCCATTTAGAAAAATGTAAGTTCCAAAGGCAATCACTTCAAGCACATATGGATTCTCGTTTTCCTTTGTTTCAACCCTCTCTGCTTTCTGCTTAGTTGTCAAAGGTAACTTGTACTAGCAAATAAAAGATGCAAATATAGCATTACATGGTAGAAAAATATTAGAGTAATGAGAGTAATGTTTTCCACATTATTTAGAGACAGCGAAGGGAATAAGTACCTCTATTTTACCAATGATAATTAGTGCTTTAGCAAAATTCATAAACTCTGGTAAGAAAGTTGCTTAATCAATAAAAAGCTGATAAGCCTGTCAGAGTCTTAGATGAAGATAGCAATATGGTTTAACTCTGTGTCCCCACCCAAACCTCCTATTGAATTGTAATCTTCAGTGTTGGGGGAGGGGCCTTATGGGAGGTTATTGGATCATGCCGGCAGTTTTCCCTTTGCTGTTGTCATGAGATCTGGCTGTTTGAAGGTGTGTAGCACTTCCTCC
Organism: Papio anubis; assembly: GCF_008728515.1. Lineage (NCBI taxonomy): Eukaryota > Metazoa > Chordata > Mammalia > Primates > Cercopithecidae > Papio > Papio anubis. Next base: position 117,272,320 of record NC_044983.1, read on the forward strand.
TTTGTTCTCTCTCTCCCCCTGGCCAGGTGAAAATGTGTCTGCCTCCCCTTTGCCTTCCGTCATGTTTGTAAGTTTTCTGAGGCCTCCTCAGCTATGCTTTCTATGCAGTCTGTAGAATAATATGTCAATTAAACCTCTTTTCTTTATAAATTGCCCAGTCTCAGGTATGACTTTAAAGCAGTGTGAGAATGGACTAATACAGGTGGAAAGCACGTACTGTTGTCTGAGTGTGGTGGCTCACACCTGTAATCCCAGCACTTTGGGAGGCTGAGGCAGGCAGATCATGACGTCAGGAGATCAAGATCATCCTGGCCAACATGGTGAAACCCCGTCTCTACTAAAATACAGAAAATTAGCTGGTTGTGGTGGCACAAGCCTGTAGTTCCTGCTACTTGGGAAGCTGAGGCAGGGGAATTGCTTGAATCTGGGAGGTGGAGGTTGCGGTGAGCCCAGATCGCACCACTGCACTCCAGCCTGGTGACAGAGTGAGATTCTGTCTAAAAAAAAAAAAAAGGAAAGAAAGCAAGAAAGCATGTATTGTTTATGTTTATTTTATAGAGATTGCAAATAGTGTATAAAATCATTGTATAAGGGTTTTGATGAGCTTGAAACCGAAGCAGCAGAAATTAGGCTTTATGAAAAGGTCTTCATCTGTGAAGAGAATGAGGTGAAAGATTTAAGCTTTGGATATTTTACTGAACTCAGACAGGACATCTGATAACCCTCACAAGAGGTATGTATATTCTCACTTGAAGTCCTGTAAGCACCTCCAAGGAATGGAGTAGGGAAGGGGAAGTGGCTAATAAATGTGCACTTAGGTTCAACTGTGTATTTATTGAGGGCCTATAATAAACAAAAAACAAATTAGACTTGGTCTGTACCATCAGGCATTTATAGCCAAAAGAGAAATACAGGCCTATAAAAAGATATTTTGAATAAACTATCAACATGGGGATAACAGAGGTTTACTGAGGTTGTTAATGGAACATGTCGGGGGGGGGGGGTCACCCAACCTAGAGTAGTGAGGGAAGATTTCCTTGGAAGGCTGTGTATTAGCAACAGTTTGTTAGTTTTTCCTCAAATTGTTCTTTTTAGTGACAGGGTCTCCCTCCAATACCCAGCTAGAACGTAGTGGCGAGATCATAACTCACTGCAGCCTTGAACTCTTGGGATCAAGAGGTCCTCCTGCCTCAGCCTCCTGAGTAGCTGGGACTACAGACATGCACCACCACATCTGACCCTCAAAACTGTCCTTCTATTTGTGATATAGAGTAAGTTAAAATGAAATAATAGCATCAGTCAGTGTTTAGAATGGGAAAGAATCTTCAAAATCTATTGTACCAGATTCAGGGAGGTTTAATTCTTGAGCCCAAGGGAGTCTGTGACAATGGCCAGGACTAAGCCATTACATGGTATATAAGGTTTCAAACATATTTTCACAGGTCCTCAAGGGCAACCCAGGCTAATTGCAATGTAACCAATATATTTTGTTTGATTCAATTTACTTAGCATTATTATAAAAAGCCAGTAAAGCTGATGAGGAGAGAATCATTTTTACCTTCAAAAACATGGACTTCAAATGTTTTCTTGGGCACATTATTTTTAAAATTTAGAATTATCTGTCTTTTCCCCTCAAGAATAGCCCTGTCTACAGCCCTCAAAACCAACTTCACTTAATATCATTTAAGTTCTATTAAACTTTCCCAAATCTATTAGTCAACAAATAATTATTTGGTATAGAAATACTTTCCTCAGGCTGGGCACGGTGGCTCAAGCCTGTAATCCCAGCACTTTGGGAGGCCAAACGGGCAGATCACAAGGTCAGCAGATTGAGACCATCCTGGCTAATGTGGTGAAACCCCGTCTCTACTAAAAAATGCAAAAAACTAGCTGGGCGAGGTGGCAGGCACCTGTAGTCCCAGCTACTTGGGAGGCTGAGGCAGGAGAATGGCGTGAACCTGGGAGGCAGAGCTTGCAGTGAACTGAGATCCGGCCACTGCACTCCAGCCTGGGCAACAGAGCAAGACTCCGTCTCAAAAAAAAAAAAGAAATACTTTCCTCAAATAATCTTTCATCTATGTATAAAGGTAAGTTTGTATATTAGCTCAAGATCAATTAAAATATTAAAATTAAAAATCAATTTAAAATTAAAGATATGTAAACATATATATATTCTCAATCTATTAATACTTAGGGGATTATACAAATATGTTTAGCACTCACATTTCAGAATGTACTATGGTATCTACCTCCTCTTCGTGGGAATAAAAGATTCCTCCAGCTCAAATGCTCAGGTACAGTTGTTTGGCAAAATGATGTACATGTAAATACATGAGGAGCCCACTTTGATGTCAAAGGTACAGAATTTTTGGGTTTTCATCTGCTTTTTTATAATTTATTTTATTTTTGTGACTTTTTAAATCTGTTTTTTGACTTCGGACATAAAGAAAAAATCCCTCTTTTGGATATATTGCTTTCTATTGCTGCTCTAATAAATTACCAAAAACTTAATGACATACATGGTTTAATTACCAAAACAGATTTATTTTACAGTTCTGGAAGTCACAATCCTAAATGGGTCCTACAAGTCTAAAATCATCAGAAGTCACTGTTTCCCCTGAAGGGTTCAGGAGGAATCTGTATTCTTGCCTATTCCAGTTTCTAGAGGCTATCTGCTTTTCTTGGCCCATTACCCTGCATCACTCCAACCTTTGATCCATTGTTATATCTTCATCTTTGACTCTGACTCTCCTGCCCTCCTCTTATAAAGACCCTTGTGATCACATTCAGCCCACTCAGATAATCTGGGATTTATCTGGGATTTTCTCCCAATCTCAAGCTCCTTAAATTAACTATGTTTGTATAGTTCTTTTTGTGACGTAAAAAAACACATTCACAGATTTCAGAGATTAGAATGGCTATCTTTGGGGATCTATTATTCAGACTGCCATACAATAACTTAAGAATAAAAGAATAAAAATTCATTAATCAAGAATAAAAAGAAAAAATAATAATTTTTGAGAAAACAATAGTTTTGAAAGAAATAACTATGAAGGATTCTTCTCCTTTTTTTCCCTCAAAAAAAAAAGAAAAAGAAACAAAGGAATCAGAATATATTCTTATAAATACCACAATATAAACCCAGTACAAATGAAATGTAGAATTTTAAGCTTCTTCCAGAATGTAGATGAACCTTTGCCAACTAAATAATAGTTTCTAGTTTGGTCAAGGACAAATAAAAAGCCAATCCACTATTTGATGAAACTATTTAATATGCATGTAGAGAAGAGCTCATTTGAAAGCACATTATCTGCCAAAATAAAATTACAATTGTAACCTACCAATGTGAAATTAGACAGAAATTTCAAATCTAATTTAGAATCATGAGCTTGGAGGAATTACAGGCAACACAATGTCCTAAATGTGCAAGACAGATGCTTATTTGTGCCAGAGGTCAATGCTCAATTATACTCTGAATGTCATCAGCTAGGAGGCTACAAGACGGGGGAGAAGTGAAATGGAAAAGGAAGATCAGATATTAAAATACTAACGAAAATGAGAAAAATCAAATCAAATAAAGTGATCTCCAAAGAAACCAAAGAAGAAGAAAAACAAAACAAAACAAACTACAAATCACTGTCTACAGGGCTAATAATTCTTGAGTACTGGAGAGAGGTAAGATATTGACATTCATTGAACATTCTACCATGTGTTTGACACTCAGCATGAATTATTTAATTTAATTCTTTTGGAAATTCTGTGGGATAGACATATTCATGCCTGTTATACAGATGAGGACCCCAGAGAACAAAGATATAGTGATGAGGTGAATGTCACATAGCATATTTGTCAGCAGAGAAAGCATTCTAAATTGGCTCTTTTGCTTCCAATGCCCTTATTTTCGGCACGCTATTTTATGCTGTCATAAATTTTCTGGAAAAAAAAATTTCGGTATTGCACTTCTTTTACATTGAAAGATACACCTAAAATATATTAAGTAATAGTATTTTTTTTCAAGTTTGCCATAGTGATTAAAAAAAAAAAACTATTGTTAGAGATAATATTGTGATGGGTAGATATGGTACCTAATATAATATGTCAAAAAATTGTCTCTTTTCCTACACTCTCAAAATAAAAACAAAAACTATTTTAAAAAAATAACCCTAACCCTAACCAAGCAAATAAAAAATCTCTGTCAAGTGCCAGGTACTATTTTAGGAGCTAAATATCCAACGATGAACAAGGCATGTAGAGCTCCTTGGTGAGTCACTATTTCTGTGGGAAGTAAAGATAAATGATCATATTAAAATTAATAATAAGGTGGGATGATTATCATGATAAGTTTGAGTTAATTATGCAGAGAAGGGCAGCTAACTTAGTTTCTAGAGAGCCAGAGGTGCCTTCCCAGAAGAAATGGCATTTGTAATCCAAATGCTAGTTAGGAGTTAGCTCTGAGTTAAGGTAGAGGCTGGCTAGGGGATTTTACCAATTCATCTTTATATTTCAAGCACCACTAGTCAAGTACCTGATGCACTTAGGTTTGCAATAAGTACTTGAACTGATTTTGAGAAGGAAATTTATGATGAAGAGAGAACCATTTATATTGACAGTTAAGAGGGTATATGATTAAAATCTATAAGGATGTCAAACTTGGGATAAAAGGGGATGTTGCCTTCTTTCTTACACCCTGGCTTACTAGAACCAGGTACAAGAAATTCTGGGAAAAAAAAAAAAAAAAAAAAACACTTTTTAATATTTTTACTAGTATAAAAAAAACTATGAGACTTACTAGACCTTAGAATAAGACATATTTTACTTCTTTTCAAATTTCCAGTGTGTACCCAGAACACAGGTGAGTGCTGACCTCGTGTTCCTGTGCCTCTATGGCAGTGTTGTCTGATAGACCTTATTGAGGTGATGGAAATATTCTGCATTACTCAATATGGTATTCATTAGCCACATATGGCTCTTGAACTCTTGAAAAGTGACTAGTGCAGGAGCTGAATTTTAAGTTTTATTTTACTATAAGAAATGTAAGCATAAATCCCTTATGGAACAGCACAGATCTATAGCATGAAAGAATGATAGAACATATTATTTTCCAGAGGAGGTTTGGGTTAAAATGTAAAAGGGTTCAGCTGAATCCATAGTCTTATTATTAAAATATATGATATGGGGATCATGCTTGTCTGTGATAGATTTCAAGGGGTCAGAGTCAGGAACTGAATGTTGCTTAGGAGGCAAAAGGTAGGCAGTAGTGTGGAAATTTATGAGGCTTAACATGTATCTAAGTATTAAGTGGAGTTTGAATTAAGCTCTATACTGATCTTCCATTTAATATCTATAAACTTTAGGCAAGTCTTTTAACCTCTTTCAGCATCAGTAGCCTTTCCTAAATAGTGAGAATATTAATAACCACAAAAATAGCGTGTGTTATTTGACTAGTTAAGTGTCTGTCATGTATTAAGTCCTTAAGAAAGAGGAGTCAATTATCTTTTCCAAGAAGATCTATCTCATTTAGAAGAAGAATAACTGGACCTTTGTGCCTCGTTGCATATTGAGGATTCTTTTATAGGTACTTTCAGACAAGTCAATAAAGCATAAGTAGGAGTGGCTGTCAAAATGTGGATGGTGAGTTAACTACAGAAAGAAAAAAAAACCCAACTGGTTAATTTCACACTATCCTGAAGAGCCAAAGTGGAACAATAGCTGCATTTATCTATTACAAATCATGATTGAAGTTAAGCTGCTGCTAATCCTTGGAACTATTTAGACTTTCCAAGGGGGGAGGGGTGGGAGAAGAAAGAAAAAAAGAGCAAACCCACACAGATCTAGGTAAATCTTTGCAACTGTTTACAAGACAAAAAGAAACTCTCTATAAAAACTGAATATAAACAACATATGTTATTAAACTCAAAACACATGAAAGAATAAAAGAAAGGCACATATATTTTCTCAATGTGACGGGCTCTAAGGCAAGTTTTTGTGTAAGTTGAATAAGGCCACAAAAAAGGCCTTGGCATCTTTTAAAAATCGTTAAAATGCCCCCTTCCCCCCTAAAGAGGATTTGCCTCTTTAATATGGATGCAAGGCTATAGAATACATTAAATTCTTAGAGCACACATCCATTATCATGTGGTGGAAATAGCTATAGCTGCATAATCTAAATTTATAATTGGTAATTAAGCTCTTTCTTGTGGAACCCGTGGAAACAAATGGGGATTTTTCCCTGAACTTATCTTTTTAGGTTTTATTACAGTTTCATTACACTATCATTAAAAAGGATAGTGAATATCATTCATTTTAGAATTAGTCTTTATAAACATGATTGCTCTGTATGTCAGTTTTCTGTTGTTGTGGAATAAATTATCACACATCCATTTATTAGCTTTCAGTTCTATAGTCTAGCACTGCAGGGGCTGGGTTTTCTGTTAGAATCTCCCAGGGCCGAAGTCAAGGTGTCAGCTGACTGCATTTCCACCTGGAGTTCAGGGTCGTCTTCCAAACGCATTTCTGTTGTTGGCAGAATTTGGTTTCATGCAGCTGTGAGACTGAGGTGAGCTCTCTGTTTCCTTACTGGCCATCAGCTGGGGGCCTCTAAGCTTTTTAAGGTTATCCACACTCCTTCTCATTGGGTTCCACCATCTTCAAGTCAGTGTGAAAGGAAAATCTTGGGGCCTGAAAATTACTAAGCTAAGGGAAAAGTCAAGTTGGGAACTGCCCAGGACAAACCTGCTTCCCATTCTATTCAAAGTCATCCCTCTGCTCACTGAGAAAGATGCATATTCTGATTGCCTCCTTTGGGAAGGCTAATCAGAAACTCAAAGAATGCAGCCATTTGTCTCTCACCTGCCTGTGACCTGGAAGCTTCCTCCTGCTTGGAGTTGTCCCTGCCATTCTGGACGGAACCAATGTACTTCTTACATATGTTGGTTGATGTCTTATGTCTCCTTAAAATGTATAAAACCAAGCTGTGCTCCGACCATCTTGGGCACATGTTGTCAGGACCTCCCGAGGCTGTGTCATGGGCATGCATCCTTAACTTTGGCAAATAAACCTCGAAAAATGATTGAGACAAGTCTCACGCTTGATGTCAGCAACCATGACAATTCTCAAGCTTTGACTCTCTCTGACTTCCTCTTTCCACCATGAGCCAGAGAAAACTTTTTAAAACAGCTCATGTGATGAGATTAGACTCACCCAGATCATCTCCTCTACTGAGGGTGAATTATACCACATAACATACTGTAATCACCAGAAGATAGCTCATCATATCTATAGCTTCCAGAGATTAAGGTGTTGAATCTTGGGATCTATTTCTAGAATTCTGTCTACCACACCCTGTATGGTACCCACAGGATGTCTTCTGTTTAATTCAGGTAATATCAGCAGCATTTCCTCTTTTATTTAAATAAGCATTCCTAATACAACTCTTTTTCCTATACCACATCACTCCCAGAACACTGAAGATTGGTTTTTGGGTTAGTCCCTCTAATTCTGAGTATATTCATTTAATTAAAATTTCTTACGCCATGCTATGTGCTAAGACATGTACTAGGTTCCCTGAATACCAACTTGAAGAAGACAAGATTCTCTGCCCATGAGGCAGTTGTATCTTAGTTTGGAAAATGGATACACAAACCATTGCCATAAAATGAAAATGTGCTGAATGTTATTCCTGCATGAAGGGTGCCCTCATTACAGCCCTTAAGAGGTGAGTGATAGTCTCTTTAATGCAATGTAATGGAGTGTAAAAGACCAAAGAGGGGATTTACAGATGGGTTTCACTACTGACTAGTTATTCACCCTTGGGTTATTTACCAAGTCTGTCAAGACTGAATTTATTAATATATTTAGTGGAAATACCCAAACATACCTCATGGGTTTGTTGGACAATTATAAATAAAATAACACATATGAAAGTGCACAAGAAACTCTTAGCGTTTAAATGTCTGTTTCTCTTTCAGAGAAAGTTTTGCTAGCTAAACTTTAGTATTAACCACGAAAGTTCAGACACAAAGTCAGCAAAATGAGGAGCTTTATTTTCAGGCTCATATAATTGGAGGGAATGTCTTCTCCAGCAACTGTCCTACCTGTAGACCCCTCAGCCTTCCATTTATGGGGTTTTGGCTAAGACTTGATGAATGGTGCTATACAGGTCACTCAGAGTATAGGTATGGAACAATAAATATTTGCATTGTTTTGTTTTTCAAAGACATTCAGATTACTTGCAGACAATAGCCACCTAGCATGTGAGGACAATTATCCTGAAATCACACTGCACCAATTAACAACACAGGTCCCAGAAAAGGGCTTAAAACAGTTGGTCAGTTGTTCTGGAACTACTGAATCCCTTACATATCTCTCTAGAATTCTTACCTGCATGGTATTAATTTGTTTAGCAGATTTTTCTTCACAGGCAGATAAAAAGATATATTTTACACATAATGTCTGAATGACTCTGGGTTCTTAGTGGGATCTGAGTCAGTAAGATATTTATCAGTGTACATGTTCTTTCAGGTATTTTTCATGTAGGTTCTTTATAAACATGCAGAATTCATTCCAGAGAAGACAGGTTCTGCATTAGGCTTAATTCTAAGAAATTTGAACTTCCTGTGTTTATAAGTAAACACTGGGAATTTGAGATGACAGGGCTCTTTGCCAATCTCCTGATGAGTGACTCAGAAAAGGTGAAAGGATTCAAATATATGATAAGCCCAGGAGAACTGGATTGTGTTTTCAAGTTGTCTACACTTTGTCCATTTGTGACATTTAACTGTAAAGTTGATTCACAGTTAAGTAAGTAAGTGACAGGTCACAGTAACTTGCTGGTCCTGGATTTGAAAAGCTCAATTAAGAAAATAAAGTCTTGTCAGATTTTAATGTTTCCTCTTCCATTCTTAATGAAGTTTCAAAAGAACAGAATCTTTTTTTTTGAGTTATAAACTTTATTTTATTTTTATTTTATTCAGAAGCTTTAAGAGCAAATCCTTTATTTGACATTTTATTTCATTTTTTAAAATACTTTAAGGTCTAGAGTACATGTGCACAATGGCAATTTTGTTACATATGTATACATGTGCCATGTTGGTGTGCTGCACCCATTAACGCATCATTTACATTAGGTATATCTCCTAATGCTATCCCTCCCTGCTTCCCCCACCCCACGACAGGCCCTGGTGTGTGATGTTCCCCATCCTATGTCCAAGTGTTCTCATTGTTCAGTTCTCACCTATGAGGGAGAACATGCGGTGTTTGGTTTTCTGTCCTTGCGATAGTTTGCTCAGAATGAAGATTTCCAGCTTCATCCATGACCCTACAAAGGACATGAACTCATCCCTTTTTATGGCTGCATAGTATTCCATGGTATATATGTGCCACATTTTCTTAATCCAGTCTATCATTGGTGGACATTTGGGTTGGTTCCAAGTCTTTGCTATTGTGAGTAGTGCCGCAATAAACATATGTGTGCGTGTGTCTTTATAGCAGCATGATTTATAATCCTTTGGGTATATACCCAGTAATGGGATGGCTGGGTCAAATGGTATTTCTGGTTCTAGAATCTTGAGGAATCACCACACTGTCTTCCACAATGGTTGAACTAGTTCACAGTCCCACCAACAGTGTAAAAATGTTTCTATTTCTTCACATCCTCTCCAGCACCTGTTGTTTTCTGACTTTTTAATGATTGCCATTTTAACTGGTGGGAGATGGTATCTCATTGTGGTTTTGATTTGCATTCATCTGATAGCTAGTGATGATGAGCATTTTTTCATGTGTCTGTTGGCTGCATAAATGTCTTCTTTTGAGAAGTGTCTGTTCATATCCTTTGCCCACTTTTTGATGGGGTTGTTTGATTTTTTTTCTTGTACATTTGTTTAAGTTCTTTTTAGATTCTGGATATTAGCCCTTTGTCAGATGGGTAGAGTGTAAAAATGTTCTCCCATTCTGTAGGTTGCCTGTTCACTCTGATGGTAGTTTCTTTTGCCATGCAGAAGTTCTTTAGTTTAATTAGATCCCATTTGTCAATTTTGACTTTTGTTGCCATCGCTTTTGGTGTTTTAGTCATGAAGTCCTTGCCCATGCCTATGTCCTGAATGGTATTGCCTAGGTTGTCTTCTAGGGTTGTTATGGTTTTAGGACTAACATTTAAGTCTTTAATCCATTTTGAATTAATTTTTATATAAGGTGTAAGGAAGGGATCCAGTTTCAGCTTTCTACTTATGGCTAGCCAGTTTTCCCAGCACCATTTATTAAATAGGGAATGCTTTCCCCATTTCTTGTTTTTGTCAGGTTTGTTAAAGATCAGAGGGGTGTAGACACGTGATATTATTTCTGAGGGCTCTGTTCTGTTCCATTGGTCTATATCTCTGTTTTGGTACCAGTACCATGCTTTGGTTACTGTGGCCTTGTAGTATAGTTTGAAGTCAGGTAGTGTGATGCCACCAGCTTTGTTCTTTTGGCTTAGGATTGTCTTGACAATGCAGGCTCTTTTTTGGTTTCATTTGAACTTTAAAGTAGTTTTTTCCAATTATGTGAAGAAAGTCATTGGTAGCTTGATGGGGACGCCATCAAATCTGTAAATTACCTTTGGCAGTATGGCCATTTTTATGATAATTGATTTTTCCTATCTATGAACATGGAATGTTCTTCCATTTGTTTGTGTCCTCTTTTATTTCGTTGAGCAGTGGTTTGTAGTTCTCCTTGAAGAGGTCCTTCACATCCCTTGTAAGTTGGATTCCTAGGTATTTTGTTCTCTTTGAAGCAATTGTGAATGGGAGTTCACTCATGATTTCACTCTCTGTTTGTCTGTTATTGGTGTATAGGAATGCTTGTGATTTTTGCACATTGATTTTGCATCCCGAAACTTTGCTGAAGTTTATCAGCTTAAGAATATTTTGGGCTGAGCCGGGCATGGTGGCTCAAGCCTGTAATCCCAGCACTTTGGGAGGCCGAGACGGGCGGATCACAAGGTCAGGAGATCGAGACCATCCTGGCTAACATGGTGAAACCTCGTCTCTACTAAAAATACAAAAAACTAGCCGGGCGAGGTGGCGGGCGCCTGTAGTCCCAGCTACTCGGGAGGCTGAGGCAGGAGAATGGTGTAAACCTGGGAGGCAGAGCTTGCAGTGAGCTGAGATCCGGCCACTGCACTCCAGCCTGGGCGACAGAGCGAGACTCTGTCTCAAAAAAAAAAAAAAAAAGAATATTTTGGGCTGAGACGATGGGGTTTTCTAAATATACAATCATGTCATCTGCAAATAGGAACAATTTGACTTCCTCTTTTCCTAATTGAATACCCTTTATTTCTTTCTCCTGCCTGATTGCCCTGGCCAGAACTTCCAACACTATGTTGAATAGGAATGGTGAGAGAGGGCATCCCTGTCTTGTGCCAGTTTTCAAAGGGAATCCTTCCAGTTTTTGCCCATTCAGTATGATATTGGCTGTGGGTTTGTCATAAATAGCTCTTATTTTGAGATATGTCCCATCAATACCTAGTTTATTGAGAGTTTTTAGCATGAAGGCTGTTGAATTTTGTTGAAGGCCTTTTCTGAATCTATTGAGATAATCGTGTGGTTTTTGTCTTTGGTTCTGTTTATATGCTGGATTACGTTTATTGATTTAAGGTATGTTGGACCAGCCTTGCATCCCAGGGATGAAGCCAACTTGATCGTGGTGGTTAAGCTTTTTGATGTGCTGCTGGATTTGGTTTGGCAGTATTTTATTGAGGATTTTTGCATTGATGTTCTTCAGGGATATTGGTCTAAAATTTTCTTTTTTTGTTGTTGTGTCTCTGCCAGGCTTTGGTATCAGGGTGATGCTGGCCTCATAAAATTAGTTAGGGAGGATTCCCTGTTTTTCTATTGATTGGAATAGTTTCAAAAGGAATGGTACTAGCTCCTCTTTGTACCTCTGGTAGAATTCGGCTGTGAATCCATCTGGTCCTGGACCTTTTTTGGTTAGTAGACTATTAATTATTGCTTCCATTTCAAAGCCTGTTATTGGTCTATTCAAGGATTCAACTTCTTCCTGGTTTAGTCATGGGAGGGTGTATGTGTCCAGGAATTTATCCATTTCTTCTACGTTTTCTAGTTTATTTGCATAGAGGTGTTTATAGTATTCTCTGATGGTAGTTTGTATTTCTGTGGGATCAGTGGTAATATCCCCTTTACCATTTTTTATTGCATCTATATCTGATTCTTCTCTCTTTTCTTCTTTATTAGTCTTGCTAGTGGTCCATCAATTTTGTTGACCTTTTCAGAAAACCAGCTCCTGGATTCATTGATTTTTTGGAGGGTTTTTTGTGTCTCTATCTCCTTCAGTTCTGCTCTGATCTTAGTTATTTCTTGCCTTCTGCTAGCTTTTGAATGTGTTTGCTCTTGCTTCTCTAGTTCTTTTAATTGTGATGTTAGGGTGTCAATTTTAGATCTTTCCTGCTTTCCCTTGTGGGCATTTAGTGCTATAAATGTCCCTCTACACACTGCTTTAAATGTGTCCCAGAGATTCCAGTATGTTGTGTCTTTGTTCTCATTGGTTTCAAAGAACATCTTTATTTCTGCCTTCATTTTGTTACGTACCCAGTAGTCATTCAGGAGCAGGTTTTTCAGTTTCCATATAGTTGAGTGGTTTTGAGTGAGTTTCTTAATCCTGAGTTCTAGTTTTATTGCACTGTGGTATGAGACACAGTTTGTTATAATTTCTGTTCTTTCACATTTGCTGAGTACTGCTTTACTTCCAACTATGTGGTCAATTTTGGAATAAGTGTGATGTGGTGTGGAGAAAAGTATATTCTGTTGATTTGGGGTGGAGAGTGCTGTAGATATCTATTAGGTCTGCTTGGTGCAGAGCTGAGTTCAATTCCTGGATATCCTTGTTAACTTTCTGTTTCATTCATCTGTCTAATGTTGACAGTGGGGTGTTAAAGTCTCCCATTATTATTGTGTGGGAGTCTAAGTCTCTTTGTGGGTCTGTAAGGACTTGCTTTATGAATCTGGGTGCTTATATATTTAAGATAGTTAGCTCTTCTTGTTGAATTGATCCCTTTACTTTTACGTAATGGCCTTCTTTGTCTCTTTTGATCTTTGTTGGTTTAAAGTCTGTTTTATCAGAGACTAGGATTGCAACCCCTGCTTTTTTTTTGTTTGTTTTCCATTTCCTTGGTAGATCTTCCTCCATCCCTTTATTTTGAGCCTATGTGTGTCTCTGCACATGAGATGGGTCTCCTGAATACAGCACACTTTATCCAATTTGCCAGTCTGTATCTTTTAATTGGAGCATTTAGCCCATTTACATTTAAGGTTAATGTTATTATGTGTGAATTTGATCCTGTCCTTATGATGTTAGCTGGTTATTTTGCTCGTTAGTTGATGCAGTTACTTCCTAGCATCAACAGTCTTTACAATTTGGCATGTTTTTGCAGTGGCTGGTACCGTTTGCTCCTTTCCATGTTTAATGCTTCCATCAGGAGCTCTTGGAAGGCAGGCCTGGTGGTGACAAAATCTCTCAGCATTTGCTTGTCTGTAAATTTTTATTTATCTTTCACTTATGAAGCTTAGTTTGGCTGGATATGAAATTCTGGGTTGAAAATTCTTTTCTTTATGAATTCTTTAAGAATATTGAATATCGGCCCCCACTCTCTTCTGGCTTATAGAGTTTCTGCTGAGATATCCGCTGTTTGTCTGATGGGCTTCCCTTTGTGGGTAACCCGACCTTTCTCTCTCGCTGCTCATAGTTTTTCCCTCATTTCAACTTTGGTGAATCTGACAATTATGTGTCTTGGAGTTGCTCTTCTTGAGGAGTATCTTTGTGGCATCCTCTGTATTTCTTGAATTTGAATGTTGGCCTACCTTGCTAGGTTGGGGAAGTTCTCCTGGATAATACCCTGAAGAGTGTTTTTCAACTTGGTTCCATTCTCCCCGTCACTTTCAGGTACACCAGTCAGATGTAGATTTGATCTTTTCACATAATCCCATATTTCTTAGAGGCTTTGTTCATTTCTTTTTACTCTTTTTTCTCTAAACTTCTCTTCTTGCTTCATTTCATTCATTTGATCTTCAATCACTGATACCCTTTCTTTCACGTGATTGAATTGGCTAATGAAGCTCATGCATGTGTCACGTAGTTCTCGTGCCATGGTTTTCAGCTCCATCAGGTAATTTAAGGACTTCTCTATGCTATTTATTCTAGTTAGCCATTCGTCTAATCTTTTTTCAAGGTTTTTAGCTTCTTTGTGATGGGTTTGAACATCCTCCTTTAGCTTGGAGAAGTTTGTTATTACTGATTGTCTGAAGACTTCTTCTCTCAACTTGTCAAAGTCATTCTCTGTCCAGCTTTGTTCTGTCGCTGGCGAGGAGCTGTGTTCCTTTGGAGGAGAAGAGCCACTCTGATTTTTAGACTTTTCAGCATTTCTGCTCTGTTTTCTCCGCATCTACCTTATCTACCTTTGGTCTTTGATGATGGTGATGTACTGATGGGGTTTTGGTGTGGATGTCCTTTCTTTTTGTTAGTTTTTCTTCTGACAGTCAGGACCCTCAGCTGCAGGTCTGTTGGAGTTTGCTGGAGGTCCACTCCAGACCCTGTTTGCCTGGGTATCACCAGCAGAGGCTGCAGAACAGCAAATATTGCAGAACGGAAAATGTTGCTGCCTGATCCTTCCTCTGGAAGCTTCATCTCAGAGGGTCACCCAGCTGTATGAGGTGTTGGTTGGCCCCTACTGGGAGGTGTCTTTCTGGCTACTCGGGGTTCAGGGACCCACTTGAGGAGGCAGTCTGTTCATTCTCAGATCTCAAACTCCATGCTGGGAGAACCACTACTCTTTTTAAAGCTGTCAGACAGGGATATTTAAGTCTGCAGAGGTTTCTGCTGCCTTTTGTTCCGTTATGCCCAGACCCCAGAGGTGGAGTCTACAGAGGCAGGCAGGCCTCCATGAGCTGCAGTGGGCTCCACCCAGTTTGATCTTCCAGGCCGCTTTGTTTACCTACTCAAGCTTCAGCAATGGTGGACACCCCTCCCCCAGCCTCACTGCCGCCTTGCAGTTCCATCTCAGACTGCTGTGCTAGCAGTGAGTTAGGCTCTGTGGGTGTGGGACCCTCTGAGCTAGGCACAGGATATAATCTCCTGGCGTGCCATTTGCTAAGAACATTGGAAAAGTGTAGTATTAGGATGGGAGTGTCCTGATTTTCTAGTTACCATCTGTCATGGCTTCCCTTGGCTAGGAAAGGGAATTCCCCGACCCCTTGTACTTCCTGGGTGAGACAATGCCCTGTTCTGCTTTGGCTCACACTCCTTGGATTGCACCCACTGTCCAACAAGCCCCAGTGAGATGAACCTGGTACCTCAGTTGGAAATGCAGAAATCACCTGTCTTGTGCATCACTCATGCTGGGAGCTGTAGACTGGAGCTGTTCCTATTCGGCCATCTTGGAACCACTGAGCCTTAAACTTTAAATATAAATTTTCTTGAAGTATAATGTATGTACAGAAAATACACAAATTACAAGTGAACAGCTTCATCAATTTTCAGACAATAAGCATCATCTATGTTACCAGAATCCAGATCAAGAAATAGGATATTATCACAATCCTAGAAGCGTTCTTTGGTCTCCTACTGGTGACTACCCTTGGTCACCAAGGGTAACCACCATTGTGACTTATAACCTCAGATTATTTTTGCATGTTATTGAACCTTATATGTAATTACATTGGACATATATCCTAGACTGGAATTGTTCAATTACTGGGTATGTGTATATATTAGTTTTCTAATAGTAACAAATTACTACATATTTGGTCAGGCTTAAAACAGCACACATTTATTGTCTCATAGTTGCCTTGGGTCAAGTGTCTGGGCACAGCTTAGATGGGCTCTCTTCTCAGGCTCTCACAAGACTGCAACCAAGATGTCAACTAAGCATCATGTATGTGACATTAGCTCTACTTTTTGTCTTCAAGGCTACTGCAACTTCACAGTAATTCTGACCTTTTTTAGTCTACTTAGCAAATGCTCAGTAGCAGTTTAATGGAGAGCGGTTGAAGGAGATATGGATGTTACCATCATTTTTAATACCTGGGGAATAATGTTCATCTGCCATTTGCCTTTCCACAGAGGAGGAAATTATAAGCATTATATATATATGTGTGTGTGTGTGTATGTGTGTGCATACCTATGTATGCATAGGTATATGTATGTATAAGTTACTACATATGTAGGCTATATGATATAGCCTATTGTTCCTGGTCAAGAAACCTGTACAGCATGTGACTGTACTGAATACTGTAGGCAGTTATAACACAATGATATGTATTGGTATACTGATAATATCTAATTGTATCTAATCATAGAAGAGGTACAGTAAAAATATGATATTATAATCTTACAGGACCACCATCATATATGTAGTTTGGGATTGACTGAAATGTCATTATGTGATGCATGACTGTATATATGAAATAAAATAAGCTTTAAGATATATCTAACTACTCCAATGCCAGGTGCAGTGGCTCACACCTATAATCCCAGCACTTTGGGAGGCTGAGATGGGCAGATCACAAGGTCAGGAGTTCAAGACCAGCCTGACCAAAATGGTGAAACCCTGTCTCTACTAATAATACAAAAATTAGCCAGGTGTGGTGGTGGGCACCTGTAATCCCAGCTACTAAGGAGGCTGAGGCAGGAGAATCACTTCAACCTGGGAGGCAGAGGTTGTAGTGAGCCGGGATTGTGCCATTGCACTCTAGCCTGGGTGACAGAGTGAGACTCCAGACTCCATCTGGAAAAAAAAAAAAAGAAAGAAAGATATATCTAACTACTCCAGAATATTCTCCCTAAGTTTTTGAGGGTAAGTCATGCACCATGTTCTCCGTACCATATTCCAATTAACCTTCTGTTATTTCTATTCTATAGAAATAACTATCAATTGCTTAGTTTGTTTGGAATTATTTTTTGTTGGAGCTACAATTCTATATACTCATCTAGGATACTACTAATTTTAGAAGTCTATCAGAATCATATGGCCCAGGCCTTGTGTAGTAAAACGGTTATTGAACCAAAATGAAATTATGGTCATAATTCTAAGTAGTAAAGTTAGGTATCTGAGTTCATCAACAAATCAATACACACATACACCTTGATTGACTTCTATTTGACCTAATTTACTGATACATTTCTGGATCTAATATGGACAAAAATATTAGAAATTTTAACTTTTATTACAAGTCTGGAGAGCATATTTTCTTAGTTGAGGCTAACTTTTAGATTAAAAATACCCAGGCTATAGATAGCAACACTCAGTTATTGCTACTCTATTACCAAAGATTGAAATTATCGTTATCATTTGTGTCTTGAATAGGCCAAAGGCTTCTCTCTTCCTCTTTTCAATCTTTTTTTTTTTTTTTTTACTTTTTAAATTTTTATTTTATAGTTGAAGAATGAAGGTGTCAAAATGGGAATATCAGTGTCACACAGCTAATAAATGGTGAAGGGAGGAATTTAAAGATGAGCAGTCTAATAAAGAATATGTACTTTTAACAAGGGTAGGCTCAACACAACAGAACCACAAAGGCGCAGGCAAGCCTATTTAGAATGTTCAGCTTTAGTAATTGAGTGTGCCAACTGGATCAATGGGGCCAGATTTTTTTAAGAGATGACTTACAAATCTGTGTTAATTGTGGTAACAGCAATTTTTAAAAAATCATCTTAATGTGTGTAGTGAGTGTTAAATCAGTTTTCATTCAGGTAAATTTCAGTAAACCTTTCAGGTCCCCATTTTCTAAGATTACTAGTCACATCCCCACACATGTCATTATCTTTCGGAGATAAAGTGTAGTGAGCTATTTTGAGAAGCCAAAAGTTAGGCTTGAAGTAATGGCATATCTTTCTGTGAACCTGTGTAAGTTAAGAAGTTTCCATGAGCCTCAGTTTATTCATGTGGGAACGCAAATGTGTAAATCATTTCGCAGAACAGATAGAATGCGTAAAAATTTCTGTCAAATTACACAACACATTGTAGACAATAAATGAAACATTATGTTAAAAAACTATTTGTGGATACTTCTGAGTTTCTTATCATCAAAAATATACATACATTATTGCAAATGTTTTCAATGCAAAAAGTAAAATAAAAAAATCTGTAATCTCACCATAAAGCAATAAAGGCCATTATTATTTTTTCATATAATTCTATCTTTTTTTCTATTTCAATATTTATTGGAGTAATAGGTGGCCCTGATAACTAATCAAAACTGTACAGAAAAACTCACTATTAAAAAGCTACAGTTTATTGTCTCCCTCTTCTCCAACCTGTGTTCCATTGTTTAAAATGAAAAACCCTCAAACTCTTAAATATAATTTTACAACTATTTCTTGATCTGTCAATTGCACAAAATTTTTACTTTATTCTCAGTGTGAACAGTTAGAATTTGATTTGCTCATACTTTTAAAAATTTTCTTCTCCAATACTACAATATATATATAAATAGACATTATACATTATATTATATATAGTAATATATATAAATACATTATGATTCATTATAATTTGGTTAAAATTTTTTTAAATTTTTTTAATTTTTTTTATTTTCTTTTTTTAAAAAATTTATTTATTATTATTATACTTTAAGTTGTAGGGTACATGTGCATAACGTGCAGGTTTGTTACATATGTATACTTGTGCCATGTTGGTGTGCTGCACCCATCAACTCGTCAGCACCCATCAACTCGTCATTTACATCAGGTATAACTCCCAATGCAATCCCTCCCCCCTCCCCCCTCCCCATGATAGGCCCCGGTGTGTGATGTTCCCCTTCCTGAGTCCAAGTGATCTCATTGTTCAGTTCCCACCTATGAGTGAGAACATGCGGTGTTTGGTTTTCAGTTCTTGTGATAGTTTGCTAAGAATGATGGTTTCCAGCTGCATCCATGTCCCTACAAAGGACACAAACTCATCCTTTTTTATGGCTGCATAGTATTCCATGGTGTATATGTGCCACATTTTCTTAATCCAATCTGTCACTGATGGACATTTGGGTTGATTCCAAGTCTTTGCTATTGTGAATAGTGCCGCAATAAACATACGTGTGCATGTGTCTTTATAGCAGCATAATTTATAATCCTCTGGGTATATACCCAGTAATGGGATGGCTGGGTCATATGGTACATCTAGTTCTAGATCCTTGAGGAATCGCCATACTGTTTTCCATAATGGTTGAACTAGTTTACAATCCCACCAACAGTGTAAAAGTGTTCCTATTTCTCCACATCCTCTCCAGCACCTGTTGTTTCCTGACTTTTTAATGATCGCCATTCTAACTGGTGTGAGATGGTATCTCATTGTGGTTTTGATTTGCATTTCTCTGATGGCCAGTGATGATGAGCATTTTTTCATGTGTCTGTTGGCTGATTGAATGTCTTCTTTTGAGAATTGTCTGTTCATATCCTTTGCCCACTTTTTAATGGGGTTGTTTTTTTTTTTTTTTTCTTGTAAATTTGTTTGAGTTCTTTGTAGGTTCTGGATATTAGCCCTTTGTCAGATGAGTAGATTGCAAAAATTTTCTCCCATTCTGTAGGTTGCCTGTTCACTCTGATGGTAGTTTCTTTTGCTGTGCAGAAGCTCTTTAGTTTAATTAGATCCCATTTGTCAATTTTGGCTTTTGCTGCTGTTGCTTTTGGTGTTTTAGACATGAAGTCTTTGCCCATGCCTATGTCCTGAATGGTACTACCTAGGTTTTCCTCTAGGATTTTTATGGTATTAGGTCTAACATTTAAGTCTCTAATCCATCTTGAATTAATTTTCGTATAAGGAGTAAGGAAAGGATCCAGTTTCAGCTTTCTACTTATGGCTAGCCAATTTTCCCAGCACCATTTATTAAATAGGGAATCCTTTCCCCGTTTCTTGTTTCTCTCAGGTTTGTCAAAGATCAGATGGCTGTAGATGTGTGGTATTATTTCTGAGGACTCTGTTCTGTTCCATTGGTCTATATCTCTGTTTTGGTACCAGTACCATGCTGTTTTGGTTACTGTAGCCTTGTAGTATAGTTTGAAGTCAGGTAGCGTGATGCCTCCAGCTTTGTTCTTTTGACTTAGGATTGTCTTGGAGATGTGGGCTCTTTTTTGGTTCCATATGAACTTTAAAGCAGTTTTTTCCAATTCTGTGAAGAAAGTCATTGGTAGCTTGATGGGGATGGCATTGAATCTATAAATTACCTTGGACAGTATGGCCATTTTCACAATATTGATTCTTCCTATCCATGAGCATGGTATGTTCTTCCATTTGTTTGTGTCCTCTTTTATTTCACTGAGCAGTGGTTTGTAGTTCTCCTTGAAGAGGTCCTTTACATCCCTTGTAAGTTGGATTCCTAGGTATTTTATTCTCTTTGAAGCAATTGTGAATGGAAGTTCATTCCTGATTTGGCTCTCTGTTTGTCTGTTACTGGTGTATAAGAATGCTTGTGATTTTTGCACATTCATTTTGTATCCTGAGACTTTGCTGAAGTTGCTTATCAGCTTAAGGAGATTTTGGGCTGAGACAATGGGGTTTTCTAAATATACAATCATGTCATCTGCAAACAGGGACAATTTGACCTCTTCTTTTCCTAACTGAATACCCTTGATTTCTTTCTCTTGCCTAATTGCCCTAGCCAGAACTTCCAACACTATGTTGAATAGGAGTGGTGAGAGAGGACATCCCTGTCTTGTGCCAGTTTTCAAAGGAAATTTTTCCAGTTTTTGCCCATTCAGTATGATATTGGCTGTGGGTTTGTCATAAATAGCTCTTATTATTTTGAGGTACGTTCCATCAATACCGAATTTATTGAGTGTTTTTAGCATGAAGGGCTGTTGAATTTTGTCAAAAGCCTTTTCTGCATCTATTGAGATAATCATGTGGTTTTTGTCTTTGGTTCTGTTTATATGCTGGATTATGTTTATTGATTTGCGAATGTTGAACCAGCCTTGCATCCCAGGGAGGAAGCCCACTTGATCATGGTGGGGGCTTTTTGATGTGTTGCTGAATCCGGTTTGCCAGTATTTTATTGAGGATTTTTGCATTGATGTTCATCAGGGATATTGGTCTAAAATTCTCTTTTTTTGTTGTGTCTCTGCCAGGCTTTGGTATCAGGATGATGTTGGCCTCATAAAATGAGTTAGGGAGGATTCCCTCTTTTTCTATTGATTGGAATAGTTTCAGAAGGAATGGTACCAACTCCTCCTTGTACCTCTGGTAGAATTTAGCTGTGAATCCATCTGGTCCTGGACTTTTTTTGGTTGGTAGGCTATTAATTATTGCCTCAATTTCAGAGCCTGCTATTGGTCTATTCAGGGATTCAACTTCTTCCTGGTTTAGTCTTGGAAGAGTGTAAGTGTCCAGGAAATTATCCATTTCTTCTAGGTTTTCCAGTTTATTTGCGTAGAGGTGTTTATAGTATTCTCTGATGGTAGTCTGTATTTCTGTGGGGTCGGTGGTGATATCCCCTTTATCATTTTTAATTGGGTCGATTTGATTCTTCTCTCTTTTCTTCTTTATTAGTCTTGCTAGTGGTCTGTCAATTTTGTGGATCTTTTCAAAAAACCAATTCCTGGATTCATTGATTTTTTGGAGGGTTTTTTGTGTCTCTATCTCCTTCAGTTCTGCTCTGATCTTAGTTATTTCTTGCCTTCTGCTAGCTTTCAAATGTGTTTGCTCTTGCTTCTCTAGTTCTTTTAATTGCGATGTTAGAGTGTCAATTTTAGATCTTTCCTGCTTTCTCTTGTGGGCATTTAGTGCTATAAATGTCCCTCTACACACTGCTTTAAATGTGTCCCAGAGATTCTGGTATGTTGTATCTTTGTTCTCATTGGTTTCAAAGAACATCTTTATTTCTGCCTTCATTTCGTTATGTACCCAGTAGTCATTCAGGAGCAGGTTGTTCAGTTTCCATGTAGTTGAGCGGTTTTGATTGAGTTTCTTAGTCCTGAGTTCTAGTTTGATTGCACTGTGGTCTGAGAGACAGTTTGTTATAATTTCTGTTCTTGTACATTTGCTGAGGAGTGCTTTACTTCCAATTACGTGGTCAATTTTGGAGTAAGTACGATGTGGTGCTGAGAAGAATGTATATTCTGTTGATTTGGGGTGGAGAGTTCTATAGATGTCTATTAGGTCTGCTTGCTGCAGAGATGAATTCAATTCCTGGATATCTTTGTTAACTTTCTGTCTCGTTGATCTGTCTAATGTTGACAGTGGGGTGTTGAAGTCTCCCATTATTATTGTATGGGAGTCTAAGTCTCTTTGTAAGTCTCTAAGGACTTGCTTTATGAATCTGGGTGCTCCTGTATTGGGTGCATATATATTTAGGATAATTAGCTCTTCCTGTTGAATTGATCCCTTTACCATTATGTAATGGCCTTCTTTGTCTCTTTTGATCTTTGATGGTTTAAAGTCTGTTTTATCAGAGACTAGTATTGCAACCCCTGCTTTTTTTTGTTCTCCATTTGCTTGGTAAATCTTCCTCCATCCCTTTATTTTGAGCCTATGTATGTCTCTGCGTGTGAGATGGGTCTCCTGAATACAGCAGACTGATGGGTCTTGACTCTTTATCCAGTTTGCCAGTCTGTGTCTTTTAATTGGAGCATTTAGTCCATTTACATTTAAGGTTAAGATTGTTATGTGTGAACTTGATCCTGCCATTATGATATTAACTGGTTATTTTGCTCGTTAGTTGATGCAGTTTCTTCCTAGCCTCGATGGTCTTTACATTTTGTCATGTTTTTGCAATGGCTGGTACCGGTTGTTCCTTTCCATGTTTAGTGCTTCCTTCAGGGTCTCTTGTAAGGCAGGCCTAGTGGTGACAAAATCTCTAAGCATTTGCTTATCTGTAAAGGATTTTATTTCTCCTTCACTTATGAAACTTAGTTTGGCTGGATATGAAATTCTGGGTTTAAAATTCTTTTCTTTAAGAATGTTGAATATTGGCCCCCACTCTCTTCTGGCTTGTAGAGTTTCTGCCGAGAGATTTGCTGTTAGTCTGATGGGCTTCCCTTTGTGGGTAACCTGACCTTTCTCTCTGGCTGCCCTTAAGATTTTTTCCTTCATTTCAACTTTGGTGAATCTGGCAATTATGTGTCTTGGAGTTGCTCTTCTCGAGGAGTATCTTTGTGGCGTTCTCTGTATTTCCTGGATTTGAATGTTGGCCTGCCCTACTAGGTTGGGGAAGTTCTCCTGGATGATATCCTGAAGAGTGCTTTCCAACTTGGTTCCATTTTCCCCCTCACTTTCAGGCACCCCAATCAGACGTAGATTTGGTCTTTTTACATAATCCCATACTTCTTGCAGGCTTTGTTCATTTCTTTTTCTTCTTTTTTCTTTTGGTTTCTCTTCTCACTTCATTTCATTCATTCGATCCTCAATTGCTGATACTCTTTCTTCCAGTTGATCGAGTCGGTTACTGAAGCTTGTGCATTTGTCACGTATTTCTTGTGTCATGGTTTTCATCTCTTTCATTTTGTTTATGACCTTCTCTGCATTAATTACTCTAGCCATCAATTCTTCCACTTTTTTTTCAAGATTTTTAGTTTCTTTGTGCTGGGTATGTAATT
This sequence comes from Papio anubis, assembly GCF_008728515.1. Lineage (NCBI taxonomy): Eukaryota > Metazoa > Chordata > Mammalia > Primates > Cercopithecidae > Papio > Papio anubis. The sequence continues at coordinate 117,295,885 of NC_044983.1, forward strand.
CCTCCTTTAGCTCTGAGAAGTTTGATGGACTGAAGCCTTCTTCTCTCATCTCGTCAAAGTCATTCTCTGTCCAGCTTTGATCCATTGCTGGCGATGAGCTGCGCTCCTTTGCCGGGGGAGATGCGCTCTTATTTTTTGAATTTCCAGCTTTTCTGCCCTGCTTTTTCCCCATCTTTGTGGTTTTATCTGCCTCTGGTCTTTGATGATGGTGATGTGCTGATGGGGTTTTGGTGTAGGTGTCCTTCCTGTTTGATAGTTTTCCTTCTAACAGTCAGGACCCTCAGCTGTAGGTCTGTTGGAGATTGCTTGAGGTCCACTCCAGACCCTGTTTGCCTGGGTATCAGCAGCAGAGGCTGCAGAAGATAGAATATTTCTGAACAGCGAGTGTACCTGTCTGATTCTTGCTTTGGAAGCTTCCTCTCAGGGGTGTACTCCACCCTGTGAGGTGTGGGGTGTCAGACTGCCCCTAGTGGGGGATGTCTCCCAGTTAGGCTACTCAGGGGTCAGGGACCCACTTGAGCAGGCCGTCTGTCCCTTCTCAGATCTCAACCTCCCTGTTGGGAGATCCACTGCTCTCTTCAAAGCTGTCAGACAGAGTCGTTTGTGTCCGCAGAGGTTTCTGCTGCTTTTTTGTTGTTGTTGTTGTTGTTGTGTAGCTGTGCCCTGTCCCCAGAGGTGGAGTCTACAGAGACAGGCAGGTTTCCTTGAGCTGCTGTGAGCTCCACCCAGTTGGAGCTTCCCAGCAGCTTTGTTTACCTACTTAAGCCTCAGCAATGGCGGGCGCCCCTCCCCTAGCCTCGCTGCTGCCTTGCCGGTAGATCACAGACTGCTGTGCTAGCAATAAGGGAGGCTCCGTGGGCGTGGGACCCTCCCGGCCAGGTGTGGGATATGATCTCCTGGTGTGCCTGTTTGCTTAAAGCGCAATATTGGGGTGGGAGTTACCCGATTTTCCAGGTGTTGTGTGTCTCAGTTCCCCTGGCTAGGAAAAGGGATTCCCTTCCCCCTTGCGCTTCCCAGGTGAGGCGATGCCTTGCCCTGCTTCAGCTCTCGCTGGTCGGGCTGCAGCAGCTGACCAGCACCGATCGTCTCCGGCACTCCCCAGTGAGATGAACCCAGTACCTCAGTTGAAAATGCAGAAATCACCGGTCTTCTGTGTCGCTCGCGCTGGGAGTTGGAGACTGGAGCTGTTCCTATTCGACCATCTTGCTCTGCCCCCCGCTCTTTTCAATCTTGCAGACTGTGACCATTTCACTTATAAGTAATACATTTTCCATAAATGTCAGTACTAGCAAACATAAATACAAAATGGCAAATATATAAAATATTTTATGAAGATAGTACATGTTATAATAATCAAAATATACTAGGAAGTTTATCCGTGATATGATTATTTAGCAATGCCACAGATTTTCAATATAGGCTGTATATATATATAAACCACATACATAGCATATTTCCTCATCAATAATAGAGCCTTTTCTCTAATAGGATTTGCAGGAACAGCATATTTAAATATTTTTCCTTTTCAGAAAAATAATTTCCTATCATTCTACATCTTAAAACTCTGCATTTCATCTCTTGTGTTTTTAAACATACTTCACAGCTTTATCTTTTACACTTTAAGAAAGAAGTCATTTATCTATAATTATTCACTAACAGTTACAATAATCATCTAAACTATTACAGATCTCCACTTAAAATTCAGGAATGAAAGAGCTGGGATTCAAACACATGTCTATTTTACACTTCAACCTCTTCTTCTACTCTACAAGCTACATCATGGCAATAGCAAGTTATTAAGCTAACTATAAATTAAGATCCCAAATTTTTCAAAATTTTAAACCACATACTTACACACTGCACATCCACTAAAGACTTTTTTTTTTTTTCTTTTTTTTGAGACGGAGTCTCACTTTGTCGCCCAGGCTGGAGTGCAGTGGCACCATCTCGGCTCACTACAAACTCTGCTTCCCGGGTTTACGCCATTTTCCTGCCTCAGCCTCAGAGTAGCTGGGACTACAGGCGTGCACCACCATGCCTGGCTAATTTTTTGTATTTTTAGTAGAGACGGTGTTTCACTGTGTTAGCCAGGATGGTCTCGATCTCCTGACCTTGTGATCCGCCTGCCTTGGCCTTCAAAAGTGCTGGGATTACAGGCATGAGCCACCGCGCCCGGCCTGCCAAAGAATTTCAACTTGATAAGTTGTCATATATTACCATTCATATGTTTATATGCTCTAATTTCAATTTAAAAATTTTTAATTGCAATTTTCCACCTAATAAACAGACTTTCAGATACTAAAAGCTGCTACTAATTTAGAACTATATTACTAGGAGCAAGGACATCAGTCTGAAAGTGTACATCATCCCTTGAAATGAAACATACAAAAAGATATCTATATCAACTTTCATCCTTTGAAATGAAACAAACGAAAAGATGTCTATGTCAAAATTCCTTGGTCTTCACTGTTGTTGTTGTTGTTGCTCCAGATAGAAGATGGATCTTATAGTTTCAAATACATGTGGGAGGTGGGATCACTGACTGCAGAGAGGGAGGCAGTAATGGTAGAGAAAGAAATTCTTTACCCCCCAGCAGTTGGCGTTCTGTCAATCCAGACTGAGGCTAGTTCAATAATTGTTCTCCCACCATGATAATCCCCCCACAGGAATAGATGGAACTGTGGTTTGTTCCATAAACTTAAAACCTTGAGAATTTTTATTTTAAAATTAAACTGATTTGTATAAGATTTATAAAATGAATTACCATTTTAAAAATTATTTATATAAGATTTATTACGCAGCTTGTGATTGAGGGCTGTTGAGGAGGAGCTTCAACTGTTTCTCTCTAAACTCAGCTCAACTTCCCATTGCTTATTTTTGAAAATGCCCTATGGACACTTTAGTCATCAAATAGTTATTGAAACCCCATGTAAAATAACCAGAACATTTGTATTTACTTTCCCAATGGATTATGTAAGGTTTCCAAAATAATGCAAAATATACTTGGCTAGCTTGTTTTGTACTTTGTGAACTTCACATTAAAACAAACCAACAAAAACCAACAGTTTTAACAATGTATGAACCTAGCACACAGATGGCTTTGTCAATTAGGTCACTGATTTGAAAGAGCGACAGAACCAAAGTCCAAAGAATGGATCTTTAAAAACAAACAAACAAGATGACCATCCAGCAAGCAGTAGGATTATAGTCAGAAAAGTGCTTGTTAAACAAGAGTGTAAATGAGTAAGGCCTGTGCTTGGGGTCAGATGGACTAGGGTTTCAATACTCCTCTACCTTTTACTAGCCATGGGTCCTCTGACAAATTATTTTCACTTGCCAACTCCCACTATTTATACCTTTTCTAAGTATAAAACAGGAAGTAATGGAATTATAATGGCATTTTTCATTCATTTACTTTCCACATGTGTTGAGTGCCTATTCTGTGCTACATACTCTTCTGGAACTACAATGTTGGTTAGGAACTACAATGGGAAATACAATGTTAAAAACAGACAAGAGTCTCTGCCCTTATGGAACTTACCTTTTAGTGGGAATGAAGACAAAGATAAACGTAATAATTAAGTAAATGCATAATATACTCAAAGGTGAAAAGAGTAGGTCTGAAAGATGGGGTAAGATACACTAGGGAAAGTTGTTGTTTTAAGTAGTGTGATTAGAAAGAGCCTCACTGTTATAGCAACATTTGAGCAACTGTAATGAATGATGAGGGAGTGAATACCCCGTACTCAGGAGAAGAATTTCAGAGGGAGTGAATGTGGATCCACATGTTTACTCACAATGCTACTCTGCCCCAAAATAAGAGCAGTTTGCTCCAAATGCAATTTCCCATTAGGATCGATGGGATGGTAAGGCTCAATGAAACTTGATTCAAGGTTATTTTTCTAACAGGGTAGGGAGTCAGAGATCTACCTATTTGCATTAGCATGTTAGAATTAGAAAGACAATCACATGTGGCCAATATCCATTATATGTATCATAGCAGAGAAACAATTCAGAAATACTCTTTTGGAAATGCAAAAATAGGATTTTAAATCCTTAGGTTGGCAATTTCTCTGAAGGATGAATTAGTCATGAGAACAGGAAGAGAAAGAAATCTTAGTAATATTATGAATGAGTGTTTAAAATTAGAATCACTAAAACTGGGCTCTGCTGGTTCTTTTTCCAGGTTTTCTCCTTCACATACAATTTGTTTTTGATTCTCCAGAAAAATCCGTGCTAAGAAAGACCCCATTCTAGAAAGTCTAGTTTATTACTATTAAGTTGAATATTGAACTGACTTTTTTTGTATTTAGGAAAGGCTTAGGAAATGCCCCTTGTGTTACTTATGAGTGCCAATAAACTTATTTGGCTATTTTCTCCCAGTTACTTAATGAGAACTTGCTATGAATCATTTTGTAAGACAAATCATTCTCGTTTTCTGAATGCTTCGATGCTTATATATTGGATTTTTTCAGTATGGGGAACACCTGTTTCTTCAGTAGGAAGGACAATTCAATGCTATTGGAAAAGAAAGCTAGTCACTTTCTTCTCTTCACTCTGTCCTGCCCAGGCTCACTCTTTGGTGGCCCTGAGAGGAAAATTGAAGCAGCCATTAGAATGCAGCGCACCCACCGCCATAAGTGAGTGCTGGTTGGCCTGCTGGTGACTTTGTTTCAAAATTCTCACAGTTTACTCTGGTGAGTGGAGAGGACATATCGGCAGCTCAGGTGGAACAGCTCATGTTCACCATGTCCCTGGGAACACAGAAGGGAAAGCTCCTCCATGTCTTGTCCCACATGGATCCAAGCGTATGTGGGTTTTGCTCCCTGCTTCTCCAAGGCATCCTCTTTCACCTGCTGACAGTGTGATTCATTTTCCCTCCAAAGAATAACTACTTGATCCTGTTCTTCTCCATCTCATCAAACTCACTGTCCCTGTGCAATCTGAAAGATGTTCTACTTGTGTGTGCAAACATAACAGAAGCAAATATAGAGGCCATGTTCAATATTGTACTGGGCCATTTGTTGGCCCACTCAAATAACTCTCTGTGAATTTAAACTTAGGACTTACATCTGGCCACTTATAACAGTGGATGCATCATATGTAGTCTGTCAGCGCAGTAACCTCAGGTTTGTGTGAGTCATAATCCAGATTGGTGGGTGAATACCACTTCTACCCATCCACTTTTAGTCTTACATAAGCCACCATGGAAAAGTCATGTTCCATCCTCTGGGCTGATCCTGCAAAATACTACTTCAGTTTTTGCTTATTTATAATTCCAGGTTGTAAGAATTATGTATAAATGTTAGTCTTACATCTGAAAGCTATGTTTAGAAGATTTTGTCAGTACTTGGTCCAGTCAGGGCAATGATATAGTATGGTAATGCCTTAATTTCACCTGCCAGTAACAGTGAATTTTAGGGAAATTTGGGAGAATTATGGCTGTGGGTTTCAGAAAGCACAAACTTCAAACTCTCATATATGAGGAAAAGCTACCTAAGGAATTTAGTAAATATTCTACTTAGAGTTCATCAGAATATGTTGTATAACAATAAGTCCAATTGGCAATCATTTTGAGTAGCCATTGTGTGCCAGACACTGTACAGAGCATTGTGGAAGGCACAGAGGTGACTATCCATATATGGTCTGCAATCTTATAGTGAGCAAATCACTTTCTTTAAGTGCTTTCTTTGCTTGGATACAGAGATGCTTTCTTATTGGTTTTCTCCTACAATGTTGTCTGCATGGCTTGCTTCACTTTTTGTTTATTTGTTTTTGCTGGTTCCTCCATGTATTTAGTCCTTGGATTTTTCTAGGGCTCCATCCTTGAATCCCTTTTCTATCTGCACACCCTTCCTTGGTGACCACACTCTAATAGCATGGTTATTACTGCTATTTCTATGTTGAGGACTCCAAATTTGTATCGGAAGTCTCAGCTTATTTGCTGAGCTCGAGACTCATATATCAAACTGTCTATACAACATAACATAATAGAAGTATTAAAATTGGCATGTCCACAAAAGATTTCCATATCCCCCAGCATCCAACATAGCTGTCTCCAACTCTGTATTTGAAACCCCAATGCCCCAGTTGCTCAGGCCAATGCTTGATTTTGTGTGTGTGTGTCTGTGTGTGTGTGTGTGTTTATGTGTGTTTATGAAATTCACATCTATCCCATTAGTTTATCCCGACAACTTGATATAGTTTGTATATTTGTCTCTGCCTAAACCTCATGTTCAATTGTAATCCCCAATGCTGGAGGCGGGGCCTGGTGGGAGGTGTTTGGGTCATGGTGAATCCCTCATGGCTTGGTGATGTCTTCACAATGGTGAGTTCTTGAGAGATCTGGTCATTTAAAAGTGTATGGCACTGCATTCCCACTCTCTTTTTCCCTCTCTCTTTCTCTCCCTCTCTCTCTCTCTCACATTTGCCCCTGCTTTCACTATGTGATGTGACTGCTCTCCCTTCATCTTCTGCCAGGATTGTAAGCTTCTTCAGGCCACCCTAGAAGCTTAGCAGATGCCAGCATTATGCTTCCTGTACAGTCTGCAGAACTGTGAGCCAATTAAACCTCCTTTCTGGTAAATTATCCAGTCTCAGGTATTTCTTTATAGCAATGCAAGAATGGCCCAATACATAGCTCTACCTTCAACATACAACCAAAGTTCAACCAGCTCTTGTCACCTCTACTTCTACCACCATAGCTCAAGCCACTCAACTATTTCACCTGAATGGCTCTAACATCTCCAGCATAGTACCAGAGTCAATTTCTTGAAAGCAAGACAGATCATGTCACTTCTCAGATTAACTCCATTCAATGACTTATTATTCTAGATAGGGCAAAGTTTTTATAATAACAATCAAGATCCCACATAGCTTAACTCTCTTACATCTCAACTCTCATCTCCTATATCCCCTTTTCATCCCTCCCCACCCTACTTCTCACTTTATTCTGGACTCCTTATTGGCTTGCAAATATGTCTCAAGATCTTGATACTCAACACTTCCCCCAAATTTAAATGATCAAATGTCATTTATGAAAAAACCATTCTCTTATTAACCTGACTTAAAATGGCTTTTTAAATCCTTGACACCTGTAACCCCTTTTCATTGTTTTTTTTTTTTCTAAAACAACTTATCATTATGTGACATATGGATTTATTTGTTTACATATAAGATTTACCCTGAGAAAGTTAACCTTATTATCTCTTTGTTTCCTTATCTCTAATTTAGCATAGATGATTAAGGTAGGGATTAAAAGTTATCATATTTATAAAGTGTTTAGGATAGCTCCTGAAACATGGTAAGCACTTAGTATATATTAATATTTGTTAGCTCTTATTCATAGTTGTTAATTGACTAATAAAGTGCCTGTCATATGATACTTACTCAAAAATGAAATAATTATTCTCTCAATAATATTTTATTGCATGCTTTCCACCTTCCAGAATCATTTCTAGGCCTTGGGAATACAGATTTTAATAGTAGTTTTTTCCATCAAGAAAAACATTTTCTAGTGGAGAAAACAGACACATAAATCATGAATTTTAATACAGTGTAAAAAAGTATGTAATAGAGTATATAAATATACAAATACTACATAATTATTTATATATACTTAGTGTAAATTAAACTTTTGTGTGTAAATAGGTTAGAGCCTTGGTATCAACTGACAACTTCATGCAACTTAGGAGCTAGATTAGATTTTCCCGAAACTTTGATTAACATGTCTGAAAGAAGCCAATAGTCTTTTCTTCAGAGATCTGGCTTCTTTGTTTGCTGTCCTCATTCACCCAAATCCTTTCAAAAATTACAACTGGACTTTCACAGATTTCAAAAGAAAAAATGTGCAAAATCTACTGGAAATTAGAAGGGTGGATTATATCAAATATAAAATTTTAGACCAGATATTTCTGTTCTTTTGAGACATTTTTAGCCACTGAGACTCCTATCTGAGCCATCCCCTATTCTGGCAGGGACAGCTCAGAACCTTCCATGATTACTCGGTATTTTCTTTCCTCTTTTTGCTCTTCAACCGCCTTCTATACTGCCCTATTGACTTCAAAGACAACTTTTTCTATTTTGCAGAACAACTTATCTTTTTCTTACATCTAATTCACCAAATTAGTTAAACACATCAAGATATTCACAGCAAAAGGATCTGCTATTTATAGTATTAAAATTCCTAAGAAGATAACTGTGTTCACAGGAGTAAATTTTACTGCTACTGGTACTACTAAATAGTAGTGAATAGATTTGTGAATCTATTTATGTAAATAATGCTTATTGTCTCTTTAATGACACTAGAATGATAGTTTGCCCCCAGATAATGTTTTAGGAAGATATATACTTATTTTTTCAACTAACTTATACAGTCTTACAACAAAGAAGTAAAAACAAAGCCCTAGTCCTGAATCTGTTCACTTCTTTCAGCTCATCCTAAATATAGACTATCACACAAAAAAACTACAAATACTTGTTTTGATCCTCAGCATCACTCATTGACCTTATTTTTCTTCATTTTCTATTTGCACTTGCACATATACATTTGATTTTATCTTTGTGATGTGTTGTCCACCAGGAAGAATTTTTAAAACACCCTTGAAGTTTAGTCCAAACAGTATTAAAAATGTGAATAGTGCCAGGAGTAATAATTTGATTAAGAAAATATTCAGGAAACACAAAATAGAGCAGAAAGAGAGGGATATAGACTAAAAGTAGGTTATTCATTTTCCTCTGTTTTTGTATGTAAGAAGAATAAGTGTTTTCCTGGAGTGACAGTCAATAGAAGAAAAACCTTTTGGAATTATGCCATTAATCTCTTTTCATGATCTACTCACCACTTTGGTCTGTTCGTATGCACATGTGCATGCATTCTCGCTTTTGAACCAACTGGGCTTAGCAACTAAAGGAAAAGAGGGAAGCAGTAATACAGCCTGGAAAGGGGCAGAGAAAGCTTTACAGAGTTGAGAATAATTGAATTAGATTCTAAAGGATGATGCCTCTACTTGGATAAAAATGGGGAAGGAAAATCAAGGTGAAAGAAATAGAGATTGCAAAGGCACAAAGGGTAAAATCCCTAGGCTTGCTTTGAAAAGTGATGTAAGTTGAGCCCTAAATTATGGCTTTTAGCTTTGCAGAGATGAGAAGAATAACTTTCTATCTTAATTTGGATTCCACCAGAAAAAAAGCCTGAAGCAAGGATGAAAATACATGTAGTTTACTGAGTGTGTGATACTAGGAAACACATTTAAGGGAATAGGGGAATAGGTAGGGAAGGGAAAGAAGCTACAAAAAGGTAAATTGTGTAGCCATTTATCACTGTGGGCAGCTGGACCTCAATTCTATTAGGACATTCCGGAAGACTGCATGGAATATACATTCTGGAAGCCTGCATGGATTCTACCAAGGGCTGAGAAAACTAGGCATTTATCAACTAATTGCCCTTTCATAATTGGATACAAGCACTAGTTCTGGCACTTCTGGCTTGTTTTGTGCATGGGTCAAGTATTTTGTAGCAGTGAAAACATGCCGTTGGTCAGAGTTGCAAGTGTTTGCCATAAGCAGCTTTCTCAATGTAGAAGGAAATTTGAGGTGGGGTCCCAAAAGTTTCCACCAAACCTTCTCTCTGACTACCTTAATGCTATTCTCCTACCCATTCAGCCCTCTCCCTCCTCATGCTAGCCCTCTATGTTACTTAGAAATGCCTCCAGGAGGACTCTGCACTGTAAACAGAGATTCAGAGATGCTTCCCTCTGCTCCTTAAACTTATTGGTTTCTTTCAGGAGGAAGTGAAGAAAATACGTCCCATAAATTCTAAATCCCCAGCTCACATACTATTTTGATTTGAAGCCCTCCTATGGGACCCATTCATAGACCTGGTGGGTGTCAAAGTCATAAAATAGCCATTGAATTAAAAACAAGTAGAACAAGCTCATCCTTAATAGAAGACCCAGAGACTGAGAGCTTCCTTTCAATGGGGTTTTTGATCGTCTCCTTTGAAACAACCTTGCTTGAAACATAGCAGCTCATCTGTGTGGCCTAATCAAAGAATAAAGTACTTTATACTATTTTTAGAGTTTAAAAAAGTGAAATGAGAGTTCACTTTAACTTTCAAACTCTTGTTTCCCCTTCATAGTGAAATCGGGGTTGGAAGATCAAGAATCCCTGATATTCCTTGAACTGGTATTGAATAACATTGTGCTCAAGGAATTTTCTGGTTCATGGTCAGTTCAGATGATCATTTCTAGTGCATTCCAAGCTGACACTTTGTTACTGAAATAGATGATATTTAGAGTTCTGAGTTTGAGCCACAAATTGACATCAAATTGCATTACCTTTCTGAGTGTCAAGTTCTTTACCTATAAATGGGAATAAGGGTAACTACCTCAAAAAATAATTGAAAACACTAAAGTATTTTATGTGTATGTAAAGATATATATAGATAAAGCAAATATTAGATCTAATATATAGTCTATACATTATTAATCTATAAATCTGTGTGAATCAGCTCCAAGGCTAAAACTAACTTTGTTGACCATAACTAAGTAATTGAATCTCACTAAGCACAGTTACCAAATCTGTAAAATCAATGGGATTAGGTCAATAGTTTTCAACTGGAGTAATTGGACTTTCGTCATTGTCTGAGACATTCTTCGTGGCCACAACTGAAAGGGGTGTGCTATTGGCATTGAATGTGAAGAGGCCAGAGATGCTGCTAAACATCTTACAATAAGGAGGATAGTTCCTCATAACAACAACAAACTGGGTCAAAATGCCATAGTGCAATGGTTAAGAAACTCTGGATCACTAGAAATATTTATTAGCACTAAGATATTTTTTATTCCCTAAAATGTTATTGCTTCCGTAAATTATAAATATTTGTTAAATATCAACAATTTCCCATTGTAGTTGAAGGAAATGTCAAATCTTGGTCATGACCTACAAAGCTCTGGCCATCTGGCCCTGGCCTGCTTCTTCACCAGTCTCATCTCATGCACCTTTCATCTGTTATTCTCTCTAGTCTGGCTATACCAGCTTCCATCGCGATCCTTGCATTTCCTTCCTTAGGATTTGGATATTCACTTTACTGTCCTAGAAATCTCCTCCAGATCTCTGCTTGTCTTTCTCATTTTATTCACATCTGTGCTCAGATTTCACTTCATCAGACAAATGCTCCCTAATCACCTGATTTTCAGTGCTTCCACTCTTCATCTTTACATAGTTAGACTGCCTTATGTTTTGACCACTGCATTTTCTTCACAGATTGATCCTAGTGCCTAGGTACAGAAAAGCTGCTCAGTAAACACATGTCAAATGAATAAATGATTTGGGGCCCCATGTCAGGCACTTTAAATAGAAATAAAATTCAGCAAAAAAGGCTTATAAAAATTGTAGCCTGTATATATATATACACACATTATAGATTTCTTTATGGATACAAATAGCAGTTCTTTTTACATAATTGTCTGCAAGGATAAAGTTCTCATTAGGGAGATAAAAATTAACAGGAAAAGGCTCGAGGTATTTATTTTGGAGACTAGTGACTGACAAAATAATACTTTTTGTGTGTTTGTCTTGTTTTTTTTTTTGGTTTGATTAGGTCTGTCTCAGACAGAAATCTCTTTCTCTCTCTGACACAGCTTGAGAGGTGCACCCTGACTCCTAATGAGGACAGCACAAGGTATTAGCTCTGTTTGTGTTCAAGTTTTTGTCCCTAAGGCAAGGATTTGACAACATCAATTAATTTAACAATTTTTGGAATCAGTATGATTCATTTGGTTCTTTCTTTTATTTGGCTTGTTTTATTTACATGAACATAATAATTGCTGTTGATTCATATATGAAGAACTTCTTAGTGTGTGGTAAATAAAATAGTCCTAAATTACACTAAGACTAGAAAAGAAATCTTTATTTGAAAAAATTTTAATATCCTCTGTGCTATAAGTTTGGCTTTTGTGTGCCAGAAATATCTAAATGTGTTTATTAGCCTACCTGTAGATATCAAGAACTGATAATAATCCAGCTTACTTCTCCAAATTTAACCTGATCTACCACAAACTGTAGGAATAACCTTTTTTACTCTGAGATTTCTTAGCTTGTCTATATTTCTGACTTGCTAGGAGATGTTTTTCAGCTTCCTGCAAGGCTTATTCCGTAGTCATAAACCAGATACCAAGCCTGTTATTAAGGAGGACTTTTTAGGCATCAATTATTTTTTCTAATTATTTATAATACCTAAAATTACTGAAATAAACACGTTTCTTCTGCATTTCTATATATAATTATATAGAAAATTATATAAAAATAAAAAAAATCAAGAGAATGAGAAAACAAGTCACAGACTAGGAGAAAATATTTGCAAAAGCTATATCTGATAAAGGACTGTTATTCAAACTGTACAAACAAATCTTAAACTCAACAATAAAAAAAAATGAAAACCCCAGTCAAAAAAAGGTGAAATATCTGAACAGACGTTTCAACAAAGAAGATACAGAGATTGAAAATAAGTATAAGAAAAACTGTTCAACATCATATGCCATTAGGGAATTGAAAATTAAAACAATGACACACCAGTGCATACCTATTAGAAGAGTAAAAATTCCAAACACTGATGACACAAAATTCTGGTAAGGATGTGGAACAACAGGAACTCTCATTCATTGTTTTAGAAATGCAAAATTGTACAGCAGCTTTGGAAGATGGGCTAGCAGTTTCTTACAAGACTAAACAAACTCTTACTGAAGAGTCCAGCAATTGCATTCCTTTGTATTTATCCAAATGAACTGAAAAGTTGTGTCCACACAAACATCTGCACAAAAATGTTTATAGCAGCTGCATTCTTTATTGCCAAAACTTAGAAGCAAACAAAATATTATTCAGTAGACGAATGGATAAACTGTGGTACATCCAGACAATAGAATATTATTCAGTGCAAAAAAAAGTGCTATTAAGCCATAAGATGACATGGATGAAACTGAAGTGTATATTACCAAGTGAAATAGCCAATCTGAAAAGGCTACATGCTGTGTCATTCCAACTACACGGTGGTCTTTGAAAAGGAAAACAATGGAAGCCGGAAAAAAAAAAAAAATCAGTAGTTGCTAGTGATTGAGAGAAAAAAGGAATGCTGGAGCAAAGAGGATTTTGGAACAGTAAAACTCTTCTGTGTGATACCATAATGACGGTTACAGGGGACGGGCACGGTGGCTCACACCTGTAATCCCAGCACTTTGGGAGGCCGAGGTGGGTAGATCACAAGGTCAGGAGTTCAAGACCAGCCTGACCAACATGGTGAAACCCCGTCTCTACAAAAAATACAAAAATTAGCCGGGTGTGGTGGCACGCACCTGTAATCCCAGCTACTCAGGAGGCTGGGGCAGGAGAAATGCTTGAACCTGGGAGGCGGAGGTTGCAGTGAGTCGAGATCACACCACTGCACTCCAGCCTGGGCAACAGAGCGAGACAGTCTCAAAAAACATAAGAAAACACACACAAAAAAACCCAACAAACAAACAAAAATTGATGGTTACATGCCATTACACATTTGTCAAAGCCCGTAGAATGTATAACAGCAAGAGTGAACCCTAGTGTAAACTACAGACATTGGTGATAATGATGTGTAACTTCATTGTAACGCATATGCCATTCTAGTACAGGGTGTTGAGGGTGGTGGGGAGGCTGTGGATTTTGAAGGCATAAGGTATATTGGAACTCTGTACTTTCTGTCAGTTTTGCTGTGGGCCTAAAACTAAATAATAAAGTTTGTGAAAAAACTAAACACAAAAATATAAAGAAAAGCTCTAGGAATGGTGTTTTTTCTTCCCATCTAGGCATTGCATTTGGAAGCGAGTAACTACCATCCATTAGAAACTAAAGCAAAAAGAATTTGGCAAACAAAAGACATGAGGAAAATCAGGTTCTGATGAGAAGTTCAGTTAAATGATAATATGGTCTTTTGAAGTAGTATGTTTTCACTGAGATGGTCTGATAATTGATTAAATGACTGAATGTGAATGTTTTCTTAAGTATCAAGCAATAGCTTCAGCTTTTCCTCCATCCTCATGCCAGGGATATGGCATATTCTAAATGGAGGCTGAAGTCTCTGAGCTGCTTAATTTTTCACAGACTTCTGCAAGGATGGTGGGCTTCCTGGCTCACTTTTTGCCAAAAGGCTGAGTAATGACTTGCACACAGCAGAAATGCAATGAGTAGTTGTGTGTGTTTGGTTATTTGTGTTTCTGGATGAGCCAGTAGAGATTGCAATTGCTTCATTCCTATTATAAGCTCAATAAAGAAAGAGATTATGTTTGGGTTACCATTATAACATCAACACTATTTGCACTATTTGCAAATAATAAAAATGAATGCATAAGCAGAAGAGCTTTTTCTTGAAAGAGCATTAAAACACTGTGTTACAATTAATTAACCTTGAACTAGATATCAAACATCGGTTAAAGTGTTTTGGTTAAAGGTACAGTTCCATCCATTTTCATTATCCTTTTCTGAGTCTCCATTTCCTTATCTGAAACAGGAGCAGAAATCAACTTGGCCTGCCCTTCTAAGAGCTGTTCTGAGGATCTGTCAGGGTAATGCAGATGGGAGAACACTGAGTTTTTAGGTGCTATATAAATGCATGATCAGACATAGCAAGTTACCCTGACAATGATCAGGAAAATAAAAATGAATGAGTGGGGAATGGAAGGAGGTGGAGGGAGCTTAATTTGCTAGAATTTTCAGAGGAGTAAAATACGTAGTTCAGAAGAAATATTTGATGAACTACATGAGGTAGTGAGTGGGGGATTCCTTATCATTCCTACCCCAAAATGCATGTTCCACTTTCAAATAATGCTCAGTGAAACTCTCTTTCAAGCAGGAAGTCTCCACATAATTGCAAACCTTTTGTTGATAGAGTGGTCTATAAGTGTGGAGTCAAAGGTTCATTGCTTAAGGTCACAGAGGATGAGTTTTCTCTAACTAATCTTCCTGGAAATTAATCAAAGACACAAGATTTTATTTCTTTAAATTAAGACTCAGATAATTCCTGCCTGACAAAGATTCCAAATTACAAGCCTGCCTAGGATGTGCATATATTGCAATGCAACCTCACATCTAATTATGTCAGAATCATACTACGTTATATTAGACTTAAAGAAAATTTGGTCTGTGTTCCCTAAAGTGAGAGTATATTAAGACAGGTGGGACCAAACTCAATTTTATTGGCCAAAAAGTTAATCTGACATAGCAATGAGGGGCAGACCTGGAGCCAGAACTCAGCATTCCATCTCAGTGTAGCAAATGTCTTATAGGTGATTACATTTTAAATACTGATTCAAAATAACTAGACAGATCAGGTATTCGTATCACATTTTTCCATTCCCCTCTCCAAGTGGATGGACCTACATTTCAAACTAGACAGATATAAACTGTTAACAACTTGCTAATGGATGTTGGAATCATGGTTCATCTTATTTAAGGGTTCTATTACTTATTCCTTAATTCATCAAACATGTATGAGATGCCTAAATGGTCCAAACATCTGGAGTTGCATAAGGAATTATGGTAAATACAAACAAACATTGGGCATGTGTGTGATCTGAAATGTATATTAGTTGTGATACGAGAGAAGAAATATACCATTAAAAGAAAACAGTTGGTTCTTGGGCTAATTTCCAAGATAGTTTTTTTTTTTTTTAAATGTCCACTTTCTATGTTTCCTCTTCATACTGTGTTGAAACAGGAAAGTAAATCACCAGAGATTTAACAACAGCATTCCATTTCATTCAAATGATGCCTACTCGCATCTTGATACTTTTCTAAGATTATCTGAAAACTTCAGAACAGTTTGAAATAAACTCATATATCAATTAATTCATTCAGAAAACATTGATCAATACGTTTTATGTGCCAATCACAGTGCTAAGTACTAGGGAGTAAAGACACAAATAAGAATGTCCTACAGAACTCATTATTTGAAGATAGGCTGCAACTGAAGAAATAGCTTACAAGTCAGTGTGATGGTACATCTGAAGCACAGAGGGTGCACAAAGGCAGTTAGAGCAGGTTAAGGTTAATTTGACTTCTGAGCTCAAAGAGGGTTCCCAGGAGAATGTTAAGTCTAAGTTATACTAGGAAAGAAGAGTAGGGGTACGAGGCAGGATGAGCATGTCAGACAGAAGGATGAGCATGATCCACAGAGCAGAAGCCAACAGCGAAATGGTGTGCCCTGGGAAATATAATCAATTCCTGACTGCTGGAGCAAAAAGTGCAAAGGGGCAGAGCAATCAAGTTGTTTTAGATATTACTACCTTGAGCAGGACAAAGCACTCACTTTGTGTGTCATCAGCTGAAATTTGCACGAGGTCTTCCACATTCTCAGTTCTTCCTTCAGACTAGTTACCTTTGCAATCATATAATTCTGATATAGTTAAAAACAACCGTGTTCTTGGAAAACATATGAACACACTTAATTTATAATTAAATAGATGACTACAAAGATAGGATTGGAAAACCACTTTGAACTCTCTTTCTATGACCACAGTAAGTTTTGTCCAAGAGCTTTGCCTCTCCTTACTGTTTTCCTCCCCTAGCTTCTCTCTTATTTTCTTCCTTTCTTCTTCTTCTTCTTTTTTTTTTTTTAAATTGAGAAAGAATCTTGCTGTGTCCCCCTGGCTGGAGTACAGTGGCATGATCTTGGCTCACTGCAAGCTCTGCCTACTGGGTTCAAGCCATTCTCCTGCCTCAGCCTCCCAAGTAGCTAGGAATACAGGTGCCCGCCACCACGCCCAGCAATTTTTTTTTTTTTTTTTTTTTTTGGTATTCTTAGTAGAGACGGGGTTTCACCATGTTGGCCATGCTGGTCTTGAACTCCTGACATCGTGATCCACCTGCCTCGGCCTCCCAAACTGCTGGGAATACAGGCGTGAGCCACTGTGCCCAGCCTCTCTCTTATTTTCTAACAAGCTTTTCCATCTCTTCTTCTCTTTTTAAATTTTTATGTATGACCTTCTATATCTATGACAGCATACCCAATGTAGACTTTCATCTGATCAAGTAGTTCTCAGTCTTTGTTTCCAGATTTATTTAGAGCTTCCTGTGGAGACTCCTTAAGGATGACAGAACCCATGGAATTCCAGGCTCAATTTCTTCACCTGATCTCCGGCAATTTCACATAGATCTGTTATATAGATTGGAACTTTTCACAAGATTTCATTTGAAAAGAGAGTTACTATGCTTCATTAAGCCTTAAAATTGCTCCTTCTTGTCTAATTTTCATCTTCTGAGGCTAAATTGAGGCCCACAGAGGAGAAGACAGTATCAATACAACATAGCTCTCTAGACAGAACTAAATTCAACATGGCTCTACTCTTCTCAGACGCCCATTCCGTTAGGTTATTCCAGGCAAGAGTACTTTTCTGCTGTATTGCCCATACTAGGGACATCTGGGAAGTACAGTGACATGAGGGTCACCACGTGCCCAGTGTTTCAGGAGCAGACGTAACTGCCTCCAAGCCTTCTCCTTTTATCCTGAACTGGAAACTCTCTGTCGATAATTTCTATGGGCCATATTTAATTCAATTTAGAAAAAATTAACTATGAGCTTACAAAAATGTTTGTGCTCAGCCTTGGAGACATAGGTTAAATATACATGTATTTATATTCACTGCAATGGAGTTTTTCACCGGCTTTTTTGAGAACAAGGAACACAGACACAAATACATCTGACTCCTTCAATGAAGCAAGAGCTATATTAGAGTATGTTGTTATGGATTAAATTTGGTGCCCCCAAAAGATATATTGAGGTTATAACCCCATGCACATCAGAATACAAACTTAGGTGGAATACGGTCATTGTAGATGTGATTCATAAAAGGAAGATAAGGTTACACTAGAGTAGGATGCTCCCCTAATCCAACATGATTGTTATGCTCATAAGAAGGTGGCCATGTGAAGACAGAGACACAGGGAGAAGGTCATGTGAAGGTGGAGGCAGAGAATGGTGTGATGCATGTATAATCCAAGGAGCACCAAAGATTGCTGGCCATCACCAGAAGCTTGGAGGGAAGCATGGAACAGATTCCCCCACTAGAACCCTGAGAAGCAACCAACCCTGTTGGTACACACTCTGCTTTTGGTCTTTTAGCCTTTGGAACTGTGAAACAACAAACTTCTATTATTTTATTCCACCCAGTCTGTGGTACTTTGTTCCAGCATCTCTAGAAAGCTGATATACATGCATGAAGTTCACAGATGACAAAGACATTATTAGCTACCCCAGGGCTCCAGGCACACCCCACTGGGACAGGTGACCTTTTAGTTGGGCCCTGAGAGGTGAGTAGGTGAGCAGGCATCCTTCAGAGGGAAAAAGGGAGAAGGTGCATTCACAGTAGAGAAGAAAGCAGGAGCAAAGGACAGGATTTAGAAAGGTCTTTTTGGTTTTGAGCAATGCTGAATAACCCTGTATAGCTCCTACATGGAACTGGAGCTTGGGGTGTTTTCGGCAAAGCCTGTTGCAATGGACTTTTGCAACAAGGGAGTTTACTTAAGTCAAGAAAAACTTCAAGTTTTGGTGTAATTGTGCGTGTGTGTGTATGTGTTTAAATATATGTCTATCCCCAGATGGTTTCTCTTTCTTTCTTTTAATTTCTTTTTAATTATGGAAGCTATTCTCCAAACATGTTTTTGTTTATTTCAAACTAAGTATACAGTTTCAACATATGGAGCATATTTTGTTTTACTTCAGTTTATCTTAAGAAATCAGCTTTCCTAACTCTTGCTGGCAGTGGACCCAAATGATTTCTTACTTTTTACTTCTCTATTTTCTCTTCTTCCTTCTTTTCTTTCAGTTATGACTTATTCTTATCTCCTTTCCTCCCTCCCTCCCTCCCTCCCTCTCTTCCTTCCTTCCTTCCTTCCTTCCTTCCTTCCTTTTTTTCTTTTTCCTTCTGGAACGTTATAAAATATTTCCTGTGTTAATGAACTGCCCCATTTAGTGGCAGGAACCAATAGCTCCTTGACTTGTAGACATTTAGTTAACTTGTAAAACACAAACTGGAATTGTGTTAATAAACAAGTCAGGGATATTACTTGTATTTTAATTTATAGTATCATGAAGCTGGCATTCAAATTTCTTCATAATCTGGATTCACACCACTTGAGCTGGCCTGTTTCGCTTGATGCATTTCAAATCTCAGGGCATTTGACTCTTCTGTTCTTCCTTTCCTTGGAAAGCTTGTTTTTACCTCCTCAGCCTTCTGTGCTCCACTTACTTTTTAAGATGCAACTCAAATGTCCCTTCTTTTAAACACATTTTATGGTGCTTCCAGGCAGAACTCATTATGTTCCCCAGGATTCCCCTAGAGCTTTGTCCATTCTTCTATTATAACTTTGTTGTGCTTGGTATTTATTTTCATGTATGTTTCTTCCATTGAACTAAGGTAAAAATGGTTTCTCATTGTCACTAAACTTGCAGGGTCCAACGGAGTGGCTGGTACAGAGTGGGCTCTATAAATTCTCATCGAGGAAACTCGTACGTGAAAAGAAAGGGCAATCTTCCCCCAAGGAGTAAAGAGCTTGTCTTCAATAACCCTGCAGCTCTTCCTTAAAATCATTTGCATACTTCCCAATTTGAAGAGCCCTTGAATGGTTAGACACTGGGTACTAGAGGCAGAAAGCCACTGAGAACATTGAGGGTCAAATTGATAGGGGAAGTTGTCCTTTCTTATTATTTACATTCATGTAGCAGAAACAGGGTATCCATTGGATGTCAAATCCAGTGTAGAGGTGTAGAGATTTATTCATGACCATTTCTGCAGTGACACTAGAACAAAGGGTTCACCACTCCTGCCAATTCTAAAAACTGGGATCAGTTACACTATGCTGAGAAGGTTTCTAGGGTTAGAGTGCTGTAAACAAGTTATGAAGCCTGTAAGAAGCATGAGAAGAAACAGTAGTGTCACACGGGATGTATACTTAACATGGCTGTACTCCCTTTAAATAGGGTTTACCTCTTTCATCTTAAAACCCTCAGTATTTTACTTGACACATTGTATATGATTCATAAAGGGTTGTTGAATGAATGAACGAGTGAGTGAATGAAGTTTGCCTAAGCTGATAAATAGCAGGTGCGCAAATGTGCCAACTTTGTGAGTAGAGCTCTATAATTCCTGCCCCTCCCCCATTGCTAGTATGCCTTTTCAATGATCTTGTGACATGAGACAACTTAAACTTTTTAGTGCATGACCCTTAATTCTAGCAGCTGAAGTCCAGCATTGATGACCTTGACGATGGCCTTTTTTGTCCCCATGCATTGCTCACTGAAATCTGCACTGAGTGGGATTGATGGCCTAGAGACTAAGGATAGGTTCTGACCACGTGGTTCACTATGAGTATAATCTCTTCCCCTTCACTACCTTTTTAAGGGGTTTGGAAGTGCAGTGATATAAAGTGATAAGGAGAGAAACAAGGATAGGGTCAAATAGATGAGGTGGGGGTGTGAGCCAAGGTACGGAGGTAAAACAGAGGGCAGGCATGAGTGGTGGAAGAACTGGAAGAGGATGAAAAACAGAGCTGGAGCAGTGGACCACGGGAACCCACAGGCACGCGGATCAGCCTTCCCGTGCCACCCCCATGCCACTCACTGAGCTCCTCCCTGCTGTCTCCACCTTCATTTCTGATGGACATATTAAACGTTTTCCTCTCCTGTAGGAAGAATCCTCTACATCTGAAAGCCACTTTCACCATAGGTTCACAGCACTGGGACCCAGGCTAAGGTGTGCTCCGGCCACATTAAGACTACAGGACTTTGATAGCTGGGAGAAATCCTAACCTTTCCATACTTCTATTTTCCCATCTTTGTTAGAAAGGCAGTGTGTGACAGAACTGAACTGAGGTTACAGAGGAGGGAGAGTCTTTACAGAGTGTCCAAAGCTACAGAAACGTGTCTGGGTTCTCATCTTTACGTTGTCCTTACGATAGGAGGGTATTTCTCCAATAAGGAAATGCATTCTCAGAGAAGCCAAGGACCAGAGATTATGGAGCAGTTTATGAGTGGCAGAGTTCTAGAGCCCAGCTTTGTGACTTTCACCCTCGTCTGCTTTTATTTTTGCTTCTCCAAGCCTCATCCTTAGAAACCAGGTTGTCTCTGATAGCAACAACAATATGTGAACTTTAGTGGTTTTTTATTATAAAAGGGTAACATTTAACATTTAAGTAGAATGTTTTATTTTAATTTAAACCTAATATTAAACAATCTAAGGACTTTATTTTTATGTTTAGAAGGGAATTTTCTGGTTAAACATCACACAGATCTGGATCCTGGGGCTCTGAGTGTTTGACACACGACTCATTTGGTAATAAAGGAAATGTGGTTGCAAAGTCAGTGCCATAATCCTTTGCCTATGCACACGTGCAGGCCCCACGCTGTCCTTCTGTGACCGAGGACCAAGTTTCTCAGGAGATGATAATCTTTATAAGCAACATTCAAAATTTTAAGTAGTACATGGCAGGACCCCTAAATCACTGAGGCAGTCAAACCCAGGGTCCTAATAACTTTTTCATAACTCTTTGGAACCTGTAGGCCTTTGTACTCAGTTGTCCTGAGTGAAAGAAAATAGTTTTGATGAAGAGGGAAATGGGCCGCCATTCCTATCACGTGCTCTGCTGGGAGGGCATGGTCCAGTCCTAAGTAGAAAGCAAACATAGAAGGCGGGTGGGCAAAAATCCCAGGCAGAGATTCGTTTTGTTTTGCTGCAGGACTTTTCAGGTCACCAACACCAGCTTCCAGGCTTTCCTCTCCATTGCCCTCCTCTCCCAGGGAGAAAGTCTCCTCTGTTCTCTGGACTATAAGGCAGCCTGAGTTTCTCTGGCTCTCTCCTCATTAGCCAAGGAGCACACATTGAAAATCCAAAAAATATATGATTAATTCAACTTCGGATGCACACTGTCAGTCTAAGGGCAGTTTCTTTAGAAACAGCTAGGGGCTGCGTATTTAATGCTTTGAAGCACGTTTTCACACCAGGAGTTAAGCTAAGTTCCATTGAGAATTTCCTTCAGCTCTGTTAATGTTGATACAGAAGCTATTGTAAACCCTAATTTCACGCCATGAAAAGATTCCTCTCTATGCTAAGACTTTAAGAATAGAGATGTTATAGTCTTTTACATAAAAAACCCCAGAACTCCCACAAACCTTCACACTATCGTAGTGCTTTCTGATTTACAAAGCACTCTCCACTGGCTGGCCTTGCCTCTTAGACATCAAACCACAGAACAGCCACATCAGTTAGGAAGAGTTTGTTATGGGAATCTTGCCCCCCAACTTGCTCCCAGCTCCATTGACCACTCAGATCTTTAAATAGAACCATGTTTCTTCTGACCACCAGCATCTGCTTCACTATTGTCTTGGTTAGGACTTCCCAGCAGAGTCCTGCCCACCCTCTCCACCTTTGTCTAGTTAATTTCATCTTATCCTTCTGTTGTGAGCCCAAAGCACATGGTTTCAGACAAGTCTTCTCTGATCACCTGCTTCCCGAAACATTCCTTATGTACAATCGTAGAATCATATTTCTATTTTCCAGACTACTTGAAATCGTTTTCTAATCAGTCATTTTTTCAGTATGATTACTTTGATATCTGTCACTCTATTGGGTTGAACATTATTTCTGTGTTTAGTTTACTATTGTATCTCTAGCACATGTCTAGCGTATAATGGTTCAGTAAGTATTTGAATATTAAATGAATGACCGTCACTCACTTCCCTTTTACAGCTGAGAAATTTGAGACTCAGAGCAACATGCCCATTGCTATGGTACTAATAAAAGACTTCTGGGGGTCAGAGAGATTCAAATCCAAAGTTTGGCATTGTCATTTATTCACCTGAGTAATTTTCTTTCCAGCTCTGGTTCCCTTTTCCTTTACTTGTTAAATTCAGATAACAGAAACTTAAGAGGATGGTTGTAAGTTCTACAAGAGATAAAAATTATTTATGGTGCTTGTGTACTATTAATACACCCTTAAATCCATTGCATGTCTTTTAAGTCTATTTGCTGAAATTCTAATTCCAGTCTATGAAACAATTGATTTCTATATTGCTCCAAAACGTCAATATCTCTTCCTACAAGTGGAAAATCTGAAGCAAAAAGAATGTCAGTGCTAAAGGCAATTATCTCACCCTTTCTTTTCTCCTTTAGTTCACAATGGAATGACAGAAGAGATTATAAAATGAATTTTTCAAGGCAATAGAAACGGAAACAAAACTAACATTTATTTAGCTAATTTAGTATCTTTTAAAATGCTTGGCATAATTATGTTGCTTTCTTACTTGTTCTGATTAGCAATGACTGTCTGAATGACAGGCCCAGGATGGGGATGCAAATGTTCTGGAGAAATGAAATGAAAGATTTCTCGTGGTGGAACAACAGAGTGAACTCACAGTGTTTTTACTGGCAGATTTGCTAAGGGATGGAGCTAAGGAAACAGCCAAGATGGTAGCTAACTATGTTGTCAGGAGAGAAAGTTTATGCAATTAAAAAAAGAAAAGAAAAGAAAAAGAGACAAAACGGAGGAGAATAAGCATCAGATTTCAAGAGATGTTTGACTCAGGTTTCTTGACACTTAATCTCGTGTTTGATCCACCAGGCCACCTGAGGTGCTCTATAATATTATTATGCCCAATCTATAATTTATATCTTCTATATCATATTCCTAAGCTATTAAAGGCAGAGCACAGACCAAGAATATTTATAGAAATTATGCTACTGTAATAGCCAAGGAATATAAAAATACTATATTTCAAGGATTCTGTTTCAGGCTAAAAATGAAAGAAGGATATTGGAAACCCCATGCATAAGTGATTTAATATACATCATCTAATTCATTTAACTTCAAACTGATTTAGTACAGTTATGTTAGAAGCAGTAGTTATACATATTTAAAGTTTCAGCTGGAGAGAGCTGATCAAGCACCTTGACCTCTGTAGTGAGATGGTTGTATATAAGAATGGGTAAGGGAGTTGGAGTCAAATGGACCTGGGTTCAAATCCTAGCTATGCCACTTACGATGTCTGTGATATTTGGGTTAGGAAATGAAAAGCAAGGATAGTAATGGGTCACAGGGTAGATATGATTTAATAAGTTTGAATATTGTATGAATAATGTCTCTTTACTAATAGCTGTAATATAGTCTAAATTTAATAAACACTGGCTCTTTTTCCTGAAAGCATTTGTCTTTGGTTTACTTAATTTTTTTTTTTTTTTTTTTGAGACGGAGTCTCTCTCTGTCTGCCCAGGCTGGAGTGCAGTGGCCGGATCTTAGCTCACTGCAAGCTCCGCTTCCCGGGTTCACGCCATTCTCCTGCCTCAGCCTCCCGAGTAGCTGGGACTATAGGCGCTCGCCACCTCGCCCAGCTAGTTTTTTGTATTTTTTTAGTAGAGATGGGGTTTCACCGTGTTAGCCAGGATAGTCTCGATCTCCTGACCTCGTGATCCGCCCGTCTCGGCCTCCCAAAGTGCTGGGATTACAGGCTTGAGCCACCGCGCCCGGCCAATTTTTTTTTTAACAGAAGAGAACAGATAAAGTATCTTTGAAATACTAAATGGTGGGCAGCTGCCCTGCTGCTGGAAACAAGAAGGGATTGTGCTTTGCTCACTGGTATGGTGCCACTTGTCCTCTCCACACCCTGATTCCCTCCTCCTCCTCTACCTGAATCTTGGCTACTTTAAAGGAAAAACAGTGATTAAGGGTTATCAAGCTCTCCCTTTTTCCAGAGAGGACTGAAGGTCCTACACACACATCCAAGCATGCTGGGGATCTTCATGGAGGAAAAGGACTCAAGCTTTTAATACATATTCTGTATATGCAGACATACCAGTTACTATCTTTTTGTTGACTTAATTACAATGTTGACTGGATGTGATAAGACTGAATATCCTTGTCTTGCTTCTGACTTCCAGGGGAAAGCATTTTTTTTCCCACAATTTAGTGAGATGTCAACTGCATACTTTCTGTGGACACATTTAGTTAGACTAAGAAATGTCTTCTAGGCTGTGTGTGGTGTCTCATGCCTGTAATCCCACCACTTTGGGAGACCGAGGAGGGTGGATCACCCGAGGTCAGGAGTTCGAGACCAGCCTGGTCAACATGGTGAAACCCCCATCTCTACTAAAAATACAAAAAAAAAAAAAAAAATTAGCCAGGCATAGTGATGCGCACCTGTACTCCCAGCTATGTGGGAGGCTGAGGCACCAGAATTGCTTGAGCCTGGGAGGGAAAGGTTGCAGTGAGCTGAGATAGCGCCACTGCACTCCAGCTTGGGTGACAGAGTGAGACTCTGTCTAAAAAAAAAAAAAGAAAGAAAGAAAGAAAGAAAGAAAGAAAGGAAGAAAGAAAAAGAAAAGTCTTTTATTTTTAGGTTGATGAGACTTCCTTTGTCCAGAATGGATATTGGATTTTGACAATTTTTTCTGCATCTATTGAGATGATCACTTTTTGTAATCTGTTAATATGGTTAATTAAATTGATGGCATTCAAATACTAAAATATTAAGCCAAACTTACATTCCTGGGATTAAATTATTTTTGATCTTGTTGTATTATCCTTTTTCTATATGGTCTGATTCAAGTTAGCGAAGTCTTGTTAAGAATTTTTGAATCTATATTGATGAGGGCTATAGGTCTGTAGTTTAGCTACATATTTCTTCTAATTCCTTACTGTTGTTTTGATATCACAAGAGTGATGACCTTATAAAATGACTTGGGATATATTTCTTCTTTAAATTTCTGGAAGAATTTTTGCAGAATTGTATTATTTCTTCCTTAAATACTTGGCATAATTCACAAATAGTTTCAGGGCCTGGAGTTTTCTTTGTGGGAAGGGTTTTCACTGTAATTTTTAAAAAAGTATAATGCAGCCAGGCGTGGTGGCTCATGCCTGTAATCCCGGCACTTTGGGAGGCCAAGGTGGGTGGATCACCTGAGGTCGGGAGTTCGAGACCAGCCTGACCAACATGGAGAAGCCCCATCTTTATTAAAAATACAAAATTAGCCAGGCGTGGTGGCATATGCCTATAATCCCAGCTACTCGGGAGACTGAGGCAGGAGAATTGCTTGAACCCGGGAGGCGGAGGTTGCGGTGAGCCAAGATAGCGCCATTGCACTGCAACCTGAGCAACAAGAGAGAAACTCCATCTTAAAAAAAAAAAAAAAAAGTATAATGCAGTATAATGCAATTTAGGTTATCTGTATCTTCTTTCAAGAATCTTAGAAATTATTGTCTTTCAGAATTTTTTTTACCATTTAATGTAAATGGTTGAATTTACTTGCATAAAGTTGTACATAGTATTCCATTATATACATGGAATCTATATTGATATCACATCTTTCATTGTAACATTGTTAATTTGTGTCTTCCTTCTTATATGCTATTAGTATGATTAGAGGTATATTAATTTTACTGACAGTCTGAAAGAACTCAGTTTCGGTTTCTATTATTATTATTATATTTTCAAGATGGAGTTTCATTCTTGTTCCGTAGGCTGGAGTGCAACAGCACAATCTTGGCTCACTGCAACTTCCGCCTACTGGGTTCAAGCGATTCTCCTGCCTCAGCCTCTAGAATAGCTGGGATTACAGGTGTCTGCCACCACGCCTGGCTAATTTTTGTATTTTTAGTAGAGACAGGCTTTCATCATGTTGGCCAGGCTGGTCTCAAACTCCTGACCTCAGGTGATCCACCTGCCTCAGCCTCCCAAAGTGCTAGCATTACAGGCGTGAGCCACCATGCCCGACCTGGTTTCTATTATTTTTAAAATTATTTTTCTATCATTTACTATTGTTTTTCAATTTTCTATTTCATTGAGATCCACTGTTAACTTTATTATTTCCTTTAAGGCTTCCTTGATATTTTATTTGCTCTTCATTCTACTTTCTGAGGATGGATGCTGTTATTGATTTGAGAAAGTTTTCCTTACCCATACAGTTATTTGGGGCTCTCCACATCCCTAATTCTACTTTAGCAGTGTCACACAAATCTTGTCATTTGGTATTTTCATCTTCATTCAGATCAAAATACTGAATTTAAAAATATTCTCTTTTAATCTCTTTTTTGGCCCATGCATTGTCATTTAGAAGTGTACGATTTAGTTTCCCACATTTGAGTATTTTTAAGATATCTTTTTTGTTATTGATTACAAATCTAATTCCATTGTGAAAAAAGAACATGCTTTTTATTACTTGAATCCTTTTACTTTTTTTTGATCCAGAATATAGTCTCTCTTGGTAAATGTTCTGCTTGCACATAAAAAGAATTTGTATTGCACTATTGTTTGGTGGAATGATTTATAAGTGTCCATTAAGTTGCTTGATAGTATTGTTTGCATCTTCCTTATCTTACAGTTTTTCTGTGTATTTTTTCAACTAATGTGGAAGTACTATTAAAATCTCTGACTCTAATAGTGGGTTCATCTACCTCTTCTTGAATTTCTATTACTTTTCACTCTGTATATTTTAATGATTTTAAGCAATTTGATTATGATATGCCATATCAAGATTTTTATCTTGTGATGCACCTGGTGTTCATTGAATTTCCTTGATATGTGGAGTTATTATTTTCAGCAAATTTGGAATATTTTGAGTAATTATTTCTTCAAAAATTATTTGTTTCTTCTCTCTCTTCTCATTTGAGGACTCATTGGACCTCTTGAAATTGTCCCACAGCTCACTGATTCTCCATTTTTTTCAGCCTCTTTTTTTCTGCTTGTTTCACTTTGTATAGTTTCTACTGGTGTTTTTAAGTTTATTAATTTGCAGTGTCTAATATGCTGTTTTTCTGCAATGTCTAATATGCTATTAATCTCATCTATTGTAGTTTTCACTGTACACATTGTAGTTTTCATCTTTAAAAGTGTAATTTTGACATTTTCAATATTTTCTATGTCTTTATGTGATGTTTTCAATATTTCCTCTGGTTTCTTAAACATTCAGAATACAGTTATGATATCTGTTTAAATGTCACTTTATTCTATGCTTATTTTGTATCAGTTTTAATTGGCTTTTTTTTCCCTCAGCACAGGTTATATTTTCTTGCTGCTTTACAAGTTTTGGAATTTTTTATTGGGTACCACATATTGTCAATTTTATTTTTAAGAATTGGATAATTTTTCCTTTTGCACATGTTCTAGAGCTTTGTGCTGAGACATGGTTCAGTTATATGAAAACAGTACATTCCTTTGAGTCTTTATTTTAAGTCTTATTTAGCAGGAACAGAACCATCTTTAATATAAGGTTAATTTTCACCACTACTGAGGCATAACTTTTTGAATACACTACCCAATGCCCAGTATATAATGAGGTTTTCCATTTTGATTGGTGGAAATAGACACTATTGGTACTATGTAAACCCTGGGAATTCTTTCACTGATTCTTCCCTCAACCTTGGGTGCTTCTCTCTGACGTTCTCTCTCTGTTAAGCTCCCTCCTCTCTGATACTTCCCTGTGAACTCTTGCCATTTGCTTCTTCGTAAACTTCTCGCTTCATCCTTTCCATTCAGGGAGATAGCAGAGCTCTATCTGGGCTCCCCCTTCCCTGTAATACATCCTGGAAACTCTCTCCAGGCAATAATCCAAGACAGTCAGAAGATTCACCAATTTTGTCTCCCAGCTTTCAGCTATCATTGTCCTTCATTATGTCATGTCCAATATGCTGAGAAGTGTAGTTTTATATCTTTTGACAGTTTTTCTATTTTTTTTTTCTGGAATTAAGGTAAATCCTGTCTCTTTTACCCCATTTGGCAAGAAGTAAATGTCACAAATCAAATCTGGTTATTAGTTCCAGTTCTATTATTTCCTTACTTTCTAGAAGGCAATAAGCGTAATAAAATGATTCATTGATTCAGATGAAGGTTGAATATCTGCTTTGCAAACATTTTGTTTTCCCAAATCATATGTAACATTAGTGTGAGTGGCTGGGACCAACTGGCAGGCACATAATGATACTATACTCTGTAATGAATCAACATGTTTTATCCTTGCTTCCCTCTAGAAAGTTCAACCACATGGGAAAAATCATTTGAAAACTTTGAAAAAAGTGTAGTATGGAAATAGTTTAACTTGACATTAAATTTTAAATAAGAAGACTTTTTTTTTTTTAACCTATCATTATTTTCTTAGAGAGAAATCACAGTAGCCTAATAGTGGAAAGCAAGAACAGTAGCAAACTCCTTTTTGTTGACTAAGTTAAGAGTTATATTTCCTATAGTTATTTCCCTTCTTATAAGAAGTATAGTTAATGATAAATATTGTATAGTTTCAAATAGCTAGAAGGAATATATTGAATGTTTCATGACTCCAGTAAAACACAAATCATAAAAAGCAACCTGAAGGGTTTTGAATTTTTACAAAGAAATATATCAGATCACGGCACTTAACTGCTTAAACCATCATAATACATTCTATTGAATTTTGAATTTGAATTTCACATGATTCATGTAAAGCAGTCCTATTATTTATGCTAAAATTTAAACTCTGCATGGCCTGCAAGATTGTCCCTGATCCAGCCCTTGCCTATCCAACATCATGTCTTACCCTTCTTCCCTTGGCCCTTAGGCCTTCTGTTTCTTATACCTACAAAGTTAGCACCTACAACAGAGCCTTGCACAAGCCATTTCTTCTTCTGGAATAGGTTTTGTTTTTGTTTTTCTTTAATTATTACATGGCTACATCCTTCTCAGATTTCAAGTTTCAACTAAAATATTACTTCTCTGGGAAGTCTCTTCTGACCACACTAGTTAACATTGTATGCTTACCCACTGTGCTAGTTGGAATTCTAAGATGACCCACAATGAAGGATACCCCATGTAATACTCTCCCTTTGAGAGTGAATGGGACCTATACATATGATGGGATATTACTGTTATAATCATGTTGTTATGTGGCCCAAGGGTGGATGCAAATATGTTTGTTTTTTGAGATGCAATCTCACTCTGTAGCCCAGGCTGGAGTGCAGTGGTACGATCTCGGCTCACTCTAACCTCTGCCTCCCAGGTTCAAGCCATTCTCCTGCCTCAGCCTCCTGAGTAGCTGGGATTACAGGTGCCCATCACCACGCACAGCTAATTTTTGTATTTTTAGTAGAGATGGGGTTTCACCATGTTGGTCAAGCTGGTCTTGATCGCCTGACCTTGTGATCCACCCGCCTCGGCCTCCCAAAGTGCTGGGATTAAAGGCGTGAGCCACCATGCCCAGCCTCAAATATGATTAAGGTCTCTAATCAGTTGATTACAAATTCCAAAGAACAATTATTTTGGGTGGCCCTGACCTCACCAGTCCAGCTCTTTAAGAGCAGAAATGGTCTTCTGTTTATATTGTAGAAGCAAATGATCATCTGATGGTGAGGGTCTATGGAGAAAGTCATAGGGCATCAATCTGAGGCAACTTCAAAGTGCTGAGAGTACCTCTGGCCTATAGCCAGTAAGAAAGCAAGTTTAGTCCTACAGTTGCAAGGAACTGAATTCTGCCATGAACATAAATCAGCTTAGAAGAGGATCTTGAGTTCCACCTGGAATTGTAACTCCAGCTAACATCCTGATTTTACCTTGGTGAGACCTTGAACAGAGAGGCTAACTATGCCCAGAATCCTAGCTCAGGAATACTGTGAGTTCATAAATTTGGATTGCTTAAGCCACTATTTCTGGCAATTTGTTATGCAAAGATAGAAAATTTTCACACCCAGAGCCACTTTCATTATTACCACTGCATTATTTTATTTTCTTCATAGCTGAAAACTCTTTGAAATTTTAAAAATATTTTTCTTGTTTACTTCAGGATCTACTCATAGAATTATATGTTCCACTAGAAAAGCAATTTAAGTTGTCATTCTGCAAGGTTGGTTCTGGCCATTCTGGCTGTTTGAGAAATAGGTTGGAAAGCATTATACATCTGTTTCTATTTTTCTGTTTAAAAAAGAGGAGCTAATATATACTGTATAATATTGAGATTTCTCAGTGGGACAAAATAACCTTTTTTTGGTATTCTTCAATTTGCTGAATAATTAAGTAAGAGGGAAAGACTCAAAATTCTTAAAAAATGAAAGAAGCACCATGCCAAAAATTTGCATATATCAGAGACATGCAGCTCTGTTAGTTTTCACATAATACAATTGTTTATGGAAGCCATACAACATTTCAGCACAGAATTTTACTTTGCATCATAATATTTTTTGTAGTTACTGTAGTTATTGTGACCACATGTAGTGATGGCTCCAGAGCATTCCTCTCTTGTATGTTTTATGCCCAAAGAGATCCTCATATCCAGGGCTTTCAGCAGATCTATTTTGTGAATTCTTGCTATTATTATCCTGAAAAGGTAATCAGCAATTGCTCATGCTAAAAGAGGAGGGAGTGAACTACATGTTTGTCTTTTGTACTCTTATGGAAAGAACTGAACTGTGGGATGCTCTTCTCTAATTTTATGAAATAGCAAGGAAAAAAGTACACTTCATTGTTTTTAAATCATTGTATTTTCAGGCAACTTACTCTGTTGGATGAAAAGTTTTTCAAGCCCAGAACTCTGTGATTTATTATATTTATATTCATCTTAGAACTAAACAAATAAATGTTGCATTTAATAACACCGTGAATGAAAATGGATTGCACTATTCACTATTGCACTCTTCCTGCTTAATTTTTGTGGCTGTTGGCAACTGTAACCTTGCATATGCAATGTCACTGTTGCAGAAAAACAAGGTTCTTGTCACACAACCAGGAAGAGACACAAAGACACTTTGAAGGGTGAGGGGGAATGGAATTGATTGGGCGAAAAGGAAACAAAAAAACAGCAAAGCTAGAGGCCCTGTTAATGGGCCCCCATGTCACAGATTGAATCCCAGGCTATCACCCAGGAGCAGGAGAGACCAGGCTCCTCCCCACTGCAAAAGGTGCGAACTTCCTGGGGCCGTGCCCTGTCCTCCCAGTGAACAGGCTGGTCAGAGATTCTCTGGGACCGGCAGTCTGGTTTTTCAGCCTTCAGGCTGTTTTAGGCTTCACCGGGGGGACCCTTGGCTACCTCCTGTCTCTGTCATCACCTTTTAATCTCAGGTTTTCAAAAGGTTTTAAGATTACGTTCAATAAAAATGTTCCATCTTAGGCTGGTAAAACACTAGCTAAAAGCCCTGAAACCCAAACTCTCAATTTAAACCAGTTTTGATAAAATCATCTGGATCCATTTCAAGATTTCAAACACGGCAAACAGCCTCAGACATATGTATAGAAGTATTAGTCCATATATTTTCGGTACAAGTTAAAGGTTTCTAGAAATAACTCCATCCAAAATACATATGCCTCCCATTACATCTCATTGGTGCTTAAAATTATACTATTAATTCATTTTAAAAAATGTGTATGTGTGCATGTGTGTATGTGTGTAGTCCAAGGTGTACCGATTGCTGGAAAATAATGGAGGTAATATAACAAATCTCTCATTTCTTACATCTTGTTCCCTGAAAGAGGGATCCATGTTAATGTGGTAAACAGAAAAACATATTGGGAAGGGAACAAAAAAGGTAATTCTAGGGTCAAATTTTGTCTCCACCACTTATTGCAATAGTTACAGAAATAGTATTCTCAAATATTAAATAAAAATACATACAAGATTCATGTAAGAAAAACTACAAAGCTCTTATTAAATAGATCAAAGAACTAAATAAATGGAGACATATTCTATGTTCATGCAAAGAAAGACTCAATTTGCCAAGGTTTCAGTTCTTCCCTGCTTGATCTATAGATTCAATGCAATCTTAGTCAAATCTCAGTATGTTATTTTTTGTGGCTATCAACAAACTGATTCTAAGGATGATAAGGAGAGGTAAAAGACTCAGAATAGCCAAAACGATACTGAAGGAGAACAAAGTCAGAAGACTGACACTGCCTGACTTCAAGACTTACTATAATGCTACACTAATCAAGACAGTCCAGTATCAGTGAAAGAATAGACAAATAAATCAATGAAACAGAATAGAGAGCCCAGAAATAGACCCACATACATAGTTAAGTGATTTTTGACAAAGGGACAAAGTTGACAATCTTCTCATCAAATGGTGCTGAAACAACTGGACATCCAAGTGCAAAAAGAAGAAGAAGAAGAAAAAAGAATCTAGATAGAGGCTTTGCATACTTCACAAAAATTAACTCAAAATGGAACAGAGACCTACATGTAAAAAGCAAAAATATAAATGTCCTGGAAGATAGTATAGTAGAAAACTATAGAGTGGCTTTGGGCTTGGTGATGACTTTTTAGATATGACATCAAAAAATATGACCCATGAAAGAAAGAATTAATAAGCTGGCCTTCACACTGAAGTTAAAATGTTCTGCCCTGCCAAAGACACTGTCAAGCCAGGCGTGGTGGCTCATGCCTGTAATCCCAGCACTTTGGGAGGCCAAGGTGGGCTCAGGAGTTCGAGACCAGTCTGGCCAACATGGTGAAACCCCGTCTCTATTAAAAATACAAAAATTAGCGGGGCGTGGTGGCACACACCTGTTATCCCAACTACTTGGGTGGCTGAGGCAGGAGGATCACTTGAATCCAGGAGGTGGAGGTTGCAATGAGCCTGACTGCACCACTGCACTCCAGCCTGGGTGACAGAGTGAGAACCTGACTCAAAAACAAACAAACAAACAAAAAACACCTCCACATTGTCAAAAGAATGAAAAGACAGCCACAGACTGAGAGAAAATATTAACAAAGGGCTTTTGCATGTATGATAAAGGACTGTTATCCAAAATATACCAAAAACTCTTAGAACTCAACAATAAGCAAAGAAACAATTCATTTAAAAAATTGGCCAATGAATAAAATCTAGTATTCAGTAGCACAATAGGGTGTCTATAGTTAACAATAACATATTGTATATTTAGAAATAGATGAAAGAGTGGAATTAGAATGTTCTTAACACTGTTAAAGCGAACTAAATATGGCCTGAGAAGGACCTCGTACTTCTATATTTGCATCCTTATGAACCAATTGTACCCTAACTTAATAGGCAGACAAAACTGAAAACCTAACTTAGGAGTATGCGTCTCTAACAATAGCTGAGTCTTGGCCAATCCAAGCAGCCATACTTCAGCCACTGATACACTGCTGAGTGTTCAAACTATGTTCAAATAAGCAAACACCAACCTGTAACCAATCCAGCTGTTTCTGTACCTCACTTCTGATTTCTGCACATAATTTTCCCTTTTTGGTCTATAAATTTGTTCTAACCATGAAGCATCCCTGGAGTCTCTCTGAATCTGTGGTGATTCTGGAGGTTGCCTGATTTGCAAGCCTTTTTCTTTTTTTTTTTTTTTTCTTGCTCAGTTAAATTCTGTTAAATTTAATTTGAAGTTTTCTTTTAACAACACAAAGAAAGGATAAGTCCTTGGGGCGAGGGATACCCCAACTCTCCTGATTTGATCATTATACATTTTATTCCTGTATCAAAACATCACATGTATCCCACAAATATACACACGTATTATGTAACTACAATAATTTTGTTTTAACTGGTCTGTAACTTTTAACAGGCACCTCAGCAAATAAGACACAAAGATGGCAAATAATTATATAAAAATATGCTCTGCATCTATGTTCTAAGGGAAATACAAAATAAAACAGCAATGAGCTATCACTATACATCTATTAAAAATACCCAAAATTTAGAACATTGACAACATCAAATGCCGTGAAGGGTGTGGAGGAATGGGAACTCTTGTTCATTGCAGGTAGGAAAGCAATGTGCTGCAGTGTTGTTGGAAGATGGTTTGACAATTTCTTACAAAACTAAACATAGTCTTACTATACAGTCCAGAAATCACCCTTCTTGGCACATTCTCCAAACAAGTTGAAAATTTATGTTCACGGAAAACCCTGCCCATGAATGTTGATATAAGATGTATTTATAATTGCCAGAATTTAGAAGCAACCAAGATTTCCTACAGTAGGTGAATTAATAAATAAACTGTGGTCCATCTAGACAATGGAATCTTATTCAGCACTACAAAGAAAGGTGCTATCAAGCCATGAGGAGACATGGTGGAAGCTTAAGTACATATTACTAAATGAAAGAAGCCAATCCCGAAAGGCTACATAATGCATGATTCCAACTATATGACCTATATGACATTTTCATTAACCATGTAGAGCAAAGCTACGGAGACAGCTTAAAGATCGGTGGTTGCAAAGGGTTAGTGGGGAAGAAAGGCTGAGCACAGAGAATTTTTAGGTCAGTGAAAACTACTTTGTATGATTCTGTAATGGTAGATACATGTCATTATACATTTGTCCAAATCTGTAAAATGTGTGACATCAAGAGTGAACCCTAATTTAAACTATGGTCTTCAGGTGATGATATGTTAATGTAAGTTAACAAATTGAAGGTTAAACTTACGGGAGATGGGTTGGGTACTTTTCTTGGTGGATCTTGTGAGGTTTTGCACACCTGAGTAGATCGAGCAGTTGTCCAAGGGGGTAGGCTTTAAGTATGCCAACATGAAGTGATGTTATGCAGACAGCCTTCTGGTCTTCTGAAATGGGAGTACTGAGATTTTATTAATAGAACTTAAATTTTTAGGTAAAGATGCTAATTCCAAGACAAGTCTGCGTGATTGCTTTTCTGGTTGTAGACATTTAGATTTCATTATAAGTTTTTGTTTCCTTTTCTGAAAATGCTTTTTCCTAAGAGGAAAATGAAATCCTTTGGTGGAGAGGAAATAACTGAAATAAGAATGGAATTAGCACTTTTAGAATGTAGATATAGGTTGCAAAACACGAATTTGATGGAAAGAAGTTACTTAAATCAGATAGCTATCAATTCAATTCAAGAATTTAAATCCATGCTTATTAGCATTATATTGTGCTAGACAGTAATCTATCAGGATGAAATCTCCATACCTTTAATATAAGTAATAATAATACATTCTTCATTGAACTGCGAAGATATCTGAGACAGTCTATGAAAATTGCCTTCTACAAAATGTTGTTTACCCTACCTTACCCAAAATAATTTACTTTATTTTCAGTTCCGCTAAAGTCTCAAGAATTATCATTATGGGTGTTAGGTGCTTTTAATACATAACTAATTAAAATTATGCTCTTAGTTTTATATTTCTGATAAGTATATTTTATTTATATTTGCGTATGTTAAAATTATTTTGTTTTCATTGTACTAATTACTACTTATTTATTGGTTCTACTACTAGGCACTGTTGCAGTTGTATGAAAATTTAGGATGTGAGAACAGGATATAATATATAGACATTTTGGAAAATTTTGACTTAGCTTGATAATCAGATATTAATAATAACCAAACAGTCTTACTAAGGCTTAAATTTTTTATTAATGAAAAATTAACTTATGTTGTTATTCCAATATAACATTTTTTGCATGATCTGTAAAGACTTATAGAGTCGTAAATTTTTGGACTGTAATTCTGAAAGAGAATTGAGAAAACACTTTGTGTAACTCCACAATTTAAAAGTGAAGAAACCAAGGTCTTGTATTTATAAATCTTGTCTATCATCCAGGCTACAGGATAGACTATGTGATTATATATGTAATTTTATGTGAAATTATATATAAATAACCATAGATAAAAACCTAGACGATATGCAGCCCGGGAGTTGACCATTAGCCCATCATCTGGGACACTTCTGCATCCTTCCCTTGCATTCTTTAAACAAACAAATACAACTGCTTCTTTAAGATTTCTGCTCAGTTTTCTTTCCTTAGTAAAGTTGTCCCTCAAACCAGAGTCTGTGTCTGATATGTACTCGCTTTCATGGTGCAATGGAATAGAATGTATATAGAATTTCTTTAGTGTCACAGTTTCACATTTCCCATTTGACCTTTGCATGTGTTATTCTCTCCTTGTATCCTTTCCAGATACACTCCAACAGGGCAAGGGTTGGAGTGCTCCCAGTACTATGCACAAATGTGGGCTCATTGTAGATACTTAATAAATACTTATTGAATCAACAATAAGTAAAAAGCAAAATGCAATCAAATGCCATTTTGGCAATACCCCCCAAATTCTAGAATTTCCAAAGCAATTTTCCTGACTACATTTGCCATCCTGGTGGTCTTAAGAATCATATCAATCTTCAGTTTATTCCTAATTATAATTATTTTTAGAGGAATTCTGAGATATCTATTTTACCTATAGCACAAAGCAACTGTGTCTGTGTGTGTGTGTGTGTGTGTGTGAGAGAGAGAGACAGATACACAGACACAGAGAGAGACATAGAGAGACAGAGAGAAAAGCAAAGTGTTAAGAAGCAATGATTAATTTGTTGCAAAGAGAAGAAATTCAAAAAAGGAGAAAACAAATACAATATCTGATGAAACCCTGAAGACATTAAAGCAGCTTTTCTAAATATAAAATAACAACAAAAAGTCCAAACATCAGTATTACTTTTTAACTCGGTAATACATGCCCATTCTCTGATTTGAACCTATGAGATAACTATAATTATTAACCCCATTTCGAAACAATAAAGTAAGGTTAATAATAGCTCATGTAGTTCTTACCATTTAGCTAAGAACTCTGTGCTAATAAAATATATGCATAAATTACCTTAGTTAATCCTCACAAAGATCTAATGATGTAGGCATACTTTTCATCATCCTAAAGTAGAAACTGAGTCTTAGAAAGGTACATTTAGCTTAATGTCACACAACTACTTGGTTGCTTATTCTAAATTTTCTCTCTCCTCACTTCCCGCCTCCATAGCAATGCGTAAATGGTGACAGTAGAGCCAGCCTTCATGAATCCTGAAATGTGAGCCACATTTTGAGGATAGCAGTCACTGCAGAAGCCTGGATCCTTGTATAACCTTATCGAGTGGGAAAATCTACCCATACTTGACCAACAACCTAACTGGGGGCTCTTACATTTGAGAGAAAGAATTTTTTTATCTTATTTAAGCCACTGTAGTTAGGAGTCAATTTATCACAGGACATTGCCTGTTGTTCCAACAAATAAACTACCCATGAAGTGGCTTTTGTTTACTATTTTGGGGATGGCTAAAAAATTCTCAAACTAGGCAGAACTAAACTAAAGTTTCAGATGAAAGAAGATCTTCATAAGCAACATCACATCTTGTCACAGCAGCAAAATGGTGGCTTGTCATTTCTTACAGGAAAGTATATATACTCTGAATGTATCATGTTTCAGCATCGCTCTGTTATAGGCTCATATATCTAATTTCATCATCACACAAGATCAGAGCCATCTATTGGGCTGGATTAAAATTAACCAAGATCATAAAACAAATATGTAAAAACATTAAAATTCTCATTTACAATGAGAAATCATTGTCACCCAATGAGACATACTTAATTTCATGCAACCAATTTATTTTCTTCATGTAGTCAAGATAAACAAGATGCCAGACAGTAATCAGAGGCTACTGCATAGTTTTATGAGAACTGAACCTACTCAAAGTCTATAAAATCAGCTCCTTGAGTCCCCGAAGGCAAATGTACATAGGAAGCCAAATTTTAATCAGGAGATTGCTTCATGAACCTGGAAGCAGATGTGGAGAGTTGGATGATTCATATGTCAAATGGTGCATCACACAACAGCGATGTTCTTGGCAATAGGGACAGACATGAGATAGGACAGCTTTAACTAAGATCATTGTCACAATGCTATCTGCATTTGCAGATTTAGAGTGGCTTTATCACGAGGATCAAAAAAACTCAAAGTTCAAGCAAAGGCTAAGGATTCACCTCTGCTTCTACACTGTGGTTATTTCCACTACATATTTTTGCCCTCTTTTCTTGTAATTCTTCTGATCCACTTATTCTGTGTTTATATCTGCGAGTACACTACTTTGAACTAATTTGGTCATATGTTTTCTCCTGTCAAAAAACTTGATTTATTGCTTAATTCTCAAAGTACAATATTGTTTCAATTATTTCTGGGCCCAGATTAGAGCTCCCAGGTATTAACAATAGAACAAAATTTTCCAGAAGTTCATTTTCAAAGAAAAACATTAAAATCTTGCTTACTATAGTTTACCAGAATGTAATCACTCCTTGTTTTTCCTACTGTGAGATTTGACTTCATTTATTTTAACTTTCTTAAGCCATTTACCTATGTATTACTTTATAATTTGGTAATGTTATACCTCTGCAGTTCACACTTCAGTTTGCAAGTGTCTTCAGGGGAGGAGCTATTTGCAATTCATTACTGAGGTGCCTTCAACACATACGAGAATTTTTCACAAACATGGGCTTAACAAACATTGGAATAATTGATTCAGTAAAAAAAAAGAATGAGAACACCTGGGACTAAAAGTGTGCTAAATTCCTTCTGTCCATATGCCATAACTAGGGAATCCTGGCTAACATGACGACAATATATTTTAGTCAACATATGTCACCTTATACAGAACACCTTGTATTCCTCAGAGGATAACAAAAAAAAAAATTTACTATTATACATGATATAATCATATGCTAACATAATCTTGATATTAATGGCCTAAAATGAGCACATAATATATGTTTTTTCTCAATCTCTCCTAAATATTTTGAAGCACTAGCATTGTTATTCTCCTCTTCAGCTATAGAAACCAAGGCACAGAAAGGGCAAATCACTCACTGTCCCCTAGCCTGTCTCTATTAAATTCAGGATGTGTGCCCAATCAGGCACATGTCAGAGCCTATGCTCTTAACCACTGTGCTAAGTTTTCTCTTTGTGTTAGGCCATTCTCACATTGCTACAAAGAAATACCTGAAACTGGGTAATTTATAAAGAAAAGAGGTTTAATTGGTTCATGGTTCCGCAGGCTGCACAGAAAGTGTGATGCTGGCATCTGCTCAGCTTCTGAGGCCCCAGGAAACTTACAGTCATGGTGGAAAGGGAAGAGGGAACCAGCATGTCACGTGGCTGGAGCAGGAGCATGAGAGCAAAGGGGCAGGTGCCACACACTTTTAGACAACCAATCACACAAGAACTCACCCACTATGATGAGAACAGCACCAAGGGGATGGTGCTGAACCATTCATGAGAAATCTACCTGCATGATCCAACCACCTCCCACCAGGCCCCACCGTTAATGTTGGGAATTACAACTTGATGTGAAATTTGGGCAGGGACTCAGAACCAAACCATATCACTCCTATATCTGGATTTTCAGAAATGATCTAGACTAGTCTCTTTACTCATAGGTATGAAATAATGAGATACAAAGATTACTTTTTAACAGGTATGGTTTAACTAAAATGTTTAGTGTGTGTGTGCATGTAGGTATCATAGATGGTTGGAAGTTTCTTCTTTTTAACCTTTATATTGTATCCTACCTTTGCTCTGTCTGTTTTCTTTAGTTCCTCGCTGCACACACACATGCACATGCACACACACACATGTTTCTCATTGCAAGGTTTTTGCCCAGTCTGGGATCAAATTTTGTTTTCCCTAGGAAGTTCTTTCTGACCTAATCCCACTATATGAACTCTTAGCGTTTTCTTTTTCACAGCACTCATTTCCAGGTAATGCAATCTGGTTAATTACTTATAGGTAAAGCAGATGCCAGCTCCCTGGCATTGCCCAAGTCCTTTGGAATTATAGGGTCATGACTTTCTGTAGTATTTTAATATAAATGGGTTGAACTTTCACTCTACACATGGAAGTTCACAATATTCTAAACATTTTAGATATTAATAAGAAACTTAAATTTCTTTGTAACTCCTATATCCAAATCTCTAAATAGCTGCATGCTACATCTTGTTGTCTGTACATTCTGACCCATTTTTGCAACTCCTTCATCCTCATAGGATATAAAGTCTAATCGTTTCCTGAACAGAATACTAGCTAGTGTGATTTAGACTTTGCTGAAAAGTTGGGGGTAGTGGCAGTGATGGTAGTACAGGTAGAGCTTTTTCACATTGCAACACAGCAAATTAAATACACTCTTAGACTCACCTGGCCTTAAAACTCTCTCAGCCATCTGATCTACTCTCAGCCTCTTCTACCTTTTCATCAACTCCACCGACTCTTATTTTCCTCTCATGTTTTCTTTTTTTTTTCTTTGCTCATTCTTTGTCTAGTGGTTTTCCATCATAGTTAACCATTTGAAACATCCAGTGAGCCTTACAAAAATGCCAGTGTTAGGGTCCTACCAAAGCAATAAAATCAGAAGTTCTGGAGTACAGGTCAGTCATCAGTTTTTGTTGTTGTCTTTGTCATTGTTTAATTTACCTAGATTATTATAATATATAGCCAGGTTTAAGAACCATTCAATACATCCAGTATATCACTCTGAGGGTGTGTTTTTTCATACTAAGAAAGGTCAGCAAGATATTTGTGTAAATAAATACATTCTCTCCACCAGAAAGTCACTTCTGACTTCCACCTGACACCTTCCTCTGACACTTCTTGACTTCCTGACTTTAATAAAAAATATTCTTCCCCCAGTATTAGGTTGATTTATTGTTTCATTTCTATTTCCTTTGCTAGATTCTAAGCTTCATGAGGACAGGATTAGGGTTTGTGCCTTGTTTGTTATTGTTTCCTAGAAGAGAAAAAGATAACAAAATAGCACCTGAGGAGATTAGTCACTCATAAACATTTGTTGAATAAGTCAATGATTTACAATTGCAGAGAATTTGAAACAATAAAGAACAAAGAATATTTTATCTATTTAAAAATTGATGTGGAAAGAGTACAAAAAGATATATTTTATATTAGTTCTTAATATTTTTATTAATTAAAATATTTCCATAGTTATTTGGGAATATAAATTTGCATTATGAGTAACTTTTATTTCTCTTTTTTTTTTTTTTTTTTGATACGGAGTCTCGCTGTGTCGCCCAGGCTGGAGTGCAGTGGCCGGATCTCAGCTCATTGCAAGCTCCGCCTCCCGGGTTTTTACGCCATTCTCCTGCCTCAGCCTCCCGAGTAGCTGGGACTACAGGCGCCCACCACCTCGCCCGGCTAGTTTTTTGTATTTTTTAGTAGAGACGGGGTTTCACCGTGTTAGCCAGGATGGTCTCGAACTCCTGACCTCGTGATACGCCCATCTCGGCCTCCCAAAGTGCTGGGATTACAGGCTTGAGCCACCGCGCCCGGCCGTAACTTTTATTTCTCATAAAATTATGATACATAATTAAATTTAATTACAAGCAAATAATTTTAGAGGAAATTAGCTGCCATTAATCTTCTAGTCCTTCAAACACTGACTCTCAGAGTGGGTGGAATAAGAAAAAGAATTCCAAACAGTGGGGGATATTATCAAATATATTTTCCCAGCAGGAAACAGGCAAACAGATTTGGGAACTTCAGTGGGAAGCTTCTAGCAAAGATTTGTTGCCATATGAGAACTGGAAAAAGAACATTGGATAGTCCTTGTCTGATATTTATGTGGGTGTCCTTAAAAGAAAGGAAGGGAATGGACTTTTCCACAGCTGAGTTCCAGATGTATCCAAAAGAACACATTTTACTGTCACTGATGTCAACTGTCTCCTGACTCCTTTCACTAATTATTACAGACTGGACATTGTGAACCCACATCATTTCAGGCAAGGGCCCTTGCAGATCTTGATGTATGGTGCCAGTCTGATCTCTGCTTCACAGCTTAATATTAATACTATTATTATAATAACTATATTAATATTAATAACTATAATAAAATAACTGTCATGTAATGAGTGTCTACTGTTCATCATGTCTTTATATACATTATCTTTTGTAATCATTACAGAAAAACGAGCAATAGTTATGACTATCTACATTTTCCAGATAAAGAAACAAATCAAGAACCAGAAAGTATAAGATTGTGTTCACAGAGTAAATAAGCAGTTCAATAGAGACTAGAGACTCCAACTGAGAGTTTTCTTACGGTAATATTTTCTACAAAACCTTAGAAAGAAATCATTAAAGAATAAAAGTCAAATTTAAATGTTAGCATGTTAATTTCAATTTTTCTTTCCAATCCCTGGATCTACATAATGTCCAGGCAGCAACTCCATTCAGATTAGACTTTGGACAACGGAACCATCAAATTACTGACCAACCAACAGTTGATCATAAGTAAGTGAATTGTTAGTTTGTTCTTTGTGGGATCAAAACATACTTTATTGATAACCTTTCCATAGTGTCATTGATCTTAGCATTGGAACTGATATACAATGTTTAAATAAATTAAAACAACAATGTCTGTTGTGCCTTCTATATCTTATTTGGTCTAGTTTATGTTACTTCTGAGATTTGGTTGTTAAAAGATACATATATTGATCTTGTTCAGCCTAAAACATGTTTTGTAACCTACTATCTAAGAAAGGTTTCAGACATAAGAGGCAGGGAGATAGCCAATTCAATCCTTCTTCCAGATGTTTGGGTTTTGAGATAGCAGTGCTATTTGCCAGCTGGAATGTAGTTGGATTTGAGAAAGGATAATTTCCACCATGAAACTTGAACAAGTCATCACTTTAGCCTTCAAGGCAAGATCGCTGACAGAGATCTAATCCCAAAACTGTAGAGAAAAGAAAATACTTTTCCTAAAAGAAGGATGCAGTATATTGGAGGCCTGATTTCTCAAAGAAAGTGATTTTGAAACATTGATAAGGGAGGCACATAAAATGCCTTATGGTCTGATGATTCTTTAGTTACTGATAGACAATTATTATTTTCATACAGCAGTATGCACAATATGATTCCTGCCTGGCTGCTACTTTTTGCATATAATTTCACGACCAATTCTGAGACTTACCCTCAGTCTTTGATTGTGTACTCAGTTTTACCCTACTTCTGCAACATGATTCATGTTTGTAACTTAATATTTACTAACCAGATCCCTATTTTGTTCTTCATACTTGGCTTTTTATTTGGGAAATTTATCTGGAGTCCCATACCTCTAAAACTGGGATCTAGCTTTATTTTTTCAAACCAGTTGCCCGGAACTGAAGTTCTAGCCCTGGCTCTTTGTCTAATGTCTGAGGCATTTTTAGCCAGTCATAGATTTGCCTGATACCTACCAGCTACCTTGATTCCTATCACTTGCTCCAGGCTCCCATTCCTCACTAGGCCTCTAGGTACACTTTCCCCAACCCATACCTCATAATAAATACTTTCTGAGTGCCATTTTGTCGTTAATCCTTTACATTGGG
This sequence comes from Papio anubis, assembly GCF_008728515.1. Classification (NCBI taxonomy): domain Eukaryota; kingdom Metazoa; phylum Chordata; class Mammalia; order Primates; family Cercopithecidae; genus Papio; species Papio anubis. The sequence goes on from NC_044983.1 coordinate 117,340,020, forward strand.
GGTTATGTTTGATGTACTGGTCTTTCTTCTGGTACCTATGGCTGCTCTGTGTCCTGCACCCATCACTCCCAGGATATTTCTGTTTGCCCCATCCCACTGCATCACTAAACCTTGAGCAGACATATGACACACAGGACCTCATAAATCCTAACTGCTGAATATGCAGGCAAATATTCCATTCTGGCCAGTGTGTGGGGTTGCACAATTCCACATGACCTATATCACTGCTGGCACATTCTCTTTTAGGAACAATTCCTCTTCCTGGAAATAATCACAACCAGAAGCACCAAATTTTGCAACACTCTGGGAAACCACTTGAATAATTCTGTGAGAGTGAAGAAGATATCAAGTGTCAGTCCTGGGATTGATTTTTATTAGAATAAGAAAACTGTATATGTGCTGCCTTGATCACAGGCATTTCTGCCTATTTTCAAAATATACACATGATGATATTGCATCATATATTCAGGTAAAGTGTCTATATTTCCCCATGAAAATTCTGAAGACATCTGAGCAATGGAAATGTTGATTTCTTCAGAAGTCTTTGAAATTAGAATATGTTCTCACTTATTTCAGATTTAGCACAAAGGCAAAGTTCTAACCCGATTTTCCGGCTTCATATCAAGCTCTGTATCTCTAGATTGCATTTTGCCATATGCATTTTGGTTTCTGAAATCCTATGTCACATACAATATTTGTCATTAAAATTAGAATTATAAATACATAAACGTATGTATATATAGACACATATATAGTCACATAACATCTTACAAAGTGCATTTACATATAATATTTTATTGAAAGCCTTAAAGTGTACTGTAGGTTGAATATTATCTTCATTTTTATAGATACAGAAACAGAAATCTCAACTGAATGATAGTTAGCAAAACAAAAAACTGAATTTAGGTCCCATTGTTTCAAATCTCCTGCTGTTTCACCAGGTTCCACTCACTAAGCTTACTGCCTTAGTCATCACCCCTTCCCTGTGTTGTTTACAAGTATGGAGTATATTATAATTGAAATATGTGCTATAAAAACATGATATAAACTAAATTTTCAATGGACTGTCCCATTTGGTAAATTGCAATATCTTATATTTTACATAATCCTTGGAAGCATTATTGACTTACTAGATAACTTGGGACAGAAAATTCTATTATCTCTCCTTACCTAACATGGGAGAAGAAAGTATCAAAATCACTAACCTAAATAATGAAAATGCAGCACAATGATTTCATTTCTGTATTTATTTAGTTATTCAAGCAACACAGTTCAGCTGAGCATCTCTTACATATCAGGTACTGTGATAGAAATGGAGAGTACTGTGATAGAAATGGAGATAAGAAAAAAGACAATGTTTACTCTGAATTGCTAATAAGTCTAATGGTGAAAGCTGTAAATGTTTTTAATAGAGATACCCTAAAAAGGTTATAGGGACTTAGAGAAAAAGAACCCCACTGTATTAATGGAAGCATAAAAAGTTTCATGGAGTAGTAAAAAAGCACATAAACGAAGTGGCATTCCAAGGTGGCCAAATAGGAACAGCTCCGGTATGCAACTCCCAGCATAATTGATGCAGAAGATGGGTGATTTCTGCATTTCCAACTGAGTTACCTGGTTCATCTCATTGGGACTGGTTGGACAGTGGGTGCAGCCCACAGAGGGCTAGCTGAAGCAGGGCACGGCATCGTCTCCCCCGGGAAGTGCAAGAGGTCAGGAGATTTCCCTTTCCTAGCCAATGGAAGCTGTGACAGACTACCTGGGAAAACGGGACACTCCTGCCCAAATACTGTGCTTTACCCAAGGTCTTAGCAACTGGCAGAAAAGGAGATTCTCTCCCGTGCCTGGCTCGGCAGGTCCCATGCCCACAGAACCTTGCTCACTGCTAGCACAGCAGTCTCAGATAGAACTGTGAGGCAGAGTGGTGTCTGCCATTGCTGAGGCCTGAGTAGGTACACAAACCAGCCGGGAAGCTCGAACTGGGTGGAGCCCACCACAGCTCAATGAGGACCACTGCCTCTAGATTTCACCTCTGTGGGCACGGCAAAGTTGAACAAAAGGCAGCAGACAACTTCTGGAGACTTAAACGTACCTGTCTGACAGCTTTGAAAAGAGCAGTGGTTCTCCCAGCATGGCATTTGAGCTCTGAGAATAGACAGACTGCCTCCTCAAGTGGGTCCCTGACCCTTGTGTAGCCTAACTGGGAGACACCTCCCAGTGTGAGCTGACAGACACCTCATATAGGCAACTGCACAAAGCTTCCAGAGGAAGGATCAGGCAGCAACATTTGCTGTTCTGCAATATTTGCTGTTCTGCAGCCTCTGCTGGTGTTATCCAGGCCAACAGGGTCTGGAGTGGACCTCCAGCAAACTCCAACAGACCTGCAACTGAGGGACCTAACTGTTAGAAGGAAAACTAACAAACAGAAAGCAATAGCATCAACATCAACAAAAAGTTCATTTACATCAAAACCCCATCTGTAGGTCACCAACATCAGAGACCAAAGGTAGATAAACTCACAAAGATGGGGAGAAACCAGAGAAGAAAAGCTGAAAATTCTAAAAATCAGATCACCTCTTCTCCTCCAAAGGATCGCAGCTCCTTGCCAGCAATGGGACAAAGCTGGATGGTGAATGACTTTGACAAGTTGACAGAAGTAGGCTTCAGAAGGTCGGTAATAACAAACTTCTCTGAGCTAAAGGAGGATGTTCGAACCCATCGCAAGGAAGCCAAAAACTTTGAAAAAAGATTAGCTGAAGGGATAACTAGAATAAACAGTATAGAGAAGACCATAAATGACCTGAAGGAGCTGAAAACCATGGCATGAGAACCTCGTGATGCACGCACAAGCTTCAATAGCCAATTCGATCAAGTGGAAGAAATGATATCAGTGATTGAAGATCAAATTAATGAAATAGAGCAAGAAGACAAGGTTAGACAAAAAAGTAAAAAGAAATGAACAAAGCCTCCAAGAAATATGGGACTATGTGAAAAGACCAAATCTACTTTGATTGGTGTACTTGAAAGTGATGGGGAGAATGGAACCACGTTGGAAAAGGCTCTTCGGGGTATTACCCAGGAGAACTTCCCCAACCTATCAAGGCAGGCCAACATTCAAATTCAGGGAATACAGAGAACACCACAAAGATACACCTCGAGAAGAGCAACCCCAAGACACATAATAGCCAGATTCTCCAAGGTTGAAATGAAAGAAAAAGTGTTAAGGGCAGTCAGAGAGAAAGGTTGGGTTACCCACAAAGGGAAGCCCATCAGACTAACAGCGGATCTCTTGGCAGAAACTCTATAAGCCAGGAGAGAGTGGGGGCCAATATTCAACATTCTTAAACAAAAGTATTTTCAACCCAGAATTTCATATCCAGCCAAACTAAGCATCATAAGTGAAGGAGAAATAGAATCATTTACAGACAAGCAAATTTTGAGAGATTTTTGTCACCACCAGGCCTGCCTTACAAGCACTAAATATGGAAAGAAACAACCAGTATCAACCACTGCAAAAACATGACAAATTATAAAGACTATTGATGCTATGAAGAAACCACATCAATTAACGGGCAAAATAACTAGCAAACATCATAATGGCAGGATCAAATTCACAAATAACAATATTAGCCTTAAATGTAAATGGGCAAAATGCCCCAATAAAAAGACACAGACTGACCAATTGGATAAAGAGTCAAGACCTATCAGTGTGCTGTATTCAGGAGACCCACCTCACATGCGGAAACACACATAGGCTCAAAATAAAGGGATGGGGGAAGATCTACCAAGAAAATGGAAAGGAAAAAAAAAAAAAAGAGAAAAAGAAAAGCAAAAAAAAAGCAAGCAAGGGTTGCAATTGTAGTCTCTGATAAAACAGATTTTAAACCAACAAAGATCAAAAGAGACAAAGAAGGCCATAACATAATGGTAAAGGGATCAATTCAACAAGAAGAGTTAACTATCCTAAATATATATGCACACAATACAGGAGCACCCAGATTCATAAAGCAAGTTCTTAGAGACATACAAAGAGACTTAGACTTCCACACAATAATAATGGGAGACTTTAACACCCCACTGTCAATATTAGACAGATCAACAACACAGAAGGTTAACAAATATATCTGGAACTTGAACTCAGCTCTGCACCAAGCAGACCTAATAGACATCTACAGAACTCTCTACCACAAATCAACAGAATATACATTCTTCTCAGCACCATATTGCACTTAATCTAAAATTGACCACACAATTGGAATTAAAGCACTCCTCAGCAAATGTGAAAGAACAGAAATCACAACAAACTGTCTCTCTGACTACAGTGCAATCAAATTAGAACTCAGGATTAAGAAACTCACTCAAAACCACACAACTACATGGAAACTGAACAACTTGCTCCTGAATGACTACTGGGTACATAACGAAATGAAGGCAGAAATAAAGATGTTCTTTGAAATCAATGAGAACAAAGACACAACATACCAGAATCTCTGGGACACATTTAAAGCAGCAGTGTGTAGAGGGAAATTTACAGCATTAAAGGTCCACAACAGAAAACAGGAGTGATCTAAATTCAACACCCTAACATCACAATTAAAAGAACTAGAGAAGCAAGAGCAAATTCAAAAGACAGCAGAAGGCAAGACATAACTAAGATCAGAACAGAACTGAAAGAGATAGAGACACAAAAAAACCCTTAAAAAAAATCAATGAATCCAGGAGCTGTTTTTTTGAAAAGATCAACAATATTGATAGATCACTAGCAAGACTAATAAAGAAGAAAAAAGAGAAAAATCAAATAGATGCAATAAAAAATGATAAAGGGGATATCACCACCAATCTCACAGAAATACAAATTACCATCAGAGAATACTATAAACACCTCTACACAAATACCTCTACCAGAGGTACAAAAAGGAGCTGGTACCATTCCTTCTGAAACTATTCCAATCAATAGAAAAAGAGGGAATCCTCCCTAACTCATTTTATGAGGCCAACATCATCCTGATACCAAAACCTGACAGAGACACAACAAAAAAAGAATTTTAGACTAACATCCCTGATGAACATCGATGCAAAATTCCTCAATAAAAAAGTGGCAAACCGAATCCAGCAGCACATCAAAAAGCTTATCCACCATGATCAAGTTGGCTTCATCCCTGGGATGCAAGGCTGGTTCTACATATACAAATCAAAACGTAATCCATCACATAAACAGAACCAAAGACAAAACCCACATGATTATCTCAACAGATGCAGAAAAGGCCTTTGACAAAATTCAACAGCCCTTCATGATAAAAACTCTCAACAAACTAGGTATTGATGGACCATATCTCAAAATAATAAGAGCTATTTATGACAAACCCACAGCCAATATCATACTGATGGGCAAAAACTGGAAACATTCACTTTGAAAACCAGTACAAGACAAGGATGCCCTCTCTCACCACTCCTATTCAACATAGTGTTGGAAGTTCTGGCCAGGGCAATCAGGCAAGAGAAAGAAATAAAGGGTATTGAATTAGGAAAATAGGAAGTCAAATTGTCCCTGTTTGCAGATGACATGATTGTATATTTAGAAAACCCCATCTTCTCAGTCCAAAGTCTCCTTAAGCTGATAAGCAACTTCAGCAAAGTCTCAGGATACAAAATCAATCTGCAAAAATCACAAGCATTCCTATATACCATTAACAGACAGAGAGTGAAATCATGAGTCAACTCCCATTCATAATTGCTACAAAGAGAACAAAATACCTAAGAATCAAACTTACAAGGGATGTGAGGGACCTCTTCAAGGAGAACTGCAAACCACTGCTCAATGAAATAGAAGAGGACACAAAGAAGTGGAAGAATATTCCATGCTCACGGATAGGAGAATCAATATCGTGAAAATGGCCATACAGCCCAAAGTAATTTAGAGATTCGATGCCATCCCCATAAAGCTACCAATGACTTTCTTCACAGAACTGGAAAAACTACTTTAAATTTCATATGGAACCAAAAGAGAGCCCACATTGCCAAGACAATCCTTAGCAAAAAGAACAAAGCTGGAGGCATGACGCTACCTGGCTTCAAACTATACTACAAGGCTACAGTCCAAAACAGCGTGGTACCAGTACCAAAACAGATATATAGACCAATGGAACAGAACAGAGGCCTCAGAAATAACACCACACATCTACAATCATCTGATCTTTGACAAACCTGATGAAAACAAGAAACGGGGAAAGGATTCCCTATTTAATAAATGGTGCTGGGAAAGCTTGCTAGCCATATGTTGAAAGCTGAAACTGGATCCCTTCCTTACACTTTGTACAAAAATTAATTCAAGATGGATTAGAGACTTAAATGTTAGACCTAAAACCATAAAAACCCTAGAAGAAAACCTAGGCAATACCATTCAGGACATAGGCATGGGCAAGGACTTCATGACTAAAATACCAAAAGCAATGGCAACAAAAGCCAAAATGGACAAATGGGATCTAACTAAACTAAATAGCTTCTGCATGGCAAAAGAAACTGCCATCAGAGTGAACAGGCAACCTACAGAATGGGAGAACATTTTTACAATGTACCCATCTGACAAAGGGCTAATATCCAGAATCTACAAAGAACTTAAACAAATTTCCAAGAAAAACAAACAAACAACCCCATCAAAAAGTGGGCAAAGGATATGAACAGACATTTCTCAAAAGAAGACATCTATGCAGCCAACAGACACATGAAAAAATGCTCATCATCACTGGTCATTAGAGAAATGCAAATCAGAGCCACAATGAGATATCATCTCACACCAGTTAGAATGGCGATCATTAAAAAGTCAGGAAACAACAGATGCTGGAGAGGATGTGAAGAAATAGGAACGCTTTTACACTGTTGGTGGGAGTGTAAATTAGTTCAACCATTGTGGTAGATAGTGTGGTGATTCCTCAAGGATCTAGAACTAGAATTATCATTTGACCCAGCAATCCCATTACTGGGTATATACCCAAAGGATTATAAATCATGCTACTATAAAGACACATGCACACGTATGTTTATTGTAGCACTATTCACAATAGCAAAGACTTGGAACAAACCCAAATGCCCATCAATGATAGACTGGATTAAGAAAATGTGGCACATATACACCATGGAGCACTATGCAGCCATAAAAAAGGATGAGTTCATGTCCTTTGCAGGGACATGAAGCTGGAAACCATCATTCTCAGTAAAGTATCACAAGGACAGAAAACCGAATACCACATGTTCTCACTCATAGGTGGGAACTGAACAATGAGAACACTTGGACACAGGGTGGGGAACATCACACACCGGGGTCTTTTGGGGAGTGGGCACTGGGGGAGGGATAGCTTAGGGGAAAAACCTAATGTAAATGATGAGTTAATGGGTGCAGCAAACCAACATGGCACATGTATACCTATGTATCAAACCTGCACATTTTGCACATGTACCCTAGAACTTAAAGTATAACAATAAAAAAATGAAAATAATAAAATTAAATTAAAAAAACACATAAAGAAGGTAAAGGAGAAAAATGTATATTTGCTAAATGAGGAATTAAGATTGAAAGAAGTCTGCCTATTATGGCTTAAAATGAAATTATAAACAGTACTCTAAAACTGTAAAACTGCTGTGTTGTAGAGAATGAAGATTATGCGAGTCTGACAGTTAGCTTACGACCATGATAAGAAAAATCACAGATAGTGCCCTGAGATTTTTCTACTTATTCCCAGTGGAATAGGTAGAAATGGAAACCCTCCAAGGTTTTTAATGGCAGCATTTAAGGAGATCCTGAAATCTTCCAAACAACTCCTTAAATGTAGTTTCCTGAAAGCAGAGCCCGAAACAAGAATTTTGGTTCAAGTAGTTTATTTAGGTTGCAGTTTCAGGAATCAAAGTGAAGGAATGCAGAAGGGGTTCAGGGAAAGGAGGTATATTAGGCTGTTTCTGTGTTGCTATAAATAAATATCAGACCTTGAGTAATTTTTAAGAAAAGACCTTTCTTTGGCTTATGATTTTGCAGGCTGCACAGGAAGCAAAACATCATCTGTTTGGCTTTAGGGGAAGCCTCAGGGAGCTTTCACTCATGGCAGAAGGTAAAGCTGGAGCAGGTGCTTCACGTGGCAAAAAAGCAGTAGTAAAGTGGGGGAGGGTGAGTGCCACACATGTTTAAACAACCAAATCTCACAGGCACTCACTCACTATGGCACAGACAGCACCAAGCCATGAAGGATCCACCCTTGTGACCCAAATACCTCCCACCAGGCTCCACCTTCAACACTGGAAATTCTATTTCAACCTGAGATTTAGAGGGGACACATATCTAAACTCTATCAGGAGGAAAGTGATTAGTGGATGTCAAAATGAATGGGTGACATCTGGGGTTCAATTCTGCTTGGGATTCCCTGGGAGATGTAGAGCATACCATAATGTCATCCCACCAAGTGTGAGGAAGCTGAGACCTTTATTCACATGCTTTACTCTTCAACCATTAAGGGTAAATCTTAGGGCATTAACTCTCTGGACTTCTGGTTTGGTCTATACTAAAAGCACACTCATCAGAGAAAGCCTTCAGGTAGAGAGATAAAGCAACTGTTAAACTGTAGGGGAGCAGGTATAGGCAGACTCTCAGGTAGGCCAATTTCATAGCACTAGAATGAGGATCATTTTTCTTTCTGCAAAATGTAAAACAGTCTATTCTGGCTGGGAGGAACCAGTAGAGACCCCCTTGGGGCTGCTGTGAATTTTAAGTCATTAGAGTTTTCCTCCTTGTCATCTCCTTCAGTGTGTCTGCCTCCATGGTAAATCCGAAACATACCCAAATTGTATCACCCTTGATGAAATCTACTGTCTGCTGAATGTCGGCTTTTGAAAGCTGGGGCATCCTAATTGCCGTCAACAGACTTCCTTTGAATGCCTATGGGGCTTGGGAGAGCAAACTGTGTGGTTGTTATTTGTCCTCCCTGGGACATGCAGTATCAAGAAACACCGCCTACCTTCCAAGGCTTCCATCTCTTTTGTTGCTCCGGATTGCAAATGACATCCTTGTGTGGGATGCATTAAGACCTTTTGTGTCCTGGTATCAGCTAGAGGCCTGCTCAGTGTACACTCTGGCAGCTCTCATTATGAGGAATAATAGGCAACATGTTTCCTTAAGATTTGTTATCTTTTCTCACTCAGCCCCAGCCAGTATGTCTGCTGGGCATTTTCTGGGCCCTGCTTTGGTGCAATAATGAGGAAGGCAAGATAGGAGAGCAGCATTTGTTATGGGATCCCAGCTGCAAACCTGACATCTGCTGAGTGTTCTGTAACTTTCTTTGAACATAATTAAATACAATCAGCAGTCTCCCTTGGCCTCCCACCATAGACCCCATTAGAAAAAAGGAAGAATCTGACATCAAACCTATGTGGAAAAATGCTGAACAATGGGACTAATTCAACCTCAATTCATCCATCCATTACTGTTGAAGAAAGATGTGAATCATTACTTTCCTAAAAACTTTTCTGCTTTTCTTTTTTTTTTCTTCCTTTACTCTGTTCCTTCTTTTCTTCTCCCACTTTGAATTTCTTTTTCTCTATTTTTTTTTTTTTTTTTTTTTTCTGTTAGGGCATGGGGACTCACATGGCTCAGAAAGCCTCAGAATTTCCTTCCTTCCTTCCTTCCTTCCTTCCTTCCTTCCTTCCTTCCTTCCTTCCTTCCTTCCTCCCTCCCTCCCTCCTTCCCTCCCTCCCTCCTTTCATTGTTTACTTATTTTCTTCCTTAAATATTTATTTAGTACATTCCAGTACCCATGTGATAAGATAAACAAGACAGACATCAGGTATATGCCCTTCTGAATTTAAAATTGCCAATTTAAAAGGAGCTCAGAAACACAGCAGCATGATTAGTGGAGAAAGCACTGGCTTGGGACTAAGATATACCCGGTTGTAAATGCTTCTCTACCATTTCCTAATTGTTTCACTTCCCTAGGCCTACTTTGCTCATCTATACACAACATTGTTGTGATATATAAACTAGTTAATAAACCTTAGCACATAACTCAACATATTGTAACTTTGCTTTTTTCCTACTTGCCTCAAATAGTCCTCTGAAGGGGGCTAAACACTGTGCTCTGAGTAAATAAATATTGAAAGAATATATGAATGTCTGCGGGTAAGATAATATAGTTCCATGCTCATAGAAGCCAAATGTTCCAAAGCTGGAAGGGATGCTCACTCTACACAGACTGGAAAATAAGCAACCTTAAGCACTATGCCTCAAGTCATCCAGCTAATTGAAGTTGAGAGTTGGCTGTAACTAAAACCTCAATAATTCTCTTCCAATACTCTTTCTACTTCATTGCTCTAGAAAGTCAATTTTAGAACGTAGACAGCCAGTGCAAAGAAGAAGTGGAGACCAGGCTAGCCAGGTCCAATCTCTCTCTTATAAGGCTATATTCTGTTACTAGATTCATTTTCTTTCTGTAAAATGTTTATTACACAATCACTGCATTTTTGGGGCAGAAAATGTTGATTGCTCACACAGTAGTCATCCCTTTCATCTTCTTTTCTCAGAAAACCATCATTGCACATAGAAACTGAAATAATAATTACTTCCTTTCCCAGCCTCTCCTGAAGCTAGGACTTGGGCATGAAATTAATGTTGGCTGGTGGTACATGAGAGGATGTGTTCTGTTACTTGCAATTTACAGAATCTTCATTTTAAAAAAGATTTTCAAATTCTTTAAATCTATAATATTATCTTGTTAGATTTATTTACATGCATGCACTTGCACACATATATGTGAGCTCACACATGTGCTTACATATATATATATAAAAGGTCACTTGAAATCAATATTTTGCGACTTGTTCATATAGTATTACTAACTTTCATTATAATTTAAAATTATTTTACCCCATTATTTTGGCTACACAATACTCTAATTTATGTCCAAATAGACCTATATGTAAGCAACTCTCTATTGTTGATCATTTAGCTTATTTCCAACATTGTAGCTTACAAATAGCATTTTCATGACCATCCATAAAGCTAGAGTTATTTTTCCTTCCCACAATATATTAATTTTCACAAAACACTGCATTTATAATGGCATCACTTTACCAAAGTTACTTTGGTATAGTTTTACACTTTATAAAGTGCTCTTACATTCAATGTCTCTTTTGAGTTTTACAACTATTTCTTGAAGATAACTGGATGGCTGTTATTAACTCTATTTTTTAAATGACAAAAAGGAAGTCAATTCAACTGAGGCTTACAATTGGATTGGCTTCCTCAAGAGCCAAGCTTGTATATAGCAAGTCAGGAGCTATTAGAGGCTTTTTTAAACTTAAAATTCTAGTATCATACATCTTTCTTGTATTCCCATCTTCTTACCTGTAGGCCCAACTCCTTCGTTTTTGACAAAAGAAGACATATGTCTGTCTTTGAGTTGATTGTAATTCAGTGGAGGAAAGTGGCAAGTAAATGGACATTTATATTATCATATGAAAAATACAATAATTACAGAATGAAGGAGTAGCTCTTAAGTCATCCAGGAATGCTATGAAAAGCTTCGTAGGAAAGCTAAAATTTAAGGAGACATTTATTTCATATCAAGTTGAGAATTCTTATTGAGGTGTTCAAAGTTTCCTTCAGGCAATTATACCTCACTGCATTTTCATCCTCTCTAAAACTTCTGTCTCTCTCAATCCTACTCATCATTTCAAATCTTGTTCAACGTTGATTTCTTTTACAAAACCAGGCTCAACTCCTATGGTTGTTCTTGGAAAGTACAGAATTCTCTTAGCATATTGGAGAAGACTGAAAGCCTCATTCTGTAAAATTTTTCATTTTCTGATTAAAAGTAAAGAAACAACAGACTGCCTACTAGTGTTAGTTATTATGCCTTGAATCAGGGATGCAGAGATATTTGTGGCATGGCCATTGCCAAGAGAAGGTAATTGTAATGATCCAGAAATAGTGGGATGGTAGCCTTCTTATGAATTTGCTCTCAATGGGTCACGTTTACTTCCCTTCAACATATTTCTGTCTTTGTAGCTTTCTGATGCAGTACAAATATTAAATAATAATGGTTTTGCTGGTGAATTTTCTTTTGTTGTTGTTGTTTATTGATGGAATGGTTTGGTTTTCTTCTTCAACTTTTATGTTAGGTTCAGGGGTACATGTATAGGGTTGTTATATAGGTAAATTGCATATCATGGGGGTTTGGTATGCAGAGTCTTTCATCACTCACATAATAAGCATAACACCCAATAGGAAATTTTTTGATTCTCTTTTCTCCTACACTTCACCCTCAAGTAGGCCCAAGTGTCTATTATTTCCTTCTCTCTGTCCATGCGTACTCAATGTTTAGCTCCCTCTTATAAGTGAAAACATGTGGTATTTGGTTTTCTATTCCTAGGCTAGTTTGCTTAGGATAATGGCCTCCAGCTCCATCTATGGTGCTGTAAAGAACATAATCTCATTCTTTTTACGGCTGCATAGTATTATATAGTGTATATGTATCACATTTTCTTTATCCGGTCTACCATTGATGGACATTTAGGTTGATTCCATGCTTTTGCTATTATGAATAGTGCTGCAATGAACATTCGTGTTCATGTGTCTTTGTGGAAGAACGATTTATATTTCTTTGGTATATGCCCAATAATGGGATTGCTAGGTCAAATGATTTCTTTGAGAAATAGCCAAACTGCTTTCTACAATTTTTCTTCCATCAGTGTATAAGTGTTCCCTTTTCCCCACAACCTCACCAGCGTCTATTATTTTTTGACTTTTTAATAGTAGCCATTCTGACTGATATGAGATGGTATCTCATCATGGTTTTGATTTGCATTTCTCTAATGATTAGTGATATCTTCTTTTGAAAAGTGTCTGTTCATATCCTTTGCCCACATTTTAAGGGCATTGTTTGGCTTTTGTTTGTAATTTTTTTTTTTGTTCCTTATAGATTCTGGATATTAGATCTTTGTTAGATTCATAGTTTGCAAATATTTTCCCCCATTCTATAGGTTGTCTGTTTACTCTGTTGATAGTTTATTTTGCTGGGCAGAAGATTTTTAGTTTAATTAGGTCCCATTTATCAATTTGTGTTTTTGTTGCAATTGCTTTTGGCATCTTTGTCATGAAATCTTTGCCAGATTCTATGTCCAGAATATTCTTTTCTAGGTTATCTTCCAGAGTTTTAACAGTTTTAGGTTTGACATTTAAGTCTTTAATCCATCTTGAGCCGATTTTTGTATATAATGTAAGGAAGGGGTGCAGCTTCAGTCTTCTGTACCTGGCTAGCCAGTTATCCCAGCAGCATTTATTGATAGGAGGTCCTTTTCTCATGGCTTGTTTTTGTTGACTATGTCAAGATCACATGGTTGTAGGTGTTTTGGCATTATTTCTAGGCTCTCTACTCTGTTTCGCTGGTCTATGTGTCTGTTTTTGTAACAGTACCATGGTGTTTTGGTTACTAAGCGTTGTTGTGTAGTTTGAATTCAGGTAATGTGATGCCTCTAGCTTTTGTTTGTTTGTTTGTTGTTGGTTTCCCTCTTAGGATTGCCTTGGCTATTTGAGCTCTTTTTTTTGTTTCATATGCATTTTAAAATAGTTTTTCCTAATTATGTGAAAAATATCATTGTTAGTTTGATAAGATAACACTGAATCTGTAAATTGCTTTAGGCAGTATGACTATTTTAACAATATTTCTTTTTCTTATCCATGAGCTTGGAATGCTTTTTATTTGTTTTTATCATCTCTTATTTCTTTGAGCAGTGTTTTATGATTCTCATTATAGAGATCTTTCACCTCCCTGGTTAGCTGTATTCCTAGGTATTTTACTCTTTCTGTGGCAATTTTGAATGGAATTGCATTTTTGATTTGGCTCTCAGTTTCGACATTATTAATGTATAGAAATGCTACTGCTTTTGTTCGTTGATTTTGTATCTTGAAACTTGGCTGAAATTATTTATCAAATCTAGGAGCTTTTGACAGAGACTATGAGGTTTTCTAGGTGTTGAATCATATTGTCTGCAGAGATAATTTGACTTCCTGTCTTCCTATCTGGATATCTTTTATTCCTTTCTCTTGCCTTGTTGCGCTTACTAGGACTTCCAGGACTATGTTCAGTAGGAGTGGTAAGAGTGGGCATCTTTGTCTTGTGCTAATTCTCAAGGGCAATGCCCATTCAGTATGATGTTTGGCTGTGGGTTTGCCACAGATAGTTCTTATTATTTTGAGATATGTTCCTTCAATGCCTAGTTTGTTGAGGGTTTTTAACATGAAGGGATATTGAATTTTATTAAAAGCCTTTTCTGCCATCTATTGAGATGATCACATGGTTTTTGTTTGTAGTTCTGTTTATGTGGTTAATCACATTTATTGATTTGCCTATATTGAAACAAATTTGAATCTACATACTGTAAAATCGAACACACAACTTGCCAAGAAACAATTCTTAATAAATTCAAAACAACCAAAATTATACCAAACACACTCTCAGACCACAGCACAATAAAAACTAGAAATTGACACTCAGAAAATTGCTCAAAACCATTCCATTACATGGAATTAAACAATCTTCTCCTGAATGACTTTTGGGTAAACAAATTAAGGCATAAGACAGAATATTTTTGAAACTAATGAGAATAAAGATACAAAAACCAGAATCTCTGGGACACAACTAATACAGTGTTAAGAGCAGAGTTTATAGCTCTAAATGTCCACATTAAAAAATTACAGGCCGGGCGCGGTGGCTCAAGCCTGTAATCCCAGCACTTTGGGAGGCCGAGATGGGCGGATCACGAGGTCAGGAGATCGAGACCATCCTGGCTAACACGGTGAAACCCCGTCTCTACTAAGAAATACAAAAAATAGCCCGGCGAGGTAGCAGCGCCTGTAGTCCCAGCTACTCGGGAGGCTGAGGCCGGAGAATGGCGTGAACCCGGGAGGCGGAGCTTGCAGTGAGCTGAGATCCGGCCACTGCACTCCAGCCTGGGCGACAGCGCGAGACTCCGTCTCAAAAAAAAAAAAAAAAAAAAAAAAAAAAAAAAAAAAAAAATTACAAACATCTCAAATTACCAACCTAACATCATACCTACAAGAAATAGAGAAACAAGAGCAAACCAACTCCAGAAGCAGGAAACGACCTAATTCAGAGCTGAACTGAAAGAAATTGAGATGCAAAAAATCATACAAAAGATCAATGGATCCAGGAGTTGTTTTCTTGAGAGAATAAATAAGATTGAGAGACTGCTAACCAGACTAATAAAAAAACATAGAAGATCCACATAAATACAATCAGAAATGATAAAGGACATGTTACCATCGACCCCACAGAAATATTTAAAAATCCTCAGAAACTACTATTAACACCTCTATTCACATAAACAAGAATCCTAGCAGAAATTGATAAATTTCTGGACACTATACAACCTCCCAAGATTGGACCAGGAAGAAACTGAATTTATGAACAGGATAGTAACAAGTTCCAAAATTGAATTAGTGTAAAAAGTCTACCAACCCCAAAAAAGCTCAGGACCAGACAGATTCACAGCCAAATTCTACCAGATGTATAAAGAAGAGCTGGTACCATCCCTACTGAAACTATTCCAAAAAGATGAGGAGGAGAGACTTCTCCCTAATTCATTCTATGAGGCCAGCATCATCTTGATACCAAAACCTAGCAGAGACATAACAAAAAAACAAAACTCCAGGCCAATATTCTTGATGAGCATACATAAGTTATCTTAATCTCAAAAAAAAGTCAGATCTTAATCTCAAAAAAAAGTCAGAAGAATTTAACAACTAGAAAAAAAAAATCAGAAGACTAAAGATATGCCACTCAGTGAAGAGAATGAAGTGAGCCTATAGAATGGAAGAATATATTCAAATATGATACAATAAGAGGCTCCCTGAGTAGGTGTTGATTGAGAAACAGTCTACTGAATGAGACATGCTTTTGGAAGCCACTCATCCTGGGATCTCAGAGATATTGCTATGATTTGGCAACATGCTGCTGTTGGAAATGATATGTAGCTTCATGTCAATAGACTTCACTGTAATTAAAATCAATCAAAGCATTCAGGGATTTTGAGAACTTTACCGTGTTGGCATGAGATCTATGGCAACATAGAAAAAGTATTTTGGTTGATGGATAAGCCATAGTCCTAGAAACATTACTCAAGAATTCAGGAGTTTTGGCACTGAAAACAAAGATACTTAAATCTATTGCTGAGGGGTATTTCTATAACCTGAATCTGAGTTGCCAAACCATTATGGAGGGCCAAAAGACAGATAAGTTATACAGACCATTAACGATTATGCTGGAAAATGTAAATTTAAAAAATCACCTACAGAAAGTTTTGTATTATGGAGGACCTGACCTGTCCACACAGAGAATCACAAGCTAGCAAGGAGAGTCTCTAGAGCCAGTGGCTAGCAAAATGAAGTTTCATATATTTTAACATAATCATGGGTAGGATATTCCATCCCCTTTGCCATATTGTATTGATTAGATAAAATCACAGTGCCTCCCCCACCCTACCAACTCAAGGAGAAAGGATTGCAAGAAGCTGTGAACAAAAGACAGAATTCATTAATACCACCTTGGATTCTGTCTGCCTTTGAAAGGAGTAAAAAAATTCGTAATTTCATATGGATAAATTGAGCTCGAAAATTACTCCATTTCTAGTTCTTGGTCTCAGAAACTAGCAAAACACTTTGCCCTCCAGTTCTATAATCTGTGCTTTTTACCTGATTATAAAATCGTAGTTAGTCTGTTATTTTTTAATTAAGACAGTTCAACCAAAACATTGGCTCAGATGCCATGATCAGTAAGTAGCTAAACTATATCTAAGCATTGAGGTAAACAGGTATTTTTTATGGCAATTATTCTACTGAGGGTGTTTCTAAAATTTATGTGAACTCCATTTATTAATTGCCTATGGTTGCATAACGTATCATTAGAAATAAATGGCTTTATATATATATATTTTTTTTCTCACGTCTCATATTCAGTAGGTGGGTCTTAGCTGGTTGGTTCTTCTGCTGGGGTCACCTGGGGCTACAGTTATCTAACTGCTTGCCTGGGGTTGAATGGTCCAAGAAAACTTCACTCACGGGTCTGAAAATGGATGCTGATTATTGTGGAGACTGCTGTGTCCACATGGTCTCATTGTTTCAAGAATGCAAATATGGAAGTTACAAGGCCTCTCAAGGTCCCACTGAGAAATTGCACAAAATCACTTCTGTATTCTACTGGTCAAGGCATATCACATGGTCAGAAGAAAGTCACAGGCTGGAGAAATAGACTTCTTGATGTGAGGAACTAAAAATAACTTGAGACCAATTTTAATTCAAATTCTTATAGCTAGATTTGAAACCAAGTTCTAATGAGGTTCCATTCAGTCGTTTAAACAATTGTAAAAGTAGAAAAAGGAGTTTAAATACATCCTTGATTGAACCAAGGAAACTTTAAAATGAGAATATTGACCTATTCATTAATCATTATGAAAATATTTTGTTTTGCTAAATGGACCAGCTCCAGGCTGGTACTGGGGGTCATCTGCACAGAGTCCTGTGATGTGAACTGTCTATGGGTCTCTTGGCTGTGGAGACCAGTGCCCGATCAGTGTGGGTGGCAGATGGTGCAATGGACTCCATGAGGTCCTTAGCTTTGGTGGTTTAATGCTCTACTTTTGTGCTGGTTGGCCTCCTGCCAGGAGGTGGCGTTTTCTAGAAAGCATCAGCTGTAGTAGTGTGGAGAGGGACCAGCAGTGGGCGGGGCCCTAGAACTCCCAAGATTAAATGCCTTTTGCCTTCTGCTACCAGGTGGATAGGGAAGGATCATCAGGTGGGGCGGGGCTAGGCATGTCTGAGTTCAGACTCTACTTGGGCGGGTCTTGCTGTGGCTGCTGTGGGGGATGGGGGTAAGATTCCCAGGTCACCGGAGGTGTGTACCTAGGAGGATTATGGCCGTCTCCGCCGAATCATGCAGGTTGTCGCGGAAGTGAGGTAAATCCGTCAGTCACAGGCCTCACTCAGCTCCCAGGCAAACCGAAGGGACTGTCTCACTCCCACCGTGCCCCCTCTCAACAGCCTGGAGTATTTCCAGGCAGAGGGCTTGAAAACTTGTCCGAGGCTATCCTCCTCCCAGCTGCGAGAGAAAAGGGCTTTAGTTCTTTCCCCGCCTTTGTAGTCTGCACACCTGATTCTGAGGCACGAATTATGGCTTCAAAATACTTTCACATGCACGTACTTTCCTTCTGGCCAGGAGGCTTCTCACCCTGTTCAAACTGTTACAAAGTTCAGCTAGAGAATTCCTTCTCCCTGTGGAGTTTTACCCCCTGCTCCTCTGGCCACCCTCCCAATGGATCCCTGTGGGGCCAGCAGAAATGGGCTGCTCCGGGGCCCAGCAAGCTACCAGGGCCTTTCTGCTGCTTCCTCTACCCCTGCATTTCTCTGAGCTCTCTAACTTGACTCAGCTCCAGGTAAAGTTGGAAACCTCCCAAAAACCTTCAGCTTCTTTAGTGAGGGTGTGTGTTCGGGAGAGGAGGTTCTACCTACAGTAGACTTACAGTTGGGGGACTCACAGTATTTGGGGTGTCTCCTTAGTCCTGCAGGAGCAGCTCACTTTCTTCAGAGGGTCTGTGGGTCCTCTCGGGATTGCTGGTTTGTTCTTGCAGTCAATCTAGAGCTAAAATTCACAATGCAAGCCTCCACAGGCTGCTCTGTCTGGAGCTGCAATCTAGTCCTGCCTCCTGTCCGCCATGATCCTCTGAAACCGTATCTATGTTTTTTTTTAAATCACATTTTTAAAAAAGAGAAAAGGTTGGAAGTTTTTTTAAAAAAAGTGTTAGTGTGAGTTTTTCTTATGAGATAAACTAGCAAAAGCACGAAGGGCATTGTAAAGTTAAAAAAAAGATTTTTTTAAAAAAATATTCAGTATGTGCTTTGCTAACTCTCCACAGATTCAAATGACTGTGACCCACTGTTCCTGTATCTCTTACTTCAATTTCCTACATCCCTAATTGTGGCTTCAAGAGACAGGTAAGCAATCCTGGTAGGCCAGAGATAATTAAAAGCTGCAATGAGATATAGAATGGTGTTAAGAAGAGATTATCAAAGAATAGGGAATTTTTTTTTTTTTTGAGATGGGGTTTCTCTCTTATTGCCCAGACTGAGTGCAGTGGCGCAATCTTGGCTCACTGCAACCTCTGCCTCCCCAGTTTAAGTGATTCTCCTGCCTCAGCCTCCTGAGTAGCTGGGATTAATGGCATGTGCCACCACACCCGGCTAATTTGGTATTTTTAGGAGAGACTAGGTTTCACCACGTTGGTCAGGCTTGTCTCGAACTCCTGACCTTAAGTGATCTGCCCGCCTCGGTCTCCCAAAGTGCTGGGATTACAGGTGTGAGCCACCGCACCTGGCCAGAATACAGAAACTTTCATGATGCAATCATAAGTACTTAAAGAACATTGAAAACAATGGTTTTTTAAATGATGGGATATGAAAAGTCAATGAATTTTCAGTGGTATATATTTTAAGCTATATTTGTCAATATATTATAAACTGTTGTATAGATTCCTCCAATTTCTAAAGTTACACTTGGTGAACTATGGCCCATGCTCCAAATCTAGCCCACCCTCTGCTTTTATCTATAAATTTTTATTGGAACATAGGCATCCATTTATTCATGTATGTTGTATGGCTGCTATTGCTCTACAATGGCAGAATTGAGCAGTTTTAACAGAGACCAAGTAACCTACACAACCTCAAAATTTTCCTATCTGGCTCTTTACAGAAAAGTTTGCTGACACCTTTTCTTGGTCCTTAGATTTCCTCTGGCTGGGCCAGTGAGAACAAAAGTAGCAAATAGAGACAGGAGGCGTTTGTGGTTTAGTGGGAAGAACATTTTTTAGCAGATTTTTTTATTGTTAAAAGTGTTGGGTTTAGATTTTAGCTGGGCGTTTGCTGGCTGTGCAACTCTTATTTAACCTTGGGATCTTTAATTTTTAAAATCCCTGCAACTTTTATCTCTGACATTAGGATGAAAGATGATAAATATTCTTGAATAACTTTGTGAGCTGCAAAGATGCAGTACATTTGTGAACTGCTATTAATTTTAGTAATCATCTAGTACTATTGACACATATATACACATACATATATTTAATCTTTCCACAATCTTTGTAGAATTGCAGTTCCTTGTCTTCCTGAAGTAAGGTATGGCTGCAGAGCTTGCTTTGACCAATGGAATGTGAATGAAAGTGATTTGTGTCACTTAGCAGAAGGAGCTGTTTGGTAGGATTTTGGAACACATTAGTTAAAAATTAGGGAAATCCAAATTGTGTTAATTTTAGTTAATAATGCGTCAATATTCATTGGTTGTGACATAGATACTTTATGTAAGATGTTTACAATAAGGAAAACAGTTCAGGGTTTATTGAAAACTCTCTGGACTATCTTCACAACTTTTCAGTAAATTGAAAACTACCCTAAAATTAAGTTTATTTAAAATATGATCTTGATAAGAATTCCTAGGGACTCATACATTTTCTGAGTAATAATTAGGCTTTTTATGGTCATGTCAAGGCTTAGAACAAAACTTTGTGTGTGTGTTTTTTGAGACAGTCTTGCTCCGTTGCCCAGGCTTAAGTGCAATGGCGCGATCTCAGCTCACTGTAGGCTCTGCCTCCTGGGCTCAAGTGATTCTCCCGCCTGAGGCTTACAGGTGCATGCCACCACGCCCAGATAATTTTTATATTTTTAGTAGAGACGGTGTTTCATCATGTTGGCCATGACTGACCTTGAACTCCTGACCTCAGGTGATCCATATGCCTCAGACTCCCAAAGTGCTGGGATTACAGGCATAAGCCACAGCACCTGGCCACAAAATGTTTCTTTTGCCATTGACATACGTGTCAGTTTTATTCATTCATTAATGCATTAATTGAAACAAATATTGTTGAGTAGCTGCCTTGTAAGAGACCACATACCAGACACTGTGCCAAACACAGGAGATAAGTTAATGAACAGTTTGTGGGGTTTAATTAAATTTAATCTTTTATCTTTATTTGACCAAAAAAATGACCCTTGGGCCATTCTAAATTATATCTGCTTTTATTCTACTAGTATTGATATAAAATATTTATGGATAAAATCGTCAGTTTTTAATGGGTGTTCATATTTAATTCAGGCATCTCTGTAATAGGCATTCTCTTATATTTTCTTCCTGCCTAAAAGAATCGATATAAACCTCAATTGGCTGTCTTGGCTCAAAGACAGAATGCAGAGATCCTTGTTAAGAGATGAAGATGTAATGTAGAAGGGGGGAGCGCAAAACAGTGCAGGAGGATGCAAACCAATGCAACTCCCTGGTGATAGGTAATTGACCACAGCCTTATTGCTGAATATGTTAAAGACAGACACAACCTTCTTACATTGAGTGACTTATAAACAGAGATCCCAAAGTAGTAAAGACCAGAGAAGTGAACTTTGAACAATTGCAGACTAAAGGACTGAGAATTCTCTGCAATCCTTGATGTGTGCTCTAATACCTGAAAACAGGTATGTCTATGCAAAAACAATTGAGGTAGAGAGGAATGGAGCAGAATGTGCAAAGTAGAAGAAATTGACAAGGTTTTAATTTTAGTGCTGAGAAATTTGACTTTGTTACTACTATATGCTTTTTATACTTTGTTTTGTGAATACATACCCCCTCACCCAGAAGGACACACACACACATGCATGCGCGTGCACACACACACACTCAGGATAATCCTATAGCAAATTTTATAAAATTCTCAATAGTGTGACATTCATTCAGTCTAAAGTAAAAAATTTCTTCATGAAATATTCTATACACATAGACAAACACACACACACACACACACACACACACACACACACACACACACGAAGGCTCAGAGGAATCAATCTGACAGTTTCTTTAAACCTGCCATTTAGGTACGCCAGATAATGAAAGTGCTGTGTGGTTTCGTATGCTTTCTCACAACAGCACGATGAGTTTAGAAGTACTATTCCCATTTACAGACAAAGACTCTACTTCATGTATGTTAAACAAACTCTCCAATATAATGCAACTCATTAGCATTGAATTTAAATTCAAACCCATTTTACCAATACATATAACCAAGATTCTGATTATCAGAGTAGGTAAAATTAATTTTGATCCTTGTGTCTCCTTTGGAATGCACCATTAGTCAGAATTGTTCCTGGATGGCATACCGAACATAAAATACATATATTCTAACCAGTAAAGCTAATCATGATGGGCTGGTTGGAAACAGTGGAGCATATAGTTCTTTGCTGTGGTTGCTCTTGAAATATTAATGTCTTTAAGCTGGAATGCATGGGATGAGGCTGAATGGAATCACTGGACCAAGACAGGACTTCCTTGTGAAACAGCAACTACAATAGAGTTAGTAGAATGGTGTATGGGACATGCAGTTGCCTGCCTGCCTGCCTGCCTTCTTCCTCCCTCCCGCTCTGTCATCTCTCCCCTCTCCTCTTTTCTCCTCCCTTCTCCTCCTCTCTCCTCCTCACCTCCACTCTCCTCCTTTCTCCTGTCTCCCCTCACCCCTCTCTTCCCTTCCTCTCCTCTCTTCTCCTTTCCTTTCCTTTGTTTTTATCTTCCCAATCTACTACTTCTGTTACCCTATCTCATCTCCAGCTTACTGATTTTTCTGAAATTTTATAATTGAAAGGTATCAAACATTAATATATGGAGCACATTTTGAATGGGTTAAATAATTATAAAAATAAACGACTGAGTAGCCAATACTCACCCAACAGTTTTGTATCCGATTTTTACCCATCTTTTTTTCCTCAGAGTTTTCTGAATTTTGCTTTATTTCCTTGCTTTCTTCCATCATTTTATCATCTACTTGTGTATCTCTATTTAATAGATAGGTTTCAGTTGGTTTTTACTCTTGTTTGAATAGTTTAATCATACTTCTTTTACCCAACATTATATTTTGAGACTCATTCCTGTAAATATGGATCAATTCTTGTTTCCTGTGGTTACTATTTTGTTTTATGAATACATCACAGTTAACTCATTCAGCTGGGCTGATAATTTAGGATTTTACCCAGTATTTTACTAATATAGCTACTATCACTGGAAATATTCTGCTGCCTGTCTCCTGATTTAGAGCACATGTTTTCGGTTTATCTAGAATATGCACTAAAGGGAGAAATTGTTTTTTATTAAGACATGAAAACGTTCATATTTATTAGGTAATTTTATTTTCTCCCCCAAAGCAATTGCATCAATTTATCCTTCTACTGGTGGTGGGTAATAGTTTTCATTGCTCTACAGACTCATCATCATCCTCATTTTATGTAATCCAGCTGTATAATTTTACCAGTCTTGTCTAGGTAAAATATTAACTTAGTGGTTTTAATTTTTATTTATCTGATAAGATGATCGAGTACCATTCCATATGTTTATGATAATTTTGTTTCTACTTCTGAGAAATGCCTATTTGTATGTTTTCTCTATTTTATTTTCATGTCTTTCTTTTTAATAAATAGGCATTCTTTATTCTGAACATAAAATGTCTGTCGATTATATTTGTTGCAAATATCTTCTTCCTTCATGGCTTGTATGTTTCACTCCCTTTGTGGTATCTTTTGATGATTAAGAGCCTGTGTTTTTAATTTTAATGCGGTTAAATTTATCAGGCCTTTCCCTTATGTTTTCATGTTTTTTTATGTCCATTATAATTTCTTTAAATATTACTTCTGGGGGGTTTGTTTCTGGTTTGTGGAATTGTGTTTCTCTGTCACATGAGTAATACTTACCCCACTAAAGTCTACTTAAACTTAGTCTTCAAGTGTTTCTTTCATTTAATCATTCTCAAATGTTGTTCTGACCTTCTCTTTTCCATCTTCCCATCAGAACTTTCTTTGTGAGACAGTACCATAACTAATTGAAAATTATCCCACACACCTCCAATGTTGAAATTAATAATTATGGCATATTGGCTTGTATTTCAGCTCCATCCACCAGTTTTACCTCACATATGATACACTTCCTGGAAGGTCAGGGACTTCAGAACTCTTTTTGCTTGTCAACCTTGTAACCTGAAATCACAGCAATCAGGCTCTGTGAGTTCCTCATCTCGTCTGTGAAGAAATATTTTGAAAAAAGTAAAAAGAAAGAAAGAATAAAAGAAAGATTTTCTTATTAACCCCACACAGAGACAGTCATTACTGTAGTCAGCTCCATATCAAGATTCCATCCTGTGCTCTGATTTTTAGACATATTTAAATGGATTGTTTACCTTAAAAATGGTGCAACTAAATATCTTCAGGTTTCCATCCAGCCATGCAATGTGGCTCTTGGCCCAGGCTTGCTCTTAACCACAGAAATCTCCCACAAAACAATAGATGCACAGAGATAATTTGCAATCTTTATAAAAGATACAACTAAGCTTCCAAATATTTTTCTCCTTTTTATGAAGTGCAAAGCAGTATTCTAGATAAATTATTGAATTACAATTGAGAAGATGTATATTCTAACCTTAACACTCATATTAGAATTACTCTCTGTGACTTAGTTTTCTCATCTACCAAACGAGGGTATTGAGTAACATATATGTAAATACTTTGCAATATACATATTTACTGATTTAACACTGTTTCTGGAAATAAAGACCCTGCAATTTCAATTGGCCAATCAACACACATCCTTCTTATTTATTAAGCAGATTTATTCTGAGGGAGGGTCAGTAAAGCCCCTCAAACTCCTGATATTTTGGGATAGGGAATGAAGGTAGTTCACCAGGTTTACATATAACTGAGCCCAGTTTCTTACTCCAGATATTTCTCATTGACCTTATTTACTACCAAAACAATTAATTCTGTGAAGCTTTATTTTCTAACCATATTTTCATTGCATTAGTCAGTGGGCTCAGATGAAAACTTAGTTATTTTCAGCATAAGTTTTCTTGGACTATAAATTGACATACCAGATTTCAGATTGTGTCAACGAAGGAAGGATAGTAGTTCCCCCTTACTCATGTTTCAAGACTCCCAGTGAGTGCCTAATCTGAGGATAATACTGAACCCTATATATACTATGTTTTTCCCTATACAAGTATACCTATGATGAAGTTTCATTTATAAATTGAGCACAATAAGAGTTGACAATAATAACTAACGATAAAATAGAACAATAATAACAATATGCTGCAATGAAAGTTATGTGAGGGTCATCTCTAGCTCTCAAAACACTAATACTTTTGGACAGCAGTCAACCACAGATAACTGAAACTGGAAAATGAAACCACGATAAAGAGGACACTATATTATCTGCCTCCTAAAGGCAGAATAATGAGGTGTACCTAGAAATTCTAATTAACTTTGTCAATTTAAACATATACCCTTAAGTATATAGTATGTAGCAAGGTATTCAATCAAATACTGCGGTCATTACTCCAAATAAACTGTGAGTCTTCTCACAAAATTGTCTTAGACTCCAAACAATGTTGTTTTTAACAGGCTCATAATGTAAACATCATTTTTAATGGTATGTGTCATATTTGGAAATGGATTCAAAGTATCTCAGCATGAAGATAGGCCGATGACCTGGCTAATATCATTTTGGGTCAAAAATAAGGGGAGACTGCAAACTAAGGATTCAGGACTTTATGGATGATAACTGACTTTGAAGACAGTTTACAAAAGAAGAGGTCAGCTGTGTTTAGAGAAATGACATAATACTCTTGCCCAAATCTTTCTTTTTAAGTCTTCACCATCTTGATAAATGGCACGCTGTTGTTAAGTCACAAGCTATACTTATTTCATTTATTTATGTGTTTGGTTACTGGTATATTTTCAGTCTAGCTCCCTAACATGTCTTCTATAAGGAGTGGGATCTTGTTTGTTATGTTTTCTGTTGTCATAAAATAGATATCAAAACATCTTCACTCAATAGGAAAGTTAATAAGGTTTTGGTTTCATGGGCACCCAATATCTCTTTTCTTATCTTCTTTCTGGTGCTGTGGAGGGGGTTGGGGCAGTCCTCACAAAGCTTCCCTATGCAGTTATTGGGCCATTTCCCCATAATTTCTTCCTACTCATTGC
The DNA here is from genome assembly GCF_008728515.1 of Papio anubis. Lineage (NCBI taxonomy): Eukaryota > Metazoa > Chordata > Mammalia > Primates > Cercopithecidae > Papio > Papio anubis. The sequence continues at coordinate 117,366,127 of NC_044983.1, forward strand.
TAAGGTTGTGTCTGATCATCTACATCCAGATAGACAGAATGGACTATCCATGAAGTTTCAGGAGGCTTACAACTCATGTCTACATTGGAATGTGAAGAATCAATTGCCACCAAGACTTTCAGCCTTTAGACATAGGCCAATGATTCCAGATATCGATTGCAATGTAACAAGCCATCACAGAATGTAGTGGCATAAAGCAACAATGTAGTGTTATCTCTCCTGGTTCTGGAGGGGTTGGGGGCTCAGATGGATATTTCTCATTTGGTGTTTTCCATATTTCCCGTGGAGATGTAGTGACGTTGCAGCTGGGGCTTGAGTCATTCAGTCACTTCTTTATACACATCTGGTGCTGGGCCATGATGGCTAGAACAACTGGGAGCTGGTGAGACCTCTCTCTCCCTCTCCCTCTCCCTCTTCCTCTCCCTCTCCCTCTCCTTCTCCTTCTCCCTCTCCTTCTCAGTCTCCTTCTCCCCCTCCCCCTCCCCTCCCCCTCCCCCTCCCCCTCCCCCTCTATCCCTCCCTCCCTCTCTCTCTCCTCCTCTCCCTCTGCCTCTCCATATGACTTCTCTACATTTCTAGTATGGTGGTCTCAAGGCTCCAAGAGAGAATGCTCCAAGGAAATGGAGTTGCCAATATTCAAGAATTGGTCTGAAAGCCAATCTAGTGCTGTGCCCACAATATTTTATTAATTATAATGAATCACAGATCACATCCAGATTCAGAGTGGGAGGAGTGTCATTATAGTTGGCTTCTTATTGGGTTTACAACAAAAGGGGGGCAATCTGCAACTGGATGGTTACTCAATGCATAGAGCACAGGTTGGGGAAAGGACAAAGGCTGACAATAAGTGTCTGGCAAGGGTAAGCATTTCTACTTTAATTTGAAATATTACCTAAGAAACCAATAAGTTTTGGTAGCTAAATTATCAAAATCTGAAGGGATTCTATTTGAACCTTTTAGTTATAAATGAAATATGCATCTGTACAAAAGTCTGTTCACTTATGCTTAATTCCAAACCTGAAATCTAGTTTCCAATAGTTTTTTCCACAGTGAATTTTTAGAAATCCAATTTTGACTGATGTATGGTGGGAGAAATAAAATACGATGCTTGATTTGAAAAAGGTTACTTGCCAAATAATCCCAAACAAAGTAAGCTGGCTGGCCTGTATTCCTGAATTATCTTTCAACCAATACTTTTTATTTATTCTCTAGGTAATTTGAGAATGTCTTAAATTTGGGAGCTGAGAAAGATCTACTCTTTGGTACAGCTATAAAAGTCAATGTTGTTTATTATATTATGACTATGTATTTATTTATAATGGTTCGTAATGAAAATATTGGTTTAGTTCAGTAAATAGACTACATTTCCTTGTAATGTAATATTACCTTTGGATGCAATGTAAGGAAAGCTTCTATAGTGGCAACCAAAGAGGCATTATACACGTAGGTAGGCTGAGAATTGGCTAAAATGCAGACTTATATGTAGCCATCAACCTTTCTCATAGACACAAAAATGTGCATTTATCAAGTCAACTGTGGAGGAAGGGATGGAGTCAGCAGCAGCAGTTGAAACAATCTGTTCATTGGCAGTTGCAGCTGAGAAACTCTAATTTCCCTGCCAAGCACCTCATGTCATCTAGGTATTCAGCTTGGCACCAAGGGAGATGGTTCTGTGAGTGAACCTCATTGCTAAGAAAGGAATGGCTTGTAGTGAACCTTGACTTCAGACCTGGAAGATCTCCTCAGGGTCAGCCTTCAGGTCCATATTCTAATGTGTGTCAGAACACTGGGATATCTTGTTAAATTGCAGATTCCAACTTAGTAGACCTGGATTGGTACTGAGATTTTCATTTCTCCTAAGATCCCAGGTAATGCTGATGTGGCCAGTCTGTAGAGCACCTGTTGAGTTGCATGACTATAATTAATATATCCCTTTATTGAACTGTTACAATTGTAATAAAACTTGAGACTGAACTGAAGTAATATTTTATGATTCTAAATGTCTTATGAGCTAAGACAGCAGTCTGCATTATGGAAATTAAATAAATCATAGGTAAAGTTCAGTAATTATAAAGCTAATAAGGACTTTACCAATTGTTTCACAGATTAATTGAAATTGAGAAAGATGGCCCAGCTAATAAATAACAAGTGTTAAAAGAAAACTTCAGACAAATTAAATTTAATGGAGTTTAATTGAGCAAGACAAAAAAAAATTCACAAATGAGGCAGCCTCTAGAATCATAGCAGATTCAGAGAGACCCCAGGGATGCCTCATGATCAGAACAAATATATGGACAAAAAAAAAAAAAAAGTGATGTACAGAAATCAGAAGTGAGGTGCAAAAACAGCTGGATTGGTTACAGACTGAGTTTGCCTTATTTGAACACAGTTTGAACAATCAGCAATGTATGAGTGGTTGAAGTATGGCTGCTGAGATTTGCCAAGATTCAGCTATTGTTACAGACACATACTCCTAAGTTAGGTTTTCAATCTTGTCTATCTATTAAGTTAGGGTACATTTTGTTCACAAGGACTCAAATATAGAAGTGAGGAATCCTTCTCAGGCCATATTTAGTTGACTTTAACACAAGTCATGGAAGTGCCATGTACTTGTTTTCTTTTTTTTTCTTTTTTCTTTTTTGACAGAATCTCACTCAGTCACCCAGGCTGGAATGAAGTGGCTCAATTTTGGCTCACTGCAACCTCCACCTCCTGGGTTCAAGTGATTCTCCTGCCTCAGCCTCCTGAGTAGCTGGGATTACAGGCATGTGCCACCATGCCTGGCTAATTTTTGTATTTTTAGTAGGGATGGGGTTTCACCATGTTGGTTAGGCTGGTCTTGAACTCCTGACCTCATGATCCACCTGCCTCAGCCTCCCAAAGTGGTGGGATTACAGGCGTGAGCCACTGCGCCCAGTGCCGTGCTTCTATTTTGTAAACTGTCACCGGTGTGGTCTAAAATGGCTAGGTTACCTTGAGAAGAAACTATCAAATTGCATGAGATAGCCCTAAAGGACTGATGATATCCCTGACATTTTTCCAAAGAGCTGATCGTAAAGGTAGTAATCAAAAATACAGAATCATTATAAAGATATGTTTAGAACATTGTGACATATTTTACCCTGATTATAAAGAGCTCATTTGTATCATTTTTATGATAAAAATCTAACCTCAAAAAATAGATATCACATACCAACTTTCTTGTTTTGGCAAACTACTCATAGAGCTCTCTGTTACAGAAGGAAATTGAGCATGAGATAACAAGTCTCCACCTAGCCATGCATAGCTGTTAGATTCTTTCTCATATACACCCTTTGTAGTGGGTTAAGAATAACATAGCCTCAAGCTAGCTATCACTTTGCCCCCTAATTAGATGGGAAAATTGACTTGCACAGAAGAAAGAGTACAGGACTTTACATTAAGGGGCTTATAAGGGGTGATGTGTATGTGTGTATGTGTGTTTATAAAACCTTTTTTTTTTCTTTTAAAGACTAGAATATGAAGTCAATCATAGTAAATCAAGAGAAGAGGTGACTGGGAGACTTTTCGTGACTGGCTTGAGGAAAGGGAATTTTTTTCAGTCAGTTTTACAGGAGAGTCAGTCATTTGGTTGAGTTCATGCGTTTCCCAGAGAGGGGCTGAGGAAATAAACCCCTAAACTGTCTAAGTCTATCCAGAACAATCCTCAGCTTTGGCTACTTGAAATGGATCTGGTCTTAGGACTATTATTTCAAAGTACAGGAAAGGAAACTTGCTTCCAAATACTACGTCCTCTCCTATTATGAAGGCTAGCCTTTCATCTCACATTGAGACACAAATTGCAAATGCCAATGCCCCTGATAATAGCTGTCTTATTTTACCTCAGTATTTTATTTAACTTAGTATTTCCAAATATATTGAGGAGTACAATGTGCCCGTTACTGTGCGAGGTAACACAGCCTAGGAGTAACTGAGATATGCTCTTAATCTAGAGCTTCTAAAAGCAAAGCTCAGAGAAAGGTTAAAACCACTGATACTGCATTTGAAAGTAGGCTACATTGATGTGCAAAAGAAAAATAAAAGTAAAGCAAGTAAGGGTGAAATTCTCTGAGTTACGCTGCTGGCCACATCCTTACTATAAGACTGAAAGAAAAACCACTGGAAGTTTGCAAGGAGTATCTTCTAGCACAAAGAACTTTATCTGGAGGGGCTACATAGAAAACTGCGTCTCAGAGTAGTCCACAGGAAAGGAAGAAAGATTTATGTGCCCGGATCCCTCTCATCGTCTGCTTCACATTGGTCAAGATTTGCCCCATGGAGCCCTCATTCTTTTAAACTTCCTAGTCATATCTTCTGATCCCTTTAGTGGCCACTCAGTAGGGTAGATCTCATGTCCCTAGTATGATGTTTCACCTAAGTCCAAAGAAGGACACATGGTATGAATATATGAATAAAGTTCAACCTGAGGCTTAACGTTACAGTGCTGGAACAAATGGCAGTGGTTCCGGATGGGAGGCAGGTGGTGTCTGATTATAGAAAAATGAGGTGGTCAAAGACATCCACGGTGGAACGATTGGCTGTATTTAACAGAGTAGACTCCTTATTTAACAGAGTAAGCTCTCCAATAGAGTTTGGCTGCTATACTATATTATGAGACACCTTTTAAAATTTATTTATGAATTTTTTCAGAGAGAATAAAGACAACTTCATTCCTTCCAAAAAAGAAAAATTACAAGTCCAATCAGATTCAAGACTTCCTTCAATACCTTACCTAGTTGTCATCTCCTGAAGGCCTAAGGTGATAAAATACTACAAAAAGCTCCAGTGCCTGCTCCTGAGTTGGTTCTAAGACTGTAGGTATTCATTAGATCCTTCCTCTACTACCTATTTCAGATTCTCCTCCCTCTCAGGCAGTGCTCTGGTGTTTAGCACATCCTGAAGGCAGCTGGTTCTCTCAGCTGTGCATTAGCTGAACCATCAACAAAATGTTCTATTATTCTATCAGTCCAGCTGCTTCTGTGTGATTTTGTATGTGGTCATGGGCCCATTGTTGAATCTTGTTAATAAAAGTGTACTTTGCCCCAGGGCAATGTTATGTGGCAGAACACACTTATGAATAAGGCATTTAGTAAGAAAAACCCATATATAAAGTATGGATTGAATGATCTAAAGAAAAATGGCTGCCCATTCTAAAGTCATCATATTGTTGGCTGCTTCCTTTGATGAATGCTGTTTAAGTCTCTGCTTTTGGCTAATTGGGCATTTTATAGTTCCCACAGTGGTGTAACAGACTTAGGTGCCATAGAAACCTGGACCATCTGTTTATGCACTTATTAATGCCTTTCATAGCTATTTGAGTCTTCTCCCAAATGCAGGAGTTCTATGGCATGATGGATTTGCTGCTATGCATACTCAGTGTTAGGACTTGGTAGATCGAATAACATCTAGGTCATCATGGGCAGCTGAGTGTTACATAGTCACTTGATATTCCATGTCCAGGTGCTTCAATCTCTATGAGCACATTAGGAGACATATTGCAAAAGAAAACTTGTTTTCTACTATAGAAAGCATGGTTCTGCTCTGAAACTACAGGTCTGCATTGTGACTTTCTTACTGGGGTTTTTTGGGAATTCTTACAGCATTCTTAACCAACACAGATACATTTTAAACTATCAGATATGCTAGATCATATTGCTCAAGAGGCAGAGTAGCCTTCAAACTAGCCGCTTCCCATGTTACCCAATAACATGGTATGGTAGTCTTCCTGAGTGCAGTATCTGTCACTTCTAAAATCTAAGAAGGCTATTCGAAGGTGATGACAAGTACAAGGTACAGAAATTCATTCTTCAGAGGAGATTGCTGACATGCCCCAGAACAATGGAGCCTTAAAATTTTAATCAGTGTAGAATGCATGTCTTACTAGGTCATCTAGGGTCTTCATTGGATTCAATTAGCTTGATGTTGTCTGTATAGTGGGCCAACACATAAGACTGCAAAATCATTTGACCATGGATATATGTTGTGTTGGACTACTCACTAACCTCTCATTGGAGATAGATTATGAAGGGTAATGTGTAATACAATGAATAAAATTTAGTTTCCCCTATGCTTTAAGATGTTACTTTTGCCTATCCTTAGGGTAGAGTTATTTTGTTTTTGTCCACAAACTTTGGTGAGTTCTCAAGGTGAGTGAGAAATATTAATAAATTCTGTAAGAATAAGTTGATCTAGAAATTGGGACATTGTGGTTTCAGAGAAAAATGTTTAAAATCCAGTGACAGAAGGTTATGTATACATTCTGGTTATGATATGGCACTGAAGCTCTATGAACCTCACACTATTTATCAGCAAAATGGAGATATATTACATACTTGGTCACAATTTAGACTTCATATTGATCACAGAACACGATCTGAACACTGAAGAAGTATTTGAAAATTTAAAAGCATGCTAGGCATAAAATAGATTGTAACTGGGTTACTAAATCACCCAGGCTAGATTTCCCTCACTGGTCCCAGCTATATCTTTGTCTCTTTGTCTAAGAACAACCCATCCTTTGTTCTATGAGGGCATTACTTGGATTAAATGTGGCTCATGTGAGGTTATTGCTTATGTTCAGAAACGTCCATCATATGGTTGCCATATCACTTTGACTAGTCAGGTGACTCACGCTCCTAAATGGGAAAGTCATTTGTGCCATTAGAATTCTGTATAGAGGCAGAGTTCTCATACAGGTGTTGACTACTCATAGGCCACAGGCAGGAAAACAGGACAACATTTAGGTGTTTAAATGTTCAGGAAAGTGTTCCCTGTCCTAGGGACCTAGCTGCTGCCTTGTGGAAGAAAACTAGGACCTACAAAGCAGTAGTAGATCCAGAAGGAAGATGACATGCTGGAAATTAAAGTCAGTATATTTATATTTATAGTGCTCTTCAGCTTTTCTTTTCTACTCTTATAGTTCTTTTCTTCTCTTCCAATGATGATCTAAGAATAATAAAGAAGTCAAGTTGCAAAATTGGTTCCAAAGACACAAAGTTAAATGGTAGGAAGATAGGCAAATTAGAGAACTGTGTACATCTTCCCTGCTTCCCTCCCCTGAGGACAGGCTGATCTCCTAAAACTAGGTAACATTCACTCCACTAAGGAGGTAAGCGACCCTCCATGTGATATCTGGAAGACAGTGGGCTCAGGGGTCAAGTGGAAGTTCCTTTTTTTCCTTTCTGAATAGAAACACATCCCTTATGGCAGCAACTCTTGTGTTTTACAAGAATCTATCTCAGAAAGGCAGTAAAGATATTTGTTTTGGGCTCTGGCCATTGACTAAAGACATAATTACCTCACCAGATAAACCATTTATATGTCCTGGAAGCCATATAAAGGATAGCAGTGAATGAGTAATGAAAAGATGAGTTTCACTTTTTCCCCTGTGTATTTCAGTTTTGGAAAGACACCTATTGATGGACGTCCAAGGCTGGGAAGTTCTGGTGAGAGCAATCTAATATAAAATTGTGAAATCCTGACTCCACTTCACATGACTGCTGCATTTTTGAAATCTGCAGAACATTTTTGTCATCTCATTCAAAGCTCAACTACGGTTTCCCATTTTCGGATGAACATCCCCAGATTCAGGGTGGTCAACTGACTTGCCAAAGTCACATACAGATGGAGCCAGGACAAGAGCCTAAGCCTTCTGATTTTACATTCTGTGGCTTTCAAATATGTATCAACTATTTCTACAGTAGCAGCCAAGTGGAGGATAGGAGATAAGACCAAAATTTGAACAGCAACTTAGTATACATTTTTTTCTAATTTTCTTCCCCAGGCTCACAAGGATTACATGCCCCAAGCAATCTTTCCCCATTGAGTAGAAATGATGTGACATATATGAATGAAAATCACAAAGTACAAACGATCTATAACAAAAATCCAAGCACTCACACAGAATCCAGAACCCTCATCATAGATAATAGAAAATCTTGACTACAATAGATTACAGATATCATCTTGTCACATTCGCCTCTGTTTCTAGTTCTCTATACATAAAACAGGAAGTTGATGGAGCTGGGAAAATGGGCTGCCTTCAGATTCCTTTTTCTATCTGGAATGAACACTGTACAAGTCTGTACTGGATGAGCTGTGTGGGATTAGGGTGGGAACTAAGCAAGGGATTCTGTCCTTATTCTGCCCCAGCAAGCTTAGCCATTGTTTACAGTCTGTTGGGGCCACAATACCATGCTGTGTTGATGTGTTGACATACTGGATGCCTGTGAAGCTTTTCCTGACACCAGGATGAAGATATTGAAGGCATAGCAGAGGAACAAGAATCTGTTCATGGATTAGGTTTGAGCCAGTGTCTGACCACTGCAGTATTTCACCAAAAGGAGCTAGATGCCATGAAAAAGAAGCTTTAAGAATCTTTGACTCTAGCTCAAAACTAAGCAGCAAGGGATGCAAATGTTTTTTGACAAGTTGGAGTAGATATTATCTTTTTCCTTGGTAGAAAAAAAAAGCAGCAACATTTGTGAGGTCAAACGCCCACAGAGTCTCAAAGAACAATGTGCTTTTAAACAGACAATTCTGAATTACATCCTAGCTGTGATATGAACTAAAATCAATGACACCTTATTCTCCCTTTTTGAATTCCCTTATCAGTCTCTGGAAAGTGTGTTCATTGAGTATATCTGTCCTGTTGAGTCAAGATAAGCTGTGTTTTTATTTTGATTTAGCTTTTAAGAAAATCATATGTGGAACCTCCCATTGAAAGTGTAGTAGGTAATAAGTGGAAAAAGGGAAAAAAAACCTCTAATTTATTTTTTAAATTTTACTTTAAGTTCTGGGATACATGTGCAGAACATGCAGGTTTATTACATAGGTATACGTGTGCCATGGTGGTTTGGTGCACCTATCAACCCATCATCTAGGTTTTAAGCCCCGCATGAATTAGGAATTTGTCCTAATGCTCTCCCTCCCCTTGTCCCCCACCCCCCAATAGGCCCCAGTGTGTGACGTTCCCCTCCCTGTGTCCAGGAAAACCTCTATTTTTTTTAGATGAGGAATTTGAAGTCCACAGATGCAAAAAACTCTTCCCAAGGTCACCTAGACCCTTAGTGGCACAACTAGTAATGATGGCTACATTATACTTGGTTTATTATGCACCAAGTACTGCAAAGCACTTCATACAATGTTCTTTTAAATTTTCATTATAATCTATCATCTACAAATTAAGAAAGTGAGAATTATAGAATTGAAGTGATTTGCCTAAATGATAGTAAATTGCAGAGGTGGGTTTCAACCTTAAGATGTGATATGAGCCAGCTATGACTGACTCAGGTTATGTTCTAGATTAGAACTCCAGAGCACCCAATTTGCTGACTGCTTTCTGAGGCAACAGAACTGGAGATCTGTGGTCCTATAACATAAAACGTCATGGGGTGAAAGTACTAACAATGGGAAAAAGAAGGAGGGAGAGAGAGAAAGACAGAGTCTCTCCCTCTGTGCTATTCTCCCCACTGCCCCAACCCTTTTTCCCTTCATTTTTCTCCCTCTCTACCCTGCCAGTGATCCTAAAGCCAGCTGGCTTGGATAGTTATTAAGTTTAAAAAAAAAAAAAAACAACCAAAAAAGCATACTCCAGATATTGGAATTATATTTTTCAACCTGCTTCAATATTTAAGACATATTTGTCTTCATTTCATTTGGAACCTTTTTCATTTCCTATATGATTTGAGGTTATTAAGTGTCATAAAAATGTCTTACATTTTAGAGCACTTTATTGTTTTAGCTTCTAGATCATTCTTTGAAAGCACAGCCTATGTTGTGTAACTCCTCTACTAAATAAACCCTCTGCTTTCCCTGTCTGATTTTGTGTGTTACTTGAAGCCTGGGTTTTAGGACTGTCCACTCTGTAAACTCATCCTCCTCATTCTGATCTGTTAGTGTCCCATGAATGGTCCAGTACAACAGCCAGGCTCTCAGAGTTTCGCTTTTTAGACACATATCTCATTTGTCTCTGAGTGTTCAGGTATTCTATTCTTTCCTAATATACCAATAAATACTTCTTTCCCTCCTTTCTCTTCCACCATTTCCTCCATAAAACATCTCCACATATGCAGTTGTGGTGGCTCACGCCTGAAATTCCCAGCATTTTGGGAGGCCGAGGTGGGCAGATCACCTGAGGTCAGGAGTTTGAGACCAGCCTGGCCAACATGGTGAAACCCTGTCTCTACTAAAAATAAAAAATAAAAAATTAGGCGGGCGTAGGAGTGGACACTACGTAATCCCAGTAGTAATCCCAGCTACTCAGGAGGCTGAGGCAGGAGAATCGCTTGAACCTGGGAGGCAGAGGTTGCCGTGAGCCAAGATTGGATTGTGCCATTGCACTGCAGCCTGGGCGACAGAGTGAGACTCCGTCTCAAAAAAAGAAAATCTCCACATATGCCGGGTGTGGTGGCTAACACCTGTAATCACAGCACTTTGGGAGGTCAAGACAGGTGGATAACCTGAGGTCAGGAATTCGAGACCAGCCTGGCCAACATAGTAAAATCCCATCTCTGCTAAAAGTACAAAAATTAGGCCGGGCGCGGTGGTTCACCCCTGTAATCCCAGCACTCTGGGAGGCCGAGATGGGTGGATCACGAGGTCAGGAGATAGAGACCATCCTGGCTAACACGGTGAAACCCCGTCTCTACTAAAAAATTTAAAAAAACTAGCCAGGCGAGGTGGCGGGCTCCTGTAGTCCCAGCTACTCGGGAGGCTGAGGCAGGAGAATGGCGTGAACCGGGAGGCGGAGCTTGCAGTGAGCTGAGATCTGGCCAATGCACTCCAGCCTGGGCGACAGAGCAAAAAAAAAAAAAATGTACAAAAATTTGCCAGGCATGGCAGTGCACATGTGTAATCCCAGCTACTTGGGAGTCTGAGGCAGGAGAAATGCTTGAACCCAGGAAGTGGAGCTTACAGTGAACCAAGATCATGCTACTGCCCTCCAGCCTGGACGACAGAGTGAGACTCCATCTCAGAAAACAAAACAAAAGAAAATAACAAAACTCCACAGATCCATCAAACCAAATTATAACTCTATGTTCCACATCCTTTTCCTGTCTCATCTTTCTAAAACAGGATTTGCTTCCTTCTTTCTGTAAGTTTCCATAACACTTTTTTTTTTTTTTTTCTGGGTAGTTATTACAGGTCAGGTTCCCTGAAAAGGAGAATCAGATGTGGAGATTTATATGAAAGAAGCTTAGTGGGTCATTCGCTACAGATCAACAGGTCTGCAGAAATGAAGGAGGCAGGATCTGGCAAAACAGGAGTTTGGCTGCAGTGCTGTCTCTGCAAGGGCATAGCCAACCCCATGGAGGGCTCTGGAGCTGGAATGCCCTTTTAGAACTGTCCTAAATCACTGCAAGTGGAGCTGGGCCTTTACATCTCTCTGTCTACCAGTCACTAGATATGAGGACCTTGGGCAAGGTGCCTGTCTCCTGTTTAGTGCAGTAGCAGAGAGGAAGGATGTAGCTGTGAACTGTCAGCTGTCAACACTCCCGGTATCGGGGGAATGAGTGCTTCTTTCCTGAAAAAGATGGGAGGTGGGAGTAGAAATGTAAGTGCCACCCCACAGTATCTCCTACATCAATGTAATGGAATTTGGCATACTCTGCTTTGTAGGTCATGTCTTTATCTCCTGGCAACTGGAAATTGTGTCCTCAATATTTCTTGAATTCCTTGCAGCTGTTAGTATAGTAAAAAAAAGAGGTGCTCAGTAAATAAGTTGCTGAGATGAATATATTTCATGCTCTTTTACAGAACTTTCACTTTATTTTTATTTATTTATTTATTTGAGACAGAGTCTCTCTCTGTCACCCAGGCTGGAGTGCAGTGGCACGATCTTGGTTCACTGCAACCTCTGCCTTCCGGGTTCAAGTGATTCTCCTGCCTCAGCCTCTCAAGTAGCTGGGAATATAGACGTGCACCACCATGCCCTGCTGATTTTTGTATTTTTAGTAGAGACGGGGTTTCATCGTATTGTCCAGACTGGTCTCGAACTCCTGGTCTCCTGCGATCCACCCACCTTGGCCTCCCAAAGTGCTGGGATTACAGGTGTGACCCACCACACCCAGCCAGAACTTTCACTTTAAAGACATAATAACGAGACACACCAGACTCATGTTATTTCTATCTTACAGAAGATAAAATTGAAGCTTAGCTTGTCATTGCAGTTGGTCAGTGACACAATTCATTTAAAAGTTTCAATGAATTAACCTAGGCTTCAGGACTGTTAGGCTGATTGCCCTTGCTGGAAAAAAAAAAAAAAAAAAGTTCAACTAACCAAATACAAATAGTAGCTCCAAAAGGCTATGGTCAGGTCAAGGGTTAATAACCTTGTTCCCTAAACCCCTTCTCAAAAATTCCTGCTTCTGGACCTCCCTGAGGTACCTCCACTTGATAAGTTATTAGGCTTCCTTTTGGCACATATTCACATGCAAAGAGCCAGAATTTTCAACTGACATTTAAAACAACTTTGGCCCATTGCCCAGGGCTCATGCTGTGGAGAGTAGTGGGAAGAGCAAAAAGCATCCTCCAAGAATTTTTAAAACAACCACTACAAGGAAGATGACCTGAAGTACAATTCCTAAAATCATTTTCAGGAGACTTGCCAGAGTCATAACATCAGGTAAAGTCACAAAAAAGCCTTTTTTACAACCACAATATCTCCTTCCCTCTCTCTTCCCTGTTCCCTGTCTTATCCTCTGCTCCATGACAGCATTCTTAACCCCTGCCCTAAATCATAGCTTAAGCAGAGAAGGCCCCCTGTAATGCAGCCTATTTCTAGAAAAACACTGGCAAGGCCCTGCTGCATGGCTTGAGCCACGCACATAAATCTGTTTATGTGATACGGATTTGGCCTGTTACTTAGCAGTCTTTCTCACTAGCTGTCATGCCTGAGGACCCCAGATGATTGGGGCAGAGAGCAGGTCTGGTTCTACTACCTACAAAATTGAGTTCTCTTGGATTCTTGATATGCAGGAGGAGACACCCATGTAAAAATCACATACTGTGTAATTACTTGTGCCCTGGCCTTATTTGCTCATTGTTAGAGAAGACCTATTCTTCTGTTCAGTGCCAGGTCAATTGTCCTTAAATGTGGCTGTTGCTATGTCATGCCCTGTTCAAAAGCCACCAGTCACTCTTGATCATCACCAAAACATTAAATCCTTAGCCTGGACTTCTTGACCCTCTGCAAAGTAATGTCAAGCTGTTATTCAAGTTCTATTGCCTACTTCTTCTGGGCATGAGCCCTACATTCCAACAAAAATCGTCCTATATATTCTTCTATTAGAAATACTTTCCAATTTTGTCAATTTAGAAAGCCTGCTTCCTTCTCTGCACTCTGATCACTGACATGCAGTTTATGATTTCCCCAAACCCTGACATTATGATTAGAGAAACTATTATTAAAGTCAGTATTCTGCCACTAGAAATTATCTAGTAGGCTTCTAACTCTTGATGCTCAAGTGATTGATATGTTTAAGTGACAACAAATTCAAATGGTGGACTGGAGATGCCACACCTAAGTTTTCACTACATCATATTCATACTTTGCATTTTAACATAAAGGACACACACCAGCAAGTTACATTTTCATACTTGCACAGTTTTTTTGAGCTTTTTTTTTTCTTTTCTGCTGAAATTATATTTCTTTCTTTTTTTGTTTTTTGTTTTTTGTTTTTTGTTTTTGAGATGGAGTTTCACTCTTGTCGCCCAGGCTGGAATGCAATGGCATGATCTCGGCTCACTGCAACCTCCGCCTCCTGGGTTCAAGTGATTCTCCTGCCTCAGACTCTTGAGCAGCTGGGATTATAGGTGCATGTCACCACGCCCTGCTAATTTTTGTATTTTTAGTAGAGACAGGGTTTCACCTTGTTTGCCAGGCTGGTCTCGAACTCCCAACCACAGGTGATCCACCTGCCTCAGCCTCCCAAAGTACTGGGATTACAGGAGTAAGCCACCGTGCCTGGCCTGGAAATTATATTTCTTATCTATACTGATTGAAATTTTACTGAAACTTCCAAGCCAAACTCTGATGCCACTTCTCTCTGGAAGACTTTTGCTGGTCTGCTTTGTTGTCCTTATGTGGTTCACAGCACTCTGCCTTGTGTTGCTATTGATATTTGTGTTATATCTTACCCAGTCTCATTTAACACATTTTATCATGATTTTTGGCTACTTGGATGACCTCATTTGTGAACTGTCTATTGGAACCCTTTGACATGTGATTAAATTAAGCTGTTGTATTTGTCTAGTTAATTTGTAGAATTTAGTTGTATTTTCTAGATACAAGTTCTTTGTCAGATATGGGATTGAAAATATCTTCCTTTCACTATGTAGTTTGCATTTAACTTTCTTAATGATGCCTTTTTATGAGTAAAATTGTTAATTTCAATTAAATCTAATTTATTAATCTTTCTATGGCTAGCAATGTGTGTGTGTGTGTGTGTGTGTGTGTGTGTGTGTTCATACTGTTGTTTAAGAAATCTGGCCAGGAACAATAGTTCACACATATAATCCCAGCACTTTGGGAGGCCGAGGTGGGCGGATCACTTGAGGTCAGGAGTTTGAGACCAGCCTGACCAATGTAGTGAAACCCCGTCTCTACTAAAAATACAAAAATTAGCCGGGTGCGTTGGTGTGCACCTATAATCCCAGCTACTCGGGAGGCTGAGGCAGGAGAACTGCTTGAACCCGGGAGGCGGAGATTGCAGTGAGCTGAGATTGTGCCACTTCACTCCAGCCTGGGCAAAAGAGCAAGACTGTGTCTCAAAAAAAAAAAAAAAAAAAAAAGAAAGAAAGAAAGAAAGAAAGAAAGAAAGAAAGAAAGAAAGAAATCCTTTCTTAATCCAAGACCATGAATATTTTCCTCTATGTTTTCTTTTAGAAGCTTTGCAATTATGTTAGGTGTAAGGTACATCTGGAATAAATTTTGGTGTATAGTGTGAGAAAAGTATCAAATTAATTTGTTCATAAGTATGTACATTTAATCTTAAGCCATTTATCAAAAAGATCCCTCTTTTCCCACTATATTGCCATGGTACTTTTCTATAAATGAATGACAACGTTTAGGTCTATTTGTGGATATTTTGTTATTTTCCATTTGTCTATTTGTCTATATGCTAAAATTGTGGTTTTTAATTAGTGTTTTGTTATTGCTGCTTTATTTTTAGACCTGCTAGCATAGGTCTAAAACAACGTTTTTCAACATTGTTCTTTTAGATTTTCTTTGATATTGTTAAACCTTTGGATTTCTATGTATTCGAAATGAAATTAGCATTCTAATTTCCATTAAAAGAGACATATGGGATTTATATTTAGAGTTGTATTGATTCTATAAATCAATCTGGGGAGAATTGACATCTTTAAATAATAAGTCTTCCAATGTATGTACCTGGTATATATTTTCATCTATTAGATCTTTAAACCTTTTTTTCTCTTAGTAATATTTTACAGTTTTCACTGTAGAAGTATGGAGTGACTTTTATTAAATGTAGTCTAAGGCATTTGATGTTTTTGATGGTTTTTATACATCTGTTGAAAACTTCGTATGATTTTTATCTTTGTTCTCTTAATTTGTGATTCATTTTCAAATGTTAAACCAACATTTCATTCCTGAAATAAACTCAGTGTAATCATAATATAGTATTGCTTTTCTATATTTCTGGCTTTACTTTTCTAATATGCTGTTTGGAATTTGTTATGTTCGTATTCAGTAGAGATGTTGACCTATAATTTATTTTTTTCTTTCTTGCTTGGTTTTTGTCAGGTTTTGCATTAAGGTCATGTATGATTCATAAAATAAGTTGGCAAGTGTTTTTTATTTTTCTATTTTCTGGAAGAGTTTGTTTAGGATCGATGTTATCTTTCTCTTAAAAGTTTGGTAGAATTCACCAATGAATTTGGGGCTTGAGATTTCTTTGCATAATGTTTTCAGTTAAGAATTCAGCAACTTCATTCACTTTTGCTATTTCTTTCTGTGTTAGCTTCAGTAAGTTGTGTTTTAATCTAAATTGTCAGATGTAGTACATGAAGTCTTCCTTAATGTATTCTTATTTCTTTGCAATCTGTGAGATATCTAAGAATGTGTTGGTTTTAATTTTTGTTACTGATATTTTGTGACTTTATTTCTTGATAGAAGTCCGGGATTTATCAAATTTATTGGTTTGTATTGATTGTCAAATTTTTAATTTAAGGTAATTGTAGATTTATAGGCATTTATAAAGATAATACAGAGAGGACTCCTGGATATTTTTCCCAACTTTCTCCAATGGTAACGTTGTACAATAATATAGTTACTTTCTTTCAGCAGTTTAGGGATACCATCCCAAAGTCTTCTGCCTTGAATCACTTCTCAAAGTACTTTCCTTCTATTTCCAAACTATTGTTTTCTGATTCTCTGGCTGCCTTGATTTTCTCTGGTGCCTTATACAATCATACCTTTTTAACTTTCATTTTTACCTTTTACCCAGATTTTATAGTTGTTAATGGTAGAAGGATTAGTCTTCTAAGAGTTATTCAAATATGGTCATATTCCTGATTTAGTCCAACATTCCATTTTATTTCAGTCCTTTACAAAGAATTATAGAACATAAGTATTTAAAGGAAACTTACAGATAGGTGCTCTAGTAGCTTCCATTCTATATGTTGTGGCATCCCAGAGGGAATGACGATTCAATTAGAGTGGATTTCCTTTTAGATGTTTATGAATTAAGGTTATACCTAAAATCTTATTTTAAAAATTGGATGTTTTACTGCTAAAACTGATTTTATTCATCAATTAATATTGTAAAAAATAAGTGTTCTGGTTATCTCTTGCTGCATAGCAAAACATCCCCAAGCTAAGTGACTTCAAACAACAATGATTATTTTATTATGATTTCTCATGTTTCTAGGAGTTGACTGGGATCAGCTAGTTGGTTCTTACTTGAGGTCTCTTAGATGGTAGCAGTTAGACAATGGTGGAAACTAGAATCATCGGAGTGTTTGTTGACTCACATATATGGTAATAACTAAACAGCTGGGAGCTGAAACAGCTGGAGCTCCTTGGGCATCTCTCTCTAGGTATCCTTGACATCTACATATTCTCTCTATCGTGATGGCTTCGAGGAAGTGAATGTTCTTACACACTCACTCAGAACTGAAAAGGTAAATATCTGAAGAGAGAGTGGGGCTCTTTCTAACCAAGCCTTGGAAGTCCCACTGTGCCATTTCTGCCACATTTTGTTGGTTGAGTCACCCACTAAGATTCATCCACATTCAAAGGAAAGGAGCATAGAGTCTGTCTAGTGAGGGAGATGTGGCAAGATCCTGGAAGAGCATATGAGATGAGACATATTCTTGTGGCCATTTTTGGAAAATACATTCTGGCGCAATAGGGAAATTAGAGCCCTAAGAAGAAACGCAACACGTTTATGATATCCAGGCATATTAGCTCTGATTTCTAGATTTTTATTCAATATTAATAATTTTAAGAAAAACACAAAACCTCTATAGAACATGTTCAGGGAAAAAACACCTTTTGTGAATTAAGTTCTTATAAGTTAATAGAGTCATTATAAAAATGATAAAGAACAAGAACTAAAGTGTCATACTTTAGGCACTAAGATCTGGTTGAATCAGATATAATAATTCTCTGATGTCTAAGAAGGTTTTTCAGAATCCTTATTAATACTTTTTTTGTTAAAAGTTCTGATAATAAAATGATATAAAAATAATTTACAAAGATTTTTAGAGATCTAAGTAATCATTGTTAATAATAATATTACTACGACATATTCTTTATTGATGTTCCCTTAGCTTATCCTTGAACATATATAATAACTGAACAACCATGATTTCATAAGGCAGTTCAATTTGGTTTTGAGTTTTATGGGGGAGATTAGTCTAATGGCCTGAAGTGTTTCTTGCATTCAGTCAAATCCTTACTCCTTACTTCTGTTCAATTCTGTTCTCTTGAGCAGAGAGATAAATCCCTCTTTTTCCTGTGTGATAGTTTTGTATATGGCACATGAATAGATATAGAACATTATACCAAAACTAATAAAATAAAATCTGAAGTACAGATAAATAAAATGCAGTATTCTATACTTAGGTTAAAAAAAAAAAAACTCCTCTCCATATTGAAAGTGTGATATTTTTTGCACATTTAGCATGCTCCAGGAATCACACAAATTGAACCATTTAATACTCTGGCTCTATTATTATTATTATTATTATTATTATTATAAATTTACAGTTGAATAAGAACAAGACCTAAGTTGTTTATGCATGAGACAGAGTCCAAATAAGACCATGTTGTCCTGAGTCAGCATTCTTTATTACTAGACGTAGCATATAATAATACAGCAGCATTATAAAAGGGGAAATACGCCATAACATTTACCCTAACAAAAAGCATTTAGTTAAGAGCATATATCTATCACATATCCATTTTCAGCCTTCCCACCAACTCATGGCTACTCTCCCAACACAAAGGCAATTGTAAAATCCAATCCTAAGGAAATTAAAAACAAATTTACAAAGCAGTAGGAGTCATTTGCAGCTGACTTTTTAAATAAAAGAATTGTAGACTTGTATCCCTACTTCTCAATCATCCATTTTGTACAAAGGTAAGTTAATATTTTAATACAATATGTATCAAAACAAATTACTTGTTTAAAATCCTCCAAGGGATTTTCCATGCATCAGGAATAGATTCCTTTTGTTAATTTACAATGTCTGGCATGAACAGGTTCCTGACTCCATCTTTGAACTTCCCCAGTACTTCTCTTCTCTTTGCTCAAGTTGCTTCAGCAACTTGCTTTGTTCTTGTTCCTGAATACACCAAGTTTTTTTTCTGCCTCAAAATGTTGACATTACTTATCTTTGCCTGATCCTACTCTTTCTTGTCATTCATGTGTCATTTTAAATTTGATGTCATAAGAAAGATTTTCACTAATCAACTAAGAGAATGCAGGTACTTTTCCACATTCTCTAAAGGTTCAAATACTCTTTATGTCATTTGTCATGATATAAATATTTCATGTGATTATTGATGATCTTTTGCTTTTCAAATTATTCATTTTGCTGGTAAATAATAGGAGCTAAAAATATATTCTTTGAAAAAAGGAATAAGTGAATAAACAGTGTTTTTCCATATTATTTCCTGTTGTTTAAAACATGCATATTTTCTCAGAAAATAGCTTCAGGAAAATTTATCATGTGGGTGAACAAGTAAACCCAAAGACAACCCTGCTCCTAGACTGAGCAGTTACTTCTTGAAGAAACTGCATCCAAGAGATTCAATAGTTTGTCCAAGGTATAATAGGGACAGGATTCAAACCCACTCAATTCACCTTCCCTGTTTGTTGATACTATCCTGAACTAGCCACAGGAAAACACAGAAAATTCCCAAAATTAAAATAAAAAGAAGTTTTTATTTTTCCCCCTAAGTGTAATGTGAAGCCATTGGAAAGCTTCAAATAAAGGTTATATCAGGCAAATTCATTAGAAGGTATGAACTACGTCAATTGTAACATCAGCCAGAATGGAAGTCAGGATGAATTCCTTATTCTAGTTTGTAACCATGATGTAGTCATTAAAATATGTAATGTAGCTAAATGAACTGAAAAGAGCAGGTGAGAGACATGATATGACTTATTTTACAAGGTAGTCTTTTTTTTTTTTTTTTTTTTTTTTTTCTGGTTGTAGAACTGATTGCCGGGGCTTGTGTGGAAGCAGGTCAATCATGTAGAACATCACCATAATGATTAATAGTGGCTTGAAAAAATCTTGTCAGTGTACTTAAGAAATGTCAATGGATTTTGGATGCCTTGGGATATATAGGTGAGGCAGCTTGATGTATATTTAATAAAAAGTTAACAAATGAGGGAATCAAATATGACACCTGTGTTTTCAATGCAAAGGGGTGAAACAAACTCTGATCATACTATTCTGAAAGCTTTCTTTCAAGAGGGCTGTCCTGTGTTTGTTTTGGTTAGAAAACAGATGATTTTATCTGAGTATTTTCCATACCCTCCCTAATATTCTACCACTGAGCTGGTATTAAGATGTAAATGAACGCACACACACACGTGTGCACATACATTTTTGGGTATGTGAGGATGCAAAAGTTTCACACTCAGAAGGTCTTTCTGGAAGATATGTTGGAGGAAAATATCACAAAAATGACAAACTCATTCCAAAGCAAAGAAGATACAAGATTTAAGATGAGGTCATCAGCAAATAAATTATTACTATTACATTTACTATTACTAATACATTAACAAATAAAGTATTACTATTACATTACTGAATTATGCAGGGTACATAATTTTTAAACATAGATATCTCTAAATTAAAGTCTGAGTTAATCTCAGCGTGGATGGAGCAGTGATAAAGAAGGGTTTAAAGTCATATTGTGTTTCTTGCCTTATTAGTGAATAGGATACAGTAGAAAAATAAATGTTAAAATAAGTTTACTTATTTCAGGGTAACCACTAGAGAAAATGAATAAATGTATACATTTTGTATAATTACAAGTAAATAGAGAAGGAACATTTTGTTGATCCAAAAAAAAAAAAGGTGAAAAACACTAGAAAAATGCTAAAAAGCATGACAAAATAAAAGCCATTAAATAAAATGTCAAGAATAATTTCAACTATATCAATAAACCGATTAAATGTGAATGGATTAAGTTCTCATAGTAAAAATAAGATAATATTTTATTAGTCAAGGAAATGATGTTTAACTATATTCTATATACAAAAGGTAAATCTAAACAAAAAATTTAGAAATGCCACATAAAGTTTGAAAATGAAAGCATGTGTCCTGGTTATCTCCGATCATAACAATATTGCATAGACTGGGTGGCTTAAACAACAAAAATTTATTTTCTCACACTTCTGGAAGCTGACAATTCAAGATCAGGGTGCCAGCATGTTGGGACTCTGGTGAGGGTTCTCTTCCTAGCTTCCAGATGGCTGTCTTCAAACTGTGTCCATACTGGGCAGAGAGAGAGAAAGACAGCAAGCTCTTTTGTGTCCTATCTTATAAAATCACTAATCCCATCATGAGGGTCCCACCCATATGATCTCATCTAAACTAATCGTCTCCCAAAGCCTCCATCTTCAAATACCAGCACACTGGGGGCTTGAGCTTCAACATACACATTTTGGGGAGATACAATTCAGTCAATAGCAGAATGTAACTTATAGATATTAAGGGTTATATCAATAATAATATCCAAAATAGAATTCAATCTTAATTATAATAATATATCTTATGGAGTATCCTATTGTTATGACACCATGCCCGGCTAATTTCTGTATTTTTACTAGAGATAGGGTTTCATCATATTGGTCAGGCTGGTCTCGAACTCCTGACTTCAGATGATCTACCCACCTCGGGCCTCCCAAAGTGCTGGGATTATAAGCATGAGCCACTGCGCCCAGCCCAGTCACACTCTTACCTAGAACATAAGTTGTATTACGTTTCAGTTGGCACCAGTACTCTTCATATATGACAGCTAGGAATGGGGAACTTTAGCAACAATATATCATGTCCATTTACTGTTTTCTTTCCCCTTTCCTATGTAGTCTGAAGCCTGAATGATCATTATAGCTTCATTCTTCCACCAATCATTCTATATCTCACTTCCTGTCTTATAGAACCTCAGCTTGTGAAGGTTATTACTTGGAGAGTAATCTCCAACCTTCTGTAAGAGCCAAATCCTAAGAGGTCTCATTTCTGTTGCGTTAATATAGATTCCACTAGACTATTATTCCAATTGGCGTCACAAGGAACCACCTGCATGCCTTTCATAGTCCTCCTTGCCACACCATATATGAGCAACCAATTTCTTTATTTTTTTAATTTTAATTTTTTTTATTTTTCTTGGTACCTAGTAGATATACCTGTTTATGGGGTACATGAGACGTTTTGATACATGCATGCAATGTGAAGTACAGCAACCAGTTTCTTCTTGGTAATCAGGATCAGCATTCATTCCCATCAAGTGACCATTTCTCAGCTTATTAGTTTAGCAGTATAAGGAATTCAAAATGCCAGAGGAAAGCAATTTACTTCAGTTTTATTAAAACAATGAGTTATTCCTGGAGCAATATTCCACTCAGAAACAAAAACCTTCAAAAGTATCATTTATCAGGACAAAGAAGAGAAGCAAAATGGGTCCTGCATTAGGTGTAATAATCAAAGTGGCCACTTCTAATTATAATTCCTTTCGTTTTTAAAATGTGATGTCTAAAGTCAATATTTTACACCCTTTTTAGGTGCATATGGTGATTATGTTTGCATGTATCTAATGTGTTTCTAATATTATTAGTAAGCATAATTTTAGGAGTTTCATAACACTCATGTGAAATTTGAAATGTTTATGCAAATCCCTTCCTGGTGAATAACTAGATCATTCCTAAATACTTCTTGTGACTGATGCCCCAGTCACTGATTTGCCTTCATATGTCAATCTTTGCATGAAATCAGTAGTATTTGAGAGGTCAAGAAGATAGTAGTTGATTGTAAGAGAAAAGAGCACTATGAACAAAGTATAAAGGTAAATGTGATTATATATTTGGGAAGACAATGAATCTAATGTGCCTAATGTTTGTTCATTAGTGTAAGGGAGTGGTGCAGAGAGTTTACAGTGTGCAGATGATAAAATGGATTTTGGAAGGTTTACATGTCATAGCAGCAGTAATTAGATTGGCTGGATCAAATTTCTGGATCCACCACTTACCAACTGTGGGCACTTTGGCAAGTCATTTAACATATAGAAATGAATTAAAATGAGATGCAAAATACATGCCCATTTTTAATTTTTTGATTTAACAGACATAAAATTACTATTAAAGTTTTATAAAGATTTCTGAGTATTGGCCCTCAATTTTTGTACTTATAACAGAGAAGCAGTCATATGTGAACTAGCTCTATGTGTAAACCATACATGAGTAGTGATGCTGTGAACAGAGTATGCATATTAACATAGTTAATCCTCAAACTACCTTATGAGACAGGTACTTTGATTTTTCTTCTATTGTACAAACAAGGAAAATGAAGCATGAGATACTAAGTGACTTGTTCAAGGTCATGCCTTATCTAAATGTTGGGGAACATTTGAATTCAAGATACAGAGTTGACTCTCTTAACCACTCGACTACATTGAAAATAAATAAGGTTTGCAATGTTTCTAATACCAAATAATCAAAGACCAAAATACAACAATTATTTATATTTGTGTTATACTTTGTATTGTCCAAAGTCCTTTTGCAGATACTTTGTCATTCGATACTGACAGCAGTCCTGTAAAGAGGGTAAAATTATTGTCCCTATTTTATATGTGGACCTTTGGGTCCCAGATATTTTAGTTGATTTGTCTAAAGTAAAAGACTGACTTGAGCTGAAGGTCTGGGCTCCATGAACAGATTTCTTATCATCTTGTTTGATTACAAGAATCATAGAATAGGGGTGGCTGGCAAGACGGCCAAATAGGAATAGCCCCAGTCGGCAGCTCCTAGTGAAATCAACGCAGAAGGTGAGTGATTTCTGCATTTCCATTTGAGGTACCCAGCTCATCTCACTGGGACTGGTTAGACAATGGCTGCAGCCCAAGGAGAGTGAACTGAAGCATGGTGGGGTGTCACCTCACCCGGGAACCACAAGGGAAGCAGTGAGGGACTGTGCCCTGAGGAATGATGCATTCCGGCCCAGACACTATGCTTTCCCATGATCTTTACAACCCGCAGACCAGGAGATTCCCTTGGGTGCCTACACCACCAGGGCCCTGGGTTTCAAGCACAAAACTGGGTGGCCATTTGGGAAGACAGTGAGCTAGCTGCAGGAGTTTATTTTGCATACCCCACTGGCACCTGGAATGCCAGCGAGACAGAACTGTTCACTCTCCTGGAAAGGGGGCTGAAGCCAGGGAGCCAAGTGGTTTAGCTCAGTGGATCCCACCCCCACACAGCCCAGCTAGCTAAGGTCTACTGGCTTGAAATTCTCGCTGCCAGCAGAGCAATCTGAAGTTGATGCTCCAGCTTGGTGGCAGGAGAGGCGTCCACCATTACTGAGGCTTGAGTAGGTGGTTTTCCCCTCACAGTGTAAACAAAACCTCTGGGAGTGTGAACTGGGCAGAGCCCACTGCAGCTCAGAAAAGCTGCTATAGCCAGACTGCCTCTCTAGATTCCTCCTCTCTGGGCAGGGCATCTCTGAAAGAAAGGCAGCAGCTCTGGTGAGGGGCTTATAGATAAAACTCCCATCTCCCTGGGACAGAGCACCTGGGGAAGGGGTGGCTGTGGACACAGCTTCAGTAGACTTAAACATTCCTGTCTGCCAGCTCTGAAGAGAGCAGTAGATCTCCCAGCACAGCACTCAAACTCTGCTAAGGGACAGATTGTCTCCTCCAGTGGGTCCCTGAACCCCATGCCTCCTAACACCTCCCAAAAGGGGTCAACAGATACAGGAGAGCTCCAGCTGGCATCTGGCAGGTGTCCCTCTGGGATGAAGCTTCCAGAGGAAGGAACAGGCAGCAATCTTTGCTCTTCTGCAGCCTCCGCTGGTGATACCCAGGCAAACAGGGTCTGGAGTGGACCTCCAGCAAACTGCAGCAGACCTTCAGTAGAGGGTCCTGACTATTAGAAAGAAAACTAACAAACAGAAAGGAATAGGATCAACATCAGCAAAAAGCATGTCTACACAAAAACCCCATCCAAAGGTCACCAACATCAAAGACCAAAGGTAGATAAATCCACAAAGATGAGGAAAAACCAGCACAAAAGGGCTGAAAATTCCAAAAGCCAGAATGACTTTTCTCCTCCAACAGATCACAACTCCTCACCAGCAAGAGATCAAAACTGATTGGAGAATGAGTTTGACAAATTGACAGAGTAGGCTTCAGAAGGTGGATAATAACAAACTCCTCGAGCTAAAGGAGTATGTTCTAACACAATGCAAGGAAGCTAAGAACCTTGAAAAAAAGGTTACAGGAATTGCTGACTAGAATAACCAATTTAGAGAAGAATATAAATGATCTGATGGAGCTGAAAAACACAGTACAAGAACTTTGTGAAGCATACATAAGTACAAAAAGCCAAATCAATCAAATGGAAGAAAGAATATCAGAGATTGAAAATCAACTTAATGAAATAAAGCATGAAGACAAGATTAGAGAAAAAACAATGAAAAGGAATGAACAAAGCCTCCAAGAAATATGGTACTATGTGAAAAGACAAAGCCTACATTTGATTGGTGTACCTGAAAGTGACAGGGAGAATAGAACCCAGTTGGAATACACTCTTCAGGATACTACCCAGGAGAACTTCCTCAACTTGGCAAGACAGGCCAACATTCAAATTCAGGAAATACAAAGAACACCACAAAGATACTCCTCGAGAAGAGCAACCCCAAGACACATAATCATCAGATTCACCAAGGCTGAAATAAAGCAAAAAATGTTAAGGGCAGCCAGAGAGAAAGATCAGGTTACCCACCAAGGGAGGTCCATCAGACTAACAGTGGATCTCTCTGCAGAAACCCTACAAGCCAGAAGAGAGTGGGGTCAATATTCAAAATTCTTAAAAGAATTTTCAACCCAGAATTTCATATCCAGCCAAACTAAGCTTCAGAAGTGAAGGAGAAGTAAAATCCTTTACAGACAAGCAAATGCTGAGAGATTTTGTCACTGCCAGGCCTGCCTTACAAGAGCTCATGAAGGAAGCATTAAACATGGAAAGGAGAAACCGGTACCGGCCACTGCAAAAACATACCAAATTGTAAAGACCGTTGACGCTATGAAGAAACTGCATAAACTAATGGCCAAAATAACCAGCTAGCATCATCATAACAGTATCAAAATCATACATAACAATATTAACCTTAAATGTAAAAGGGCTAAATTAAAAGACACAGACTGGCAAATTGGATAAAGAGTCAAGACCCATCAGTGTGCTGTATTCAGAAGACCCATCTCACATGCAAAGACACACATAGGCTCAAAATAAAGGGATGGAGGAATATTTACCAAGCAAATGGAATGCAAAAGAAAAAAAAAAGAGAAAGAAAGAAAAAAAAAAAACAGGGGTTACAGTCCTGGGTCTCTGATAAAACTGACTTTAAACCAACAAAGATCAAAAAAGACAAAGAAGGGCATTACATAATGGTAAAGGAATCAATGCAACAAGAAGAGATAACTAGTCTAAATATATATGCACCTAATACAGGAGCATTCAGATTCATAAAGCAAGTTCTTCGAGACCTACAAAGAGACTTAAACTCCCACACAATAATAGTGGGAGACTTTTACACCCCACTGATCATATTAGATCAGCAAGACAGAAAATTAACAAGGGTGTACAGGACTTGAAGTCAGCTGTGGACCAAGCAGACCTAGTAGACATCTACAGAACTCTCCACCCCAAACTAACAGAATATGCATTCTTCCCTCACCACGTCGCACTTATTCTGAAATTGAAGACATGATTAGAAGTAAAACCTTCCTCAGCAAATACAGAAGAACAGAAATTATAACAAAGAGTCTCTCAGATCACAATGCAATCAAATTAGAACTCAGGATTAAGAAACTCACTCACAACTGCACAACTACATGGAAACTGAACAACCTGCTCCTGATTGACTACTGGGTAAATAACAAAATTAAGGCAGAAATAAAGATGTCCTTTGAAACCAATGAGAACAAAGACACAACATACCAGAATCTCTGGGACACAGCTAAAGCAGTATTTAGAGGGAAATTTATAGCATTAAATGCCTACAAAAGAAAGCGGGAAAGATCTAAAATCGATACCCTAACATCACAATTAAAAGAACTAGAGAAGCAAGAGCAAACAAATTCAAAAGCTAGCAGAAGACAAGAAATAACTAAGATCAGAGCAGAACTGAAGGAGAGATATGGTAAACCCTTCAAAAAACGAATGAACCCAGGAGCTGGCTTTTTGAAAAGATTAACAAAATAGACAGACCGCTAGTCAGACTAATAAAGAGGAAAAGAGAGAAGAATCAAATAGACGCAATAAAAAATGATAAAGGAGATATCACCACTGATCCCACGAAAGTACAAACTACAATCAGAGACTAAACACCTCTACACAAATAAACTAGAAAATGTAGAAGAAACTTCTGCAGACTTAAACGTCCCTGTCAGCTTTGAAGAGAATAGTGATTCTCCCAGCACGGAGTTTGAGATGTGAGAACAGACAGACTGCCTCCTCAAGTGGGTTCCAGCACCCCCTAGTAGCCTAACTGAGAGACACCTCCCAGTAGGGGCTGACTGACACCTGATACAGCCCGGTGCCCCTCTGAGACGAAGCTGCCAGAGGAAGGATCAGGAAGCAACATTTGCTGTTCTGCAATATTTGCTGCTCTGCAATATTTGCTGTTCTGCAGCCTCCGTTAGTGATACCCCAGCAAACAGGGTCTGGAGTGGACCTCCAGCCAACTCCAACACACCTGCAGCTGAGGGTCCTGACTCTTAGAAGGAAAACTAACAAACAGAAAGGACATCCACACCAAAACCTCCTCTGTACGTCACCATCATCAAAGACCAAAGGTAGATAAAACCACAAAGATGGGGAGAAAACAGAGCAGAAATGCTGAAAATTCTAAAAATCAGAGAGCCTCTTCTCCTCCAAAGGAACACAGCTCCTCACCACCAATAGAACAAAGCTGGATGGAGAATGACTTTGAGGAGTTGAGAGAAGAAGGCTTCAGACGATTGGTAATAACAAACTCTGAGATAAGGAGGATGTTCAAACCCATTGCAAAGAAGCTAAAAACCTTGAAAAAAGATTAGACGAATGGCTAACTAGAATAAAGAGCGTACAGAAGTCCTTAAATGACATGATAGAGCTGAAAACCATGGCACTAGAACTACGTGATGCATGCACAAGCTTCAGCAGCCAATTCAATCAAGTGGAAGAAAGGGTATCAGTGACTGAAGATCAAATGAATGAAATGAAGTGAGAAGTTTAGAGAAAAAAAGGAAAAAGAAATGAACAAAGCATCCAGGAAATATGGGACTATGTGAAAAGACCAAATCTCCATCTGATTGATGTACCTGAAAGTGACTGGGAGAATGGAACCAAGTTGGAAAACACTCTTCAGGATACTATCCAGGAGAACTTCCCCAACCTAGCAAGGCAGGCCAACATTCAAATTTAGGAAATACAGAAAATACCACAAAGATACTCCTCGAGAAGAGCAACTCCAAGACACATAATTGTCAGATTCACCAAGGTCGAAATGAAGGAAAAACTGTTAAGGACAGTCAGAGAGAAAGGTCGGGTTACCCACAAAGGGAAGCCCATCAGACTCACAGCAGATCTCTCGGCAGAAACTCTCCAAGGCAGAAGACAGCGGGGGCCAATATTCAACATTCTCAAAGAAAAGAATTTTCAACCCAGAATTTCATATCCAGCCAAACTAAGCTTCATAAACGAAGGAGAAATAAAATCCTTTACAGACAAGCAAATGCTGAAGACAAACTTCAAGGAGAACTACAAACCACTGCTCAATGAAATAAAAGAGGACACAAACAAATGGAAGAACATTCCATGCTCATGGATAGGAGAATCAATATCATGAAAATGGCCATACTGTCCAAAGTAATTTGTAGATTCAATGCCATCCCCTTCAAGCTACCACTGACTTTCTTCACATAATTGGAAAAAACTACTTTAAATTTCATATGGAACCAAAAAAGAGCCCACATTGCCAAGACAATCCTTAGCAAAAAGAACAAAGCTGGAGGCATGACGCTACCTGACTTCAAACTATACTACAAGGCTACAGTAACCAAAACAGCATGGCACTAGTACCAAAACAGATATATAGACCAATGAAACAGAACAGAGACCTCAGAAATAACACCACACATCTACAACCATCTGATCTTTGACAAACCTGATGAAAACAAGAAACGGGGAAAGGATTCCCTATTTAATAAATGGTGCTGGGAAAACTGGCTAGCCATATGTTGAAAGCTGAAACTGGATCCCTTCCTTACACCTCATATAAAAATTAATTTAAGATGGATTAAAGACTTAAATGTTAGACCTAAAACCATAAAAACCCTAGAAGAAATCCTAGGCAGTACCATTCAGGACACAGGCATGAGCAAGGACTTCATGACTAAAACACCAAAAGCAATGGCAACAAAAGCCAAAATAGACAAATGGGATCAAATTAAACTAAAGAGCTTCTGCATGGCAAAAGAAACTACCATCAGAGTGAACAGGCAACCTATAGAGTGGGAGAACATTTTTGCAATCTACTCATCTGACACACGGCTAATATCCAGAACCTATAAAGAACTTAATCAAATTTATAAGAAAAAAACAACCCTGTCAAAAAGTGGGCAAAGGATATGCACAGACATTTCTCAAAAGAAGACATTTATGCAGCTAACAGACACATAAAAATGCTCATCATCACTGGCCATCAGAGAAATGCAAATCAAAACCACAATGAGATACCATCTCACACCAGTTAGAATGGCAATCATTAAAAAGTCAGAAAACAACAGGTGCTGGAGAGGATATGAAGAAATAGAAACACCTTTACACTGTTGGTGGGACTGTAACTAGTTCAACCATTGTGGAAGACAGTGTGGTGATTCCTCAAGACTCTAGAACTAGAAATATCATTTGACCCAGCCATCCCTTTACTGGGTATATACCCAAAGGATTATAAATCATGCTGCTATAAAGACACATGCACACGTATGTTTCTTGAGTCACTATTCACAATAGCAAAGACTTGGAACCAACCCAAATGTCCACCAATGATAGACTAAATTAAGAAAACGTGGCACATAGACACCATGGGATACTATGCAGCCATATAAAAGGATGAGTTCATGTCCTTTGTAGGGACATGGATAAAGTTGAAAAGCATCATTCTGAGCAAACTATCGCAAGGACAGAAAACCAAACATCACATGTTCTCACTTATAGATGGGAACTGAACAATGAGAACACTTGGACATAGGGTGGGGAACATCACCTGCCAGGATCTGTCATCGGGTGGGGGGAGGGGGGAGGGATAGCATTAGGAGATATATCTAATTTAAATGACGAGTTAATGGGTGCATCACACCAACATGGCACATGTATACATATGTAACAAACCTGCACATTGTGCAAATGTACCCTAGAACTTGAACTATTATATATATATATGAAATAATCCAGAAATAACATGAAAAAAACATGAAAAGATGAGTTCATGTCCTTTGCAGGGACATGGATGAAGCTGGAAATCATCATTCTCAGTATACTAACAGTGGAACAGAAAACCAAACATTGCATTTTCTCCCTCGTAAGTGGGAGTTGAATAATGAGAACGCATGGACACAGGGAGGTGAACATCCCACACTGGGGCCTGTCCGGGCATGTGGGTCTAGGGGAAGGGTATAGTATTAGGAGAAACACCTAATGTAGATGACAGGTTGATGGGTGCAGCAAACCACTATGGCAAGTGTATACCTATGTAACACACCTGCAAGTTCTGCACATGTAAAGTATAATAAAAAACACTAAATTATACACTTCTAATTGTGAATTTTATGGTATGTGAATTCTACAAATAATGCATTGGATTTTACCAATGTTTTTCTGTATCTATGGAGATTACTGCTTTTTCTCCCCTAACCTATCAATGGAGTGAATTATATGGTAGATTTTTCTCACCTTTATCACCCTAGAATTCATGAAACAAAAGCTATTGATAGAATATTGTTTAAAAAGAAAAAAAAAGAATTATAGAATGGGATCTTGGTTCAGAAAAGATAAAGTATTCGGAACCTCCCCTACCAAAAGTAGCCAAAAAACCTACATAGTGGAAAATTATAAAACATAAAATGCAGTGTTGTGTTTATTAGAAAAAAAAAAAAAAGAGAGAGAGAAATTGCTAGGAACCAGAAATAAAGATGTAAGTGAAAAGTAGAATGTTAAGCCTGTGGCCTGAAGCTTGGGCTGCCCTGGTGAGTTTACAGTAGATTTCTCAGAGGCTTGTGTTTCTAGATGTGCCAGGGAACAGGAAATGTGGAATTTATATCAGTAGACAATGATGAGGTTTTCAAAGAGCTGTGTTCTCAGGAATGTGTAATAGAAAAAAATTCTGCCAACTACTTTTTCAGATAACAATAATACTTCTCTTTTTCTACTGCAATCTTGGTGAATAGAAGGAATTTCTTTATAAAATCAAAGTGTGGGTATCTTTGTATACACTTGGCATTCACATCTATGCTACCTGCAAAGTCAGAGAAATGAATATAAAATGTCATTCTAGATAGGTAATATTTTAATATGTTTAGAGAGAGCATTTAAAAAGCATTCTAGAACATGTTACTTTTGATAAAGTAAATTCTGACTCAAACAAAAGAATAGCAGAAAAATCCCACTAAGGGTAAATTCTTATGGGTTTGTGTGATTGGAAGAACAAAAGGAGAAATTTAAACAAAGAAAAGTACCTATCAGTCAGGCACAGTGGCTCACACTTATAATCCCAGCACTTTGGGAGGCCAAGGCAGATAGGTATCTTGAATCCAGGAGTTTGAGACCAGCCTGGCCAACATGGTGAAACTCCATCTCTACTAAAAATGCAAAAATTAGCCCAGCGTGGTGATGCATGCCTGTAATCACAGCTACTCAGGAGGCTGTGGCAAGAGAATCACTTGAACCCAGGAGGCGGAGGTTGCAATGAGCCAGGATTGTACCATTGCACTCCAACCTAGGCAACTGAGTGAGACAACAACAACAATGAAAAAGAAAAAAAAATTACATATCCTAAGAAGGCACAACCACATTTGAAATTAAACACTTAAAACTAAAATAATTTGTTTAATAACATTAAAATCTTAAGGCATTAAATCACAGAGTAGATACAGCTGGGGAAGGTATTAGTAAGTGTGCATGGATCTGAAGACATTATGTTGAACATAGCCCAGAGAAATAAAGCAAGCATAAGAGACATGTAGATTAAAATGATAATATTCAAAAAACTAATTAAATCAGTTTCAGAAGAAAATACAGAAATTAAGGATGGTGCAGTAGTCAAAGTGATAAATATTGAAACTTTTCAATAAAGGAAGATACAGCTCTTCAGTTTTAAGAAGCACAGTGTGTCTTCAAAAGGATTAATAAAAGATAAAATTATTCTAAGGCATATTTTTAATGAGCAAGGAGAAGGTCAAAGATGAGAAATTAAACAGACAGACACAGAGATAAGTTGTTTTTAAGTCAATTTGATTAAATAGTGACAGTTCTGCCCCGCGGTGGCTCAAGCCTGTAATCCCAGCACTTTGGGAGGCCGAGACGGGTGGATCACGAGGTCAGGAGATCCAGACCATCCTGGCTAACATGGTGAAACCCCCGTCTCTACTGAAAAATACAAAAAACTAGCCCGGCGAGGTGGCGGGCGCCTGTAGTCCCAGCTACTCGGGAGGCTGAGGCAGAATGGTGTAAACCCCGGAGGCGGAGCTTGCAGTGAGCTGAGATCTGGCCACTGCGCTCCAGCCTGGGCGACAGAGTGAGACTCCGTCTCAAAAAAAAAAAAAAAAAAAAAAAAGTGACAGTTCACATCTCAACAGAGGTCATTCAGATTGAATTCTAGTTATCAGTTCCAGCTGGATTATAAAAATATTTATTGGTCAAAATAAGAGCCAAATCTTTACCTGAGTCCAATAAAAAGCTTCTGAAGGGTGTTGATCAGGAAAGTGATACTTGTGTTTTTATCAGATTCTTTAGGATTATTGCAATGTATTAGAAAGCTCTTTGGACACAGATTCAGGAAGAATATTCTGTCATTTCCTAGCTACTTAAGGCTAATAAAATCTCTAAGCTTTTCTGAGTTAACCTATTTATTTATAAAATGGAATTTTTATTTTTTTAAATAAATCTATTCTTCCAACCTCATGGAATCATGATCAGACTTAAATATTGTATGTATGTGGCATCACCTTTAACTCAGAGAATGTAGATACAGTACATGTATATTCTACTTAGAGTAAAAATAAGCAGTGTGGACATAGTAAAAGGAAATGAGCAGAGTTACTCGGCAGACTTTTTCCAAGTTTAAATTAGAATCTAGACAGCAGGGATTCAATTTGCCCAGGCCTATACAGTATTCTGAAGACTTCTGTATTCATGACTTATAAATTATTACAATCTTTAAGGAGGTATTACTAGATTTTCTGGAAAAGCCTGAGAGTTAATCATTTGCAAACTCATAAAACTATATCATTAAGACAGAAAGGTACTGCTTTCAGGTCCTTAAGAGTGGGGAAAATCACTATATATACACACATATGTGTATATATATGTATACATATATACCCATACATACATATATACACACATATACACACATATATACACACACACATATATATATATTTAATTTTAGAAAGTATCTTACAAAGGTATACCTAAAGACCTTTTCACCATAGTTGGGCTACTGCAGCATTATGGCCAAAGTTTTATCCGGAGTAGGAATTTTACCCAGAGATGATGAGACAAAACAAAATTAAAATTATTAAAACATAAAGAACAGAATGGAAAGTGATGTGGTTGCATGTAGTAGAATAGAGGCTTCACAGATAATCAGTTGTAATAGAAGTAGGGTTTCACAGATAATAAGTTTAGGCATGGGTGTAACTTTAAGACTTTTTGTTCTCTAACAAGACCTTAAATTTGTATATGTTACTTTTATGTTCATGTCAATTAACTTTTGCAAGTGAGTATGAATTAGAGTAATTATATCCATTGAGATGCAAATGATGAAAATTACAGGATTTAGAGGGGGCTTCAAAGCTAAAAAGTGAAAGAGCTGGGATTGAGTGTTTTTCTTTTGGCCTGAAATCTCGGATTCCTTTTTAAATATTGTAGCAGTGTCTACTGAATTTTGTTTCTTGTATCTTGTTTTAGAGAGACTGCTAAGACTTTCTAGGTAATAAACTGTAAAGATAGTGGAGGTAATGAGGTAATGTACAAGGAAGTTAGAAATGCATTGCATTTAATTTTGATAATGACTTAAGCAAAAAAGAATCCGTTTAATAGAAATGTCCTTTATAAGGAATAGAAATACTATGTTATAAGCACAGATTTTGCCATCAACTAAGCAAGTAACTATAGGTCAAATTTTAACTCATTCATTAAACAAAAACTTGAGAGCTTGTTATATGACAAATACTGAATAAGACAGGAGAATAAGAAGATAAATGAGATATGGACTTAGTTGTTTTCAAGGAATTATGGTCAATTGCAGTGAATCTTTTAGCCTTTATGAATCACAATCTCTGTCTCGAGGATTCTGGCCAAGAAAACTGTAGAGATGACGTAGACTTGTATGTAAAATTCTGTTTACAGTTTCAAGGATTTACAGATTACACCCTTCTTCCCAAATGAAAGGTGTCCATAGATTCTCCAGAGAGCTATAAGCCTCACCTAGGTAAATGCCATCAGCCTGAAGTAATGGAAAAGAGAAATTTGTAATATTAAAGGTATGTATTACTCCCAGTGGTGGACTGCAGAAGGGTATGGTGAACTCTGCTAAGAAGAGGGCAGTGGCAGCTTCTGAAAGGAGGAGACGCTTGGGCGGAATCCTGATGAATGAGCTCAGGGGTCAAAAAGTTTCTCTGGAAATTTCGTTTCTTAAGCTTGAAGTTTCAGGGCTTGAAGATCTCTCAGGTTCTTTTCATCTATTATTTTACCCTTTTATAGATTACAAAAGATGCTCATAAGCTGATGTTCTCCCATTGGTTGACACATCTTGACACCTCTTGAGCTTGAGCAAATGTGCATACTCTGAGGAATATTGACTAGCCTAATATGCCAGGAGAAAAGGCTAATAATAAGTAACACATTTGCCAGGTGCTGTGCTTGTTATATGACACTTTACCTTCATTAATTTATGTAATTCCCATATCACCTTTTTGGATACAGTCTTTAACACCACCATTCTGCTTTGACCATTCTCCCAAAGAGACATACTCAGAACCAGTTTAGTAGAAAGAGGAGGTCTGGAATAAGACCTTACACTATTGCAAGCAAGAGTCTATGACTAAATGTGCCCCCTATTTGAATAGAGAAACCTGAAAATTTCTTTTCTTTTTTTCTTTCTTTCTTTTTTTTTTTCTACCTTGTGTTCCTGCCTTAATGATGTCTCTAAATATGTTGCCAATAAGGAAGGGAAGCCTGCCATCTGTGCTGCTGAAATTGTGGGCAGGGTCACTAAAGAGTGACCACACAGGGCAGGAACATACAAAAACATTTCTTAGAAAACAGCGTTGCTCCCATTTCACTTGAGACAATGTTTTGTTTTTGTCTAAGAATCATAGAAACTGCAAATGAATAAGTTGTATTGGGTCATCTAACTTCACCTCCAGGGAACTGAGGACTTGCTACAACATATTCATTCAGTTCTTTTCCAGTTTCACATGTGGACTCCAACAGGGTTTTTCATCACACTTTCTGGACAATCATTCCGTGCTCCAAGTCAGTATTGCATGAATGTTGCTGTGACTTTGGAAGGAAAAGGAAAAACAGCCTCTAACAAAAACATTATTTGAGGGGTATGGTGAAGAAAGTTTATATATAAATGTTAAAATTGAATAACTAATGAAACTGTATTTTTCTAATGAAACTGTATTTTTCTAAGCTGAACCAAGGAATGTTTTATAACTTTCATTAACCAAAGATAAAAAGGTAATTATGTTTCTTTCTGCTTTTTTTTTTTTTTTTTTTTTTTTTTTGAGACAGTTCTGTTACCCAGGCTAGAGTGCAGTGGCACTACCTCAGCTCACTGCAGGCTTCACCTCCCAGATTCAAGCGATTCTCCTGCCTCAACCTCCGAGGTTGCTGGGATCACAGGCGTGTGCTACCATGCCTGGCTAATTTTTGTATTTTTAGTAGAGACGGGTTTCGCCATGTTGGCCAGGCTGTTCTCAAACTCCTGGCTTCAAGTGATCCTCTCGGCTCAGCCTCCCAAAGTGCTGGGATTACAGGTATGAGCCACCGTGCCCAGCCTGGTAATTATGTTTCTATTTGCTAATTACAACTGCACTACCTTGAGTTTATCAATGATTGACTTTCGTAAGTTTTTTTATTTAAAAAATTTTTGACTTTTAATATACCTAAACATTTTAAGTTTGCAAGAAATTCATTATTATATGTATGTTACAAAGGATGAAGATATATATATCATATATATCTTTTATATATGATATATATACACACATGATGCATACACACATATAAATAATCTGGATTTTGTTAAATATTTTACATGTATTTTCTTTCACTCCTCATAAAACACTGTTATGTATTGTATCCCTATTCTAGATAAACAACAAAAGAAACAATACAAAAGTGAGCTTCAAAAAGGCTAATACCTTGGTCAATTTCGTAACTGGATAATTCATAACTCAGAGTGGAGTTTTGAGCTCACATCTGATTTCAGATCTCTGAACCACTGTCTTTCACTTTATATTTCTTTAGTGCCTTACAATATTTTCAAGTATTATCAGGAAAAGAATGGTTTTTGATGGGCTGTCTTTGTTTAGATTAGAGAGGAGTGGTTTTTACTGGATTTTATGGGCATAGGGAACTTGCTTTGGTCCAGAAATATATGGA
Organism: Papio anubis; assembly: GCF_008728515.1. NCBI lineage: Eukaryota > Metazoa > Chordata > Mammalia > Primates > Cercopithecidae > Papio > Papio anubis. Next base: position 117,402,786 of record NC_044983.1, read on the forward strand.
AAGTATAGATTGTAGGTTTCAGAACCTTGGTTCGTCCACCTTCTTTCCCTGTTTCTTTTCTTTTCTTTTCTCTTCCTTGTTCTTTTTTTTTTCCTTAGGTGTACTACATAACAGCTGTGTGTCTGTCTCAGCTTCCTCATCTCTAAAATGAAACTTTTAAAGCTATGTCCTTCATAAGGTAGTTGTGAAGATTTAAGTAGATATATGAAAGGCAGAATATATTGTTCAGAATATAGCATGTGACTAAATATTAATTATAATATATTGCACTACATATTTATGATTATACTGTTTATTAATGCTCTCATTGCACAGTATATGTTTATTATTTACAGTATACTATATTTATTTTATATTATTATTATTGTACATTTCCCCCCTTTGGTCATTTAATTTGAAATCTCTCCATCATGTATTTCCTTTAGATCCTAAGTCTCTAGTGTTCTGTGGTCTGTTCATTGAATGAAAATATCTCTGAGAGGAATATCTGCTTTGTTTGCAATCTTATTGTGAATTAATTTACCAAATTGTATCCTCGTGGGTTTGGAAAAGGGATTCCAAATGGATAAATCTAGAACACGGTAAGCACACAGAAGAAGATGCAAAAGAAAACAGGCTAAAATCAGAGTGAATAGTTGTCCCAGGAAAAGCTACCCTTCTGCACAGTTTGCTTTGTGTATTCTCTTTATTGGCTGATAAATGATGTCTGGGATGGTTTTCCTTTTACAAATAAAAACATGGCTTTTGTTCATCTCTGAGTGCAAGATTCGTAAATTTTTTCTTTTTTGTGTGTTTTTTTTTGAGACAGAGTCTCGCTCGGTCATCCAGGCTGTAGTGAAGTGGTGTGACCTCTGCTCACTGCAAGCTCCGCCTCCCGGGTTCATGCCATTCTCCTGCCTCAGCTTCCCTGGTAGCTGGGACTACAGGTACCTGCCACCAGCCTGGCTAATTTTTTGGATTTTTTTTTTTTTTTTTTTAGTAGAGATGAGGTTTCACCGTGTTAGCCAGGATAGTCTTGATCTCCTGACCTCGTGATCCGCCCACCTTGGCCTCCCAAAGTGCTGGGATTATAGGCATGAGCCATGGTGCCCAGCCTAATTTTTTCAATAACTTCAAAGACTAGACAGTTACTTAAGTTAACCAGCTGACACTAAAATGTTTTTATGGTTGGAATTGTTTAATCATACACTTTTAAAATATCTATTAGTGCTTAAAATTTGTGCCTATGAGAGAACACTGGAAAAATGTATTTCATGGAAATAAAGGAAAATAAAATTATTTATAGTGCCAATATTCAAAGAAAAGCAAGCTTAACATTTTGTGCTGTAAATGTTGCTGCATTAGTGTTTGTCCTGTTGTTTGTCTCTGTTACTTTTGTATGCATATGGTAATTTTGTAACTTTTTATTTGAGAAGGAGTTTCACTCTTTCTCCCAGGCTGGTGCAGTGGCATGATCTCAGCTTACTGCAACCTGTGCCTCTCTGGTTCAAGTGATTCTCCTGCCTCAGCCTCCCAAGTAGCTGGGATTACAGGTGCCCACCACCACACCTGGCTAATTTTTGTATTTTTAGTAGAGACAGGGGTTCACCATGTTGGCCACGCTAGTCTTGAACTCCTGACCTCATGATCCACTCACCTCAGCCTCCCAAAGTGCTAGGATTACAGGCATGAGCCACCGTGCCCAGCCAACCTTTTTACATAATTACATATCACACTTCGTTGTTACATAGTGTGTCAAACAATTTTAAAGGATTTACACATTAGTTCAGTAGATGTAGTTTCCACATTTAGCCATTCTTCCAAATGTAACAAATTTGTTATTTGTATACTGTTTTGATTTATTGTACTTGTAAGTAATACAATGATGAGCATCTTTTATATAACCAAATGCTTATTAAGCCCTGAATATGTGCCAGGTTCAGGGCTTGGCATGGTGGGATTGACACTGAATAAGTCATGACCCAGCCTGTAAGGACCTTAGAATCTATTGGAAAAGATTAACAAATAAATCAGTGAATGCAGTTATTGGTATAACTCAGTAAGTGCTTTGATCTTATGTTCAAAATTTGCTTTGGAAGCAAATCTACTTCAGACAGCAGCTTGGGAAGGATAACTGATCAAGTAATACTTGAACTGAGGTTGAAAGTTGAATAAAATCCAACAAGATAAAATGCAAGAACAGAAGAATTTTTTTCAAGCAAAGAGCTTCAGCAAATGTGCATGCTCTCTGAGGAATACTGACTAGCCTAATATGCCAGGAGAAAAGGCTAATACTAAGTAATACATTTGCCAGATGCTGTGCTAACCACTTTCCCTTCATTAATTTATTTAATTCCTATGTTATCTTTTTGAATATAATGAAATAGGTGCTATCATTATCCCCATTTTTAACTAAAATGAAAAACAAAACAACAGTAAAAACAAACAAAAAAACAGAGACAAAGTGAAATTTTATAACAAACTTGTTTATATACATATAGTGACTGTGCATCAGGTCCTGGATTTGGTCCCTGGAATCTGATTCCTGAGACCAGACTCAACCACCACTTCATTTCAAAGGTTGGAGATGAGATTATGATGCTTTCTTTCTTTTCTTTTCTTTCTTTTTTTTTTTTTTTTGAGACAGAGTTTCACTCTTGTTGCCCAGACTGGAGTGCAATGGCATGCATGACCTCAGCTCACTGCAACCTCTGCCTCCCAGGTTCAAGCAATTCTCCAGTCCCAACCTCCTGAGTAGCTGGGATTACAGGCACCCACCATTATGCCCAGCTAATTTTTGGTATATTTAGTAGAGATGGGGTTTCACCATGCTGGCCAGGCTGGTCTTGAACTCCTGACCTCAGGTGATCTGCCCGCCTTGGCCTCCCAAAGTGTTGGGATAACAGGCGTGAGCCACTGTGCCCAGCCGAGATTATGAAGCTCTTAAGCATTACACTGCATCCCCAAACAAAGAGAATTCTTTACAGATTTTCAGTAATGCAGCGGTATCACTAGATTTTTTTATTTAGAAATATCAGTAGGCATTTGTTTAGTACATTTGAGCTTTATTTTTCTTTTTTTAACCTATAGTATGTAAAAAAAAAGAAAAAAGAAAAACTTTGTTTTAACATATAGTAATTTTTTAAAAAGCCATGTGTGGTGGCTCACGCCTGTCATCCCAGCACTTTGGGAGGCCGAGGCGGGTGGATCACGAGGTCAGGAGATCAAGACCATCCTAGCTAACACGGTGAAACCCCGTCTCTACTAAAAATACAAAAAAATTAGCCAGGCATGGTGGCGGGTACCTGTAGTCCCAGCTACTCGGGAGGCTGAGGCAGGAGAATGGCGTGAATCTGAGGTGGAGCTTGCAGTGAGCCGAGATTGCACCACTGCACTCCAGCCTGGGCAACAGAGCAAGACTCAGTCTCAATAAATAAATAAATAAATAAATAAATAAATAAATAAATAAGTCCTAAATTAAGGAATAAGTTTTAGAAATGTACAAGAGAAAGTTTAGGAAAAGAGAGTAGAATTTACTGGGCTTAGAGTTAGATCAACTATGAATGTCTAAATTCATTGCCTTACAAGGCGTTCCCATAGTGGAAGGAAGTGTTTGTTCAAAGGGTATGCATATTTTTAAGGATTTTGTGTACATTTTTAATTTTTATTTTAGTGTATGTGCCAGTTATTAAGCGATTGTTTCTCAGCAAAATCTCTTTTGTAATCTGTTTTGTGATGCTGGTTCTCTCTAAGCCGTTTTCCCCTTGGCAGCTAAATTGCTGTTACGTCTTTCACCGTGGCAAAAAATATTTGGTTCTAGTCTTGAGTATTATTTTGTGTAACTTTCAGAACCAGTCCCTTTGGACGCATTCAGAAGTACCAGCACTAGAGGGATCCATCTGCTTTCAGGGGTCTCAGTGTTTGCAGGGCCACTCCTCTAAGCTTCTGGGTTCTCAATGCCCCCACATTTTCCCCTTGCCCCCAAATCTAGGAGTGGTGCTACATCTTGCAGTTCCTTATCGCTGTGTTACCACGATTTCCTCTTTTGTCATTTTCTATTCTCTATCTCCTTCTATTAAAGTTTCTCTCATACAATAACAGATATGGGTTAAATTTTTCTGACCAGATCCTGATTGATACTTGTTTATTTTTTTATTTTTTTATTTTTTTGAGACGCAATTTCGCTCTTGTTGCCCAGGCTGGAGTGCAATGGTGTGATCTCAGCTTACCACAACCTCCACCTCCTGGGTTCAAGAGATTCTCCTGCCTCAGCCTCCCAACTAGCTGGGATTACAGGCATCCGCCACCAAACCTGGCTAATGTTGTATTTTTAGTAGAGACAGAGCAATTACAGCATCTCCGTTACCAACAATATATTTCTTAATTAATTAAAGAGTAGCTTAGCACAATAATTTAAAAAATTAAGGATTTTAAAATTCTCCTAAGAATCACATTTCGTTGTTCTATCAATACTTACTTAAATATCCTTACCACAAAACATTTACATAATCTATAGCTTTGAACTGTGATTTGTTAATTTTTGACTTGACTTGATGGGCATTTAAATATTCCTACAAGTGACCCAAGCTTATAAATCAATGACTTAGTTGTGTTTAAAAATATTTGCAACAAAAGAGTTGTTTGGTTTGGAATCCCAAGTAGTAAATTTGTCTTTGGAGAAACTGTAAAGAATAAAAAAGTTATTAAAACTCATAAAATTATAGTAGATTCTAAAGTAATATTGAAGTAAATTGATAAATTTAAGTTATACAGAAAATTGGGAGAGATATTAATTAATACATTTCTATTTATTTAAATACTTAAACTCTATCTAGAAAATATTGAAGTAGATAGTGGAAAGGCCAAGGACATCAAAGAATAGAAAAACAGAGCCATGTAAGGCGGCTAAAGAACTTGTGCTAAAGCAAACTGCATTTTCCCCCATTTTAACATTTTAAAAACTGGTAACTGAATTGTAATTTATATACTCATTTACTATAATAATTCTTTTTGTCAGAAAATATTAAATTGCTAGTGCATTTTAGCGTTTGGAGCCATCTTAGGATGAAGGAAATGTGATAAATATGCATATATATATATACACACACACATGTATATTGCATATATATTCTACATAAGATAATTTTCCTTTATTTTTGTATACATTTTTAATTTTGATTGCCCCTGTATACTTGATTTGGACTTTCTTTTCATTTGCTGCATTTTGTTTACTTACTTATCAGTTGATGGACATTAGGATTAGGGTTATTTCTGATTTACCTAATAATATTTTTAAATTTAAAATTTATTTTTAATTGACAAATTATTATACACATTTATGGGATACAATGTGATGTTTTGATATATATTTACATGGTGGAATCATTAAATGAAATCAATATATCCATCACCTCACATACTTACCAATTTTTGTGGTGAGAACATTTAAAATCTAAACTTTAAGCAATTTTGAAATATACTATGCATTGTTATTAATTATAGTTACTATTCTGTGCAATAGATTCCTAAAACTTATTCCTCCTATTTAGTAGAAACTTACTGTCCTTTGGTCAACATGTCACCATTCCCCAGCCTCTGATAACCACCATATTATTCTCTACTTCTTTGAGTTTGACTTTTTAGATTCTATATATGAGATCATGTGGAATTTATCTTTCTGTGCCTGGTTTATTACACTTAGCACAACATCCTCCAATTCATCCATGTTGTCACAAATGACAGAATTTTCTTCTTTCTGAAGTCTGAATAGTATTCCATTGTCTATATACATACTTTTTATCCATTCAATTCTTGATGGATACTTCGGTTGTACACCCATTTCTTAGCTAGTATAAATAATGGTACAATTGAACACGAGAGTGTGAATGTCCTTTCACATATGGTTTCAATTCCTGTGGATATATACCCAGTAGTTGGATCATATGGTAATTCTATTTTTAGTTTTTTGAGAAACTTCCACACTGTTTTCCATAATGGCTTTATTAATATACATTCCCACCAACGATGTAGAAGGATTCCATTTTCTCCACATCCTCCTCAACACTTGTCTTTCATCTTTTTGATAATAACCATTCCAACAGCTGTGAGGTGATATATCTCATCATGGTTTTAATTTGCATTTCCCTGATAATTAGTGATGCTGAGATTTTTTTTCCTGTATCTGTTGACTATTTGTGTGTCTTCTGAGAATTATCTATTCAGGTTCTTTGCTTATATTCTAGTGGGGTAATTTGTATTTTTGCTATGGAGTTCTTTGAGTTTTTTATGTATTTTGAATATTAGCCTCTAATCAGATACATGATGTGCAAACATTTTCACCCAATCTGTGTGTTTACTCTTCACTCTGTTTATTACTTCCTTTGCTGGGCAGAAGCTTTTTAATTTGTTTAAATTCTACTTGTTTATTTTTGCTTTTGTTGCCTGTGCTTTTAGGGTTTTATCTAAACCCAGACAAATGTCATTGAGCTTTTTTCATATCAACTTTAAAAAACACTTAGTAGTACATACCATGTTATCTTTTTTTCTACCTGGGTGTTCTACAATGAGAACCTGACCTAACTCAAGGAAAGAGGAGAAACGAAAACACTTTTAAAATTAATATTAAGAATGTCAATGAAAAGAGTCAAACTCTGTAGAATATTTAAAGAGGTTTATTCTGAGCCAAATATGAGTGACAAATGGCTCGTGACACCGCCCTCAGGAAATCCTGAGAACATGAGCCCAAGGTGGTTGAGTTACAGCTTGATTTTTACATTTTAGGAAGACATAAGACATCAATTAATACATGTAAGATATACAATGGTTCAGTCTGGAAAGGTGGGACAACTCGAAGCGGGGGCTTCCAGGTCATACGTATATTCAAAGCTTTTCTAATTGGCAATTGGTTGAAAAACTTAAATAGTTGTCTAAAGACCTGAAATCAATAGAAGGAAATGTCCGGGTTAAAATAACGGGTTGTGGAGACCAAGGTTTTTTACTATGAAGCCTCCAGGTAGCAGGCTTCAGAGAGAATAGATTGCAAGTATTTCTTATTAGATTTCTTATTAGACTTAAAAAAAAAAAGTGCCAGATTTTTAGTTGATTCTCTCCTGGATCAGGTAAAATACCTGGAAAGGGAAGTTGATTCTCTACAGAATGCAGATTTTCCCCAGGAGAGACAGCTTTACGGGCTATTTCAAGATATGACAAAGAAACATATTTGGGGTTACAATAGGTAGATTTCTTTCTATATCTGTCATGTGATATGCTAGAGTCAGGCTGGAAAGTAAGCCATGGGTATATAGGGTTAAATAAAACCCCTCTGATGAGACTTTATGGTTTGTGAGGCATGACTCCCCAGGCCTCTGAGATAGGAATTTGGGCAAGAAAAGAAAAAGGTCAGAGTTTAGTTCCTCAAGAATAAGATGTGATATTGGAGAATATACATATGTAACTTTCCATTAAGCCTAATTTTTTATAAACGCATTTTTCCTCTTCTATTATTAGGGGTCTTCTCTAAATTAATAATGCTAAGTGAGTTTACATTTGAAGAACTGAAAAAGTTCTAAAGAAAAGTATAACGAATGAGCTGAAAATAAGTATAAATAGAGTTTCCAATATTTTTTTCCTTCAACTTAATGATTTTCAGATTTTCACACATCTCCTAGTCTGCATGTGTTTTACTTTGGCAACCACCACATTGCAAAGATCATGAAAGGATTAGTATAATGACCTCTTTATATTATAACCCTCATATTGACATTAAGATTTTGATTTACTTATTAATAAACTGCTTTTCTTATTTTACCCTGAGAGCTCATATAGAGAAAAATTTGAGATAAAGACAAGTTGGGAAAGATTAAAAAATGAGTAAGAAATAATATCTGTTTTCTTGAAACCTTGTATCTAACGCAACACACTGACTTGAAAGCATTTGAGTGTAAAACAAAGCTGACTGGCATACATAAGAAATACAAGAATGTATAACTTGCTGTCAGATTATAAGGGTCAGAAAAGATCATTCTGCCTACAGGCTTAGAATACATTTCAAAGAAAGTGAAAGATTCTCCCTAGGGCCTGAAAGCTTAAGGGGATGAATAACTCCTCCCTCCTCAGGCTTAGTCCCAAGGCGCAAGGCCACTTGGCGCCTGCAGTGTGCCTCAGAAAGATAACAGAAGCAGGAAGAGAGCTAGCCAGAAGCCACATACCCCCTGAAGACTGAGAGGCCATCCTAGTACCTTGTAGCAGTTACATCCAACGGAGACACTTCCTGTTTACAGAAGACTGTAAAACCCCTGCCCTGTCCTCATTTGGTGCACACACCATTTTAGGCCTCAGCCGGCCTACACCCAGCTGCTCATTAAAATAGCATGTTACTCCACAATGCCTTGTGTGGTTGGTGTGCTCTGGGGGTTCAAACTGATACAAGAGGCTTGCAGAAAGGAGACACATTTTCCCACTATAGTATCATCCCAGTCTAGCTCAATGCATATACTGCTCTAAGTTATGAGCACTACATCCTAGTATAGTCCTTACTAGAGCCATGGCATCTTGCTGTTGTGGAACAACTTAAAGGAACCAAAATGTCAGGATCACAGAATATTTTTAATGTTTTTTGATGCCTTAGTCTCTGTATGAATCCTGTGGGATTGAGAAAACTGATAGAATCAACCCCAAAGTCTTTTTATATAAATTAGAGAAAATCCCTTTTCTCATTACAATATTTCACAATCTCATGTCAATTCCAGCCTAATTTGCTCATGGTGGCAATCAAGGCCATCATGATGGGGGAGGAAATGTCTAGAGCCTAAGGAAATCTCAGTTCTGCAATTCCAGACAGTGAATAAAATCGAAGAGTTAATTTTGATCAAAGGGGCTTTTGTGTGACTCAATTCAGACCATCCAGTTAACTGTCAACCTTATGTATTTCACTATAGAAGGAAATGAACATTTTATGCATTTAATAAAAGAGTAGAAAAATCTATTTAATTAAATATTTCCATAATCGAAATACGCAAAAAACTCTTGATTAGTACTACAAGGAAGACTTGACCCTTCGCCCCAAGGACCTTAGAATCTATCCTAAGTAGCTTAGAAATTAGATAGACGGTATACCTGCCTTTTCCTATATTATCAGGAAAAGTTGGTATGCATACTTTCTCAATATTATTCTCCTCCACCAGAGGCCAATATCCTTAATCAGAATACTGGGAAGAGGAACAACAGAGAAACTGAGTCAAAACGAGAGCAGCCTAATAAAGATGTAATTGAGTCCTAAACAAACTTACAGCTATCCTGAGATCTAGCTCTTAATTT